>NW_028288793.1:0-300000 GCF_059628265.1 Tinamus guttatus | reverse complement strand
TCGACACCGGCGCGTCCTACATCACCGGCCCGGCCGGCCCCGTGTCCGTGCTCATGAAGGCCATCGGGGCGGCCGAAATGGCTGAGGGGGAGGTGAGCGATGCCGCATCCCGCTGCGCGCGCATCCCGCGCCTGCGCCTCAGCCCCATCTCCTTCCTCCCCCAGTTCGTCGTGGACTGCGACAAAGTCCCGCAGCTGCCCAACATCTCCTTCCACCTGGGCGGGAAGGCGTACGGGCTCAGCGGCCCCGCGTACGTCCTCCGGGTAAGCCGGTGTCCCGCCACAGGGGTGTCCAGGGTGTCCCGGGAATCTCCCCGCGGTCACCGCGTGGCTCTCCTGCCCTTTGCAGCAATCCCAGTACGGTGAGGACATCTGCGTGGTGGCTTTCTCGGGCCTGGACATCCCGCCGCCAGCCGGTCCCCTCTGGATCCTAGGAGCCAGCTTCATCGGGCACTACTACACCAAGTTCGACCGGCGCAACAACCGCATCGGCTTCGCCACAGCCCTGTGACGGCTCCGCTCCGCACGGGAGCCGCTGCAGAGCCTCCCCTTCTCCCGCTGCTGCTTCCCAGAGCCTCTGCTCCCGGGCCTCAATTGCTTTTCCTATGGAGCCCATCCGGAGCGGGGATCCCAGTAGCATCGCGGCTGCTCCGGGCGGATCAGGGGGATGTGCAATAATCCAGCGTGCGTGTGGCCAAGCCGGCAGTGCCGGGAGGCTGCAGCCGTACCGAGGAGGGACGATTTGTCACAGGCCGTGTTGTTCTTTGAGTGGGAGAAAAAATAACCTGGCTGCATTTGGTGACTGTTTGAGCTGGTGTTAACCCTATCCCCCTCCACAACTTTGCATTAAACAAAACCTCAAAGCACCAGGCTGCTGAATCGATGCTTGTTCTTGCAGAGGAGAGAGAAATGGGGCAGACTTTTAAGAGAAGTGGAAAACAAGTGCTCCTTTATTGGAATTTGCCATAGCGGCTCCTCTGCTTTTATCCTTCCCTGTGCCAGAGCGGGACGCACTCCCTGCTCGTGCCAGTGCATCCGCACAAAAAATGATGGGGGCTGTTCCGATGCTTGCATAAACTTTATTTTCATGAATGTGTGTTGCACCCCTCTTCCGAAGATGCCATCAGCCCTCAGAGTGCGATGGCAAGTTTGCAAACCCACTGTCTGGTTTATTTTCCTTACCCTGGTGGCTCCAGCCGCTGTTCCCAGCACTGCCCGGAGCACAGGCTGACACCAGCCGCCTCTCAGGCTGCAGTGATTTTTGGGGGGAATGTGAAGCTCCTTTAAGCACCGAAAACCTGGGTCTCCTCTGCCCGATGCCCTGCTGCAAAGGAGAGGACGCAAGCGGATCTGAGCTTGGAAAAGCATGGGGGGTTGGCTCAAGAAAACACACAATGGCTTCTGGCTATCGCTCTTTGCTGGAAAATGGTCGGAATGGCCTAAAATAGGATGTGTCTCGCATCCGGCTCTCTTCCCACTCGGCACACTTGTCCTGAGCAGGAGGAACAAAACCTTCCCGGCTGCTCAGTGCTGTCCCGGGCCCCTGCAGCCGGTCTATTAACACCTTTAATGGCCTTTGCCGGGACAATTTCCCGCTTCCCGTGGCACAGCCCTGGCCCCAAGGCCCCGCTAACCTGCAGCGCCCTGTATTAACACTCACCATGGGTACGGCCGAGCAATTAGGCCACACTCAGCCCTGCAAAGAGGCCGGAGCAATTACGACCATCTTATTAAAAGTGACAGAGTGGTGCTATATATAGAAATACAAGGAACAGACTGTGTTATTTTTTTCCCCTTCCTTAAACGATTCCCCCCAAGTCTCCACGGTCCATTTAGCCGGTTTCGGCTGCAGCCAGCTGTAAACTTTGGAGGGGGCATTCCTTGCTCCGAGCCACGTGCGCTTGTTATTTCCTCTGATAATGAATCGAGGCTGGAGCGGTGTCAGCGTGCTGTGGGCCGGGGGAGAGGGGGGGCAAAGGACAAGCAATGCCCCATCTTTAATGGGCATTTTAATGGGACAATTTAATCTGTCTGTGCCCCTCATCCATATGGTGCTTAATGCATGGAACGGCGCAGAGCCACCTTCTCCAGAGGGGACGTGTCCCTCCTGCAGCCAGGCTCCCAGCGGGATGTGCTGTGACTTGCCCTGCTGCACTGGGCACCTTGTGGGTGCCCCTTCCAGCCCCCCAGGGGCCCCTGGCCCGGTACCCCAGCAAGGGGGAGCAAGGAGAGGGTCAGGGGTACCGGGCACTGGGACCGGGCCAGGCGCCCTTCCCAGTTCCCCATGAGGCCGGAGCCGCTGCAGTGCCAGTGCGCGGTTCTGCTCCACCCCCGCTCGGTGCCGGTTCGGGATCCCCTCCCCTCAGCGCGATATCCAGTACGCGGTTCTACTCCCCCCGTGCTCGGTCCCGCTCCCCTCGGCGCGATACCCGCTCCCCCCCGCCCCCGCACCGGTACGGGGTACCGCGGTCCCGGTGCGCGGTTCCACTCCCCCCTGCGCGGTACCGGTGCTCGGTCCCGCTACCCCCGAAGCGGTGCCGCTTCAGCGCCCGCCTCCCCCGCTGCGATGCCCGGTGCGCGGCCCCGCTCTCCCCGGTACCGGCTCCGCTCCCCTCCGCCGCGGCGGCGGCGCTGCCCGGCCCCGTCCCGCCCCCCCCCACCCCGCGGTGCCGGTTCGGTGCCCCGTTCCCCCCCGCTGCCCACGGCGCGGTGGCCGCAGCCCCCTGCGCTCACAATGCGGGCGGGCGGGCGCTGCGGCGGGAGGCGGGCGGGCGGCGGGGAGGAGGAGGAGGAGGAGGAGGGCCCGTGACTCATGGCTTCGCAGCGGCGACCGGCTCCTCCCCGCGGCCGCCGGCCCCGCGGCAGCCCCCGGCACATGGGCCGCGGCGCGGGGCGCGCCGAGGTGGCCATGGCCGCGCCGCCCGCCCGCTGCCCCGACTGCCCGGGGCCGCCGCGGGCCGGGGGCGGCGGCGGCGGCGGCGGGGGGGCCCTGGCCGTGCCCCACCTCGGCATTGCGGTGGACGAGGGCGACGTGTTGCCCGGGGCGCTGCGGCTCATGCGGGAGCTGAGACCCGCGTGGGAGACGGCGCGGGTGAAGACCAAGGTACGGCCGCCGCCGCGGCGGGGGAGGGATGCGCGGAGCCCCCGCAAACACCCGGGACCGGCCGCCGCATCCCGCCCGCGCACCGGGCGTGGGGAGACCCAGGGGGCTGTGGGACCCACCTGGTGGCCGCTATAGGGCCCTGCCTGGGGGTCTATAGTGGGGTCTATAAGCCCCACTTGATGCGGTCTATAGGTCCCACCTGATGCGGCTGTAAATTCCACCCGTGGGTTTCTGGCTCTGTCCTTGGGGGTGGTGTTGGGTGCACCCCGGGGGGCCCTATAGGGCCTGCCTGGGTTGGCTATAGGGTCCACCTGGCAAGGCTGTAGGGCCTGCCTGAGGGCTGCTATAGGCCATCCTATGGGGGCTATAGGGCTGCCGAGGAGGGCGTAGCGTCCCCCACGCACACTTTGGGACTAGAGCTGGGGCTGCTCAGGTGTGCAGAGGCCTCCAGCCCCCGCAGGCTTTGGGGACCCCTCAGGGGGCTGCTGAGCGGTGGCTGCAGATGCAAGAGTGTCCCCAGGGTCTGCTGGGCTATCAAGGCTGGGGACCTGTGCACCGTGTTCCCCCCGCGTTGCCCCCATGGGTGCTGCCAGGTCCCACCACTGCAGGAGGGGGCTCTTCCCAGGAGTCCGTCCCCACTGAGGTTCCCGATGGGCTCCTGCCTCTGCTGGGACTATTGCTCTGGATGCTGGGCTTGGGATGGGAACTGGGATTCAGCCCCGGGCTCAGGTGGCACGAGTTGGCAGCGGTGGCTGCAGCGGCTGGGAGAAACTAGCTGGCACCGGGAGCGGGTCCGCACGGAGCTCACCGGTGCGGCCCAACTGCTTCACCCTCCGGTACCACGTGTGGGCCAGGGGCATCTGCGCCTTCGATGGCTCCTAGGAGCGGGCACCGGAGCGGGGAAACCCGGGAGCTCGATGCGCGTTAGCGCGTGTACGTGTGTATGCACGTCCTCTAAGGGCACATGCTTCCCGTGTGCCTGGAGTGTCATTAAAAATGTATTAATAGCCAAGTGTAATTAAATACAAGAAGCTGCAGGAAAATACATATGAAAGGGCAGATGGTGGTAGGCAGGAAGCTCAGAGTTGAGAGTTCCTCAGACTGCAAAGTTTTAAGGGCAGGAAGTGTCTTGGGCTCTGTTTGCACAGTACCTAGCACAGCAGAGGGGACAGTGTGTCTCGCTGGTGCTGGTGGCCTAGGGACCTTCACGAAAGACCCCAGCTTTGTGATACCCGGGTCTTCTCCGAGCCCTGGAGGGGGTTCAGTATTCAGCAGCAGCTCATGCGTGTGCATGTTTTGAATTAAAAAACAAAACAAAACTTGGGAAAAAACTCCGGGTGCATTTCCCTTTACTGCTTCACAAGAGCTCCTCAGGAAGGGCTGGAGCTGCGCGCTGCGTCTCAGCTGGTTCCCATTAGCGTTCCCGTTAGCTTCCCTGCGCACCCTGGAGCGGCGCCCGGTTCACACCACCTCACCGGGCACAGCTGCTCGCTCCGGCTGTACCAGCCTGTGCCCGGGGCACCTAAAAAGTTCCCAGAGAGAGGGCAGAAGATGGGGAGGAAAAGGGGCTGCCTCTCCGCACTGCTGCGGTGATGCTCATCCCCAGAGGGGAGAAGATGCTTTTGCTGCAGGTAATGCCCCTTCCCAGGGCTTTGCATCCTCATCGCTCATTCCCTGCGTGGGAAACGTGCCGGAGCGGAGCCGGGAGCGCCCGCGGGGGCCGTGTCCGCGTGCAGGGAGGCGGCAGCGCGCCGGGGGAGCCGGAGGAGGAGGAGGGCGGCTGCAGCGGAGCCCAGAGCTGCTTCTCCAAGGCCTTCGCTCGGCGCTTGCTGCCAGGCTCCTGGGATTCCGAGGGCCGCAGCTGCACCTTTGGCACACCGGATCCATGAGGAGCATCTCCGGGCGTCTCCCGAGCATCCGTGCTTGCTGCAAGGAGCTGCAGGAGGTGCCACCTCCAAACCAAGACCCTCTCTGTGCATGCACCAACTAATGACACACCAGTCTTCAAAATTGCTGGTTTGGGGGCAAAAGGCTCCGTAATCCCATTAAAATGTCTGGAAAGGGCTCGCTGGGCTGTGGAGCAGCAAAACAAAATGAAACACAACGAGGACTGGGTGTCTCTGCGTGGAGCTGTCCCCGCACGCCGCTTGCACAGGGCATCGGCTCAAGGGCCAGGGCAGTTTTTGCCTGAATTTCTGGTATCTTGGACAAAGAGAAGAGGCAGCAAAGTGTGGCAGAAACACAAATTATTTGTGCATGGGAAGAGCCACTTGGTTGCTTGAAATCTTCTGCTTGCAGGTGATGGCACGGACTACGGGGCCGCTTGCAGCCCCCCGCACAGCAGCTGTGCAGAGAGGGGCGTCTGTGCCGCTAACTTTAGGCATCTAATTCCAGCGCTTTGAGATTCCCTCCAGAGGCTGCATAGGGAGCCCTATATATAGGCACCCCATATAGGAGGGCGAGTTGCCGAGTGAGAGGTCTAAAATTAGACGGCGCCTGTCCCATCCCGAGCGCCGCTGCTCCCGCGGCACGAGCCGTCGCTCCCATCCCGGCCGGCAGCATCGCATCCCGCCGAACTGAACGCGACGAAGGAAACGGCGGGAGCAGAGGAGGCTCCGCGGGACGCGAGGCTCGGAGCGGCCTCCGCTTCCCGGAGCGGCTCCGGCGGCCGCGGGGGCTCCATGTGCCCGGGCAGCCGGCCAAGGCCGGGCGGCGCGAGAACAAAACTCGCTTTCCATCTGCGAGGAGCCGTCAGAGCCGTGACAAGAGACGTCCCCAGCAGCGACGTCTCTGCCTACCAGCGACTCCGGCCGCGCGGGGCGGCCCGGCGGGAGGGGATGGTGTTTGCTCGCCCTTGTTCGCTGTTTTGCACCAAGTGCTGGTGTTTGCGCCGATTTTGGGACCGGTTCCCAGTGCGGCTCAGGTGCTGTGGCACCTCTAGCTATTCCACAGCTCCTGGGTGAAAAGCGGCACTGGATTTCCACCCCAGCCGGGCTCTGCAGCTTCTGCAGAGCCTTGGTGTGCAAACGAGCTTCGAGGCCTCCCAAACTCATCACACCTGCCGCAGCTTTTTCCCAGCTGTGGGTGCTGCAGCTTGGTGCTGGTTCCAGCCTTTCCCATCATTGCACCGGGGCAGAAATGGGGCTGAGGGATCCGGGTTATTCCCGACGCTGCTTGTTACTGCCTTGGGCTTGCGCTGCGACGAAGCCGTCCCCAACTCCCCGGTGTTCCTCTCCCCTTCCAGCTTTTCACCGACGGCATCACCAACAAGCTGGTGGCCTGCTACACGGACGAGGGCATGGCCGACGCGGTGCTGGTGCGCGTCTACGGCAGGAAGACGGAGCTGTTTGTGGACCGGGAGACGGAGCTGAAAAACTTCCAGGTGCTGCAAGCGCACGGCTGCGCCCCCGACCTCTACTGCGCCTTCCAGAACGGGCTGTGCTACGAGTTCCTGCCGGGAATCGCCCTGGGACCGGACCACGTGCGGGACCCCTGCATATTCAGGTGGGGGGCTGTGGGGAGCAATGCCAAGCGGGTGCTTTCCTCTCCCTTTCCTCAATATTTATTTTATTTTATTTTATTTTATTTTATTTTATTTTATTTTATTTTATTTTATTTTATTTTATTTTATTTTATTTTATTTTATTTTATTTTATTTTATTTTATTTTATTTTATTTTATTTTATTTTATTTTATCTTGTGTTCTGCGGTATTTCTTGCATCTCTTAAGCCGAATGAAGGATCCCCAGGCCAAATTCCCTGGTGATGCCAAGGAAGCAGCAGGTTTTTTGCTGTGTTTTGGTGCATGAAGGGAACTGCATGAGAGTCTCGTCTTTTATCTGAATTTACCCCAGAAAGGGGATTGCTGCTGTTGACCTAGGCAGTATCTTGAGATTTTTCAAAGACACCCATCTAAAAATGCTGCAGAGAGGAATTTTGGCCATCTGGACGCTGACTTTTTCAGCGCTGCTTTTGGGGAGCTGCTTTTGAGAGGCTGAATTTTGCAGGGGGGCTGCTCTGGGGTCTAACCTGCTCTGTGTGCCTCGCTGCAGGCTGGTGGCCCAGGAGATGGCCCGGGTTCACGCCATCCACGCCAACGGCAGCATCCCCAAGCCCATCCTGTGGCAGAAGCTGCACAAATACCTCGCCCTCGTGAAGATGGACCTCAGCCCAAAGGTATCCAACCCCAGGTAAAGGCAGAGGGATCCCAAAGAGCCAACCTCTGGCTTGGGCATCCGCTGCCCATCCGTCTCTGTCTTGCTCGTACGGGCTTGGGGGAGGCAGCCCCGCTTCCCAGGTAAAACTTTGCTGGAATCTGGGATTTGCGAGCAGGAGATTTGGGGAATGTGTCCATGCTGGCACCAGCTGCCTTTGGACTGGCTCCATCAGCAAGCAAACATGTGGATGAAGCCCTGCAAGCAGGGGCTCGAGGGCTGCGTTTGCAGTTGTAGATAGGATGGGGCTCAGCTCAGCCCTGCTCGAAATGCTAGAAATCCCCCATGGATCAGAGCTAGCAGGCCTCATTCCAAGCAAATCCGTTCCCTTTTGGGGCGGCCCAGGCCTCGCCGGGAGCTCGGGTTCGTGCCAGGTGAGTGGCCGCGTTGAGGGATGCGCCGATGCTGATGGCGGGGAAGGCTCCCGAGGGCGAGCGAATGATTAACCCTGCGGCCCCGCGGCCGTGACCGGCGCCGGGGCTGCTCCTCGCGCTGCTGCGCGTCGCCCAAACCTGCCCCTCGCATCCCGACAGCGGGGTAATCATTAACGGGAGCTTTTCTTGCAACTGAAACTTTGGAATTTATTAAAAGAATCTGTACCCGCGGCGAGTCCAAAAACCTCCCCGTGCCCTGGGGTTATGTGGGTGCTTCGCCAGCGAGCGCTGGGGGCTCCTTGTGCCGATCTGTGAAACTCGGGGATGGATGTAGGACCAGCGAGCAGGGCCAGGCTGGGGATGTCCCGTGCCGGTGCCACGGATGCTGCATGGAGCATCCGAGGAGACACGGGCACCCCACGCTGGTGTCTCCACCACCACCAGCTTCGTTAGAGCTGCCTCGTGCTCTTGGTCAACCCGTATATAGAACGCGTGGAGGGAAGCAGGGGGCAACTCTTCCCTCTGTCCTCCCAAGAGGTCTCTCGTGAGCAGCGGTGATTCCACCCCTTTTTCTTCCCCAGCCTCCATCCGGACATGCCCAGCCTGGAAGTGCTTGAGCAGGAGCTGGCCTGGATGAAGGAAACCCTCTCCCAGCTGGGGTCTCCTGTGGTACTTTGCCACAACGACCTGCTCTGCAAGAACATCATCTACAACGGCACCGAAGGTGGGTGCCGGGGGCTTTGGGGCCCCTTGGGAAGGCTCTGTCCCTGCAGCCGTGTCCTGGCGTGCGGGTCTCAGTCCCCAGCTCTGTGACACGTCCCGCTTTGCCCCCGCAGAGCACGTGCGCTTCATAGACTACGAGTACACCGGCTACAACTACCAGGCTTTCGACATCGGGAACCATTTCAACGAGTTTGCGGGTGAGCTGGGCTCTTCTCCGCGACACCGAAGGCCACCCCCCAGCTTGCAAGTGCTCTCCACGTCCTCCAGGAAGGGAGGATGTGCTTAAATCCCCCGTGCTCCCATAGGAAACGGAGGCGGCTCCTCCGAGGGCCGCGCTGGGATGCAACGATGAGCCAGGGAGGGTCTTTCCTTCTATTGGGCCCCGTGATGCCTGGACCCGCGGTGGTTGCACCCATGGGTGTCGCGTGCGTGGAGCCCCTTGGCCGCGTGCTCTGCCCTGCAGAAACCGTCCCCTTCCTCCTGTCCTCTTCCCGCCGTCCGCGGTAACACCGGGCTCTCCGCAGGCGTGAAGGAGGTGGATTACCGCCTGTACCCCAGCAAGGACACCCAGCTGCAGTGGCTGCGCTCCTACCTGCAGGCCTACAAGCAGCTCACGCAGGGCGACCAAGGAGGCCGGGGAGCGGTGGTGTCGGAAAAGGAGCTGGAGGCTCTCTACGTGCAAGTGAACAAGTTTTCCTTAGTGAGTGCCCGAGGGTGGCACCTGTGGGGAGGAGGTGGCCCTTCTTGCAGGGAACAGGGGACAAGGGCTTGTTGGGGGTCTGGGGATGCTGTGGTTCGCCGCCATGGGCATCGGTGTGGGGCTGGGTCCAGACATGCTGCTCCGAAGAGCCTGGCTTCATGTCAGGGCCACCAAGCCCCTGGAGAAGGTCAAAGATGGCCCTGGCCTCCAGCCACCCACCACTGTTTGCCAATGGACAGCGTGTCCCCGATGGCTGCAACCTTGGGCACACACGGCCAAAGACACCGTGTGCAGCCGGAAAATCCTCTCGGAAAAGCCAGGGGTCGGGCTGGGATCCAGGGCAGGGACGTGGCCGGGAGGGCGGCGAGTGGCTTTGCCACGGGTGAGGGCACCTTGGGCCAGGTTCTGACCCGGGCTCTGTCTCTTGCAGGCGTCCCACTTCCTCTGGGCATGCTGGGGCCTCATCCAAGCTAAATACTCCACCATAGACTTTAACTTCCTAAGGTGAGTGAGCTCCATGCTTGGCAGGCCCTCCTTGGCCACAGCAGCCCCGAGCAGCAGCGTGTCCGTGTCCTTGCTCCCCAGCAGGGCAGTGGCCGGTGGCAGCAGCCGTTCCGTTGCCATCTCGCGTTCCTTTGGACTAGGAGCTCCCGGAAAAGCAGCAGCTCCGCTCGGGTCCCTGGCATTTGCTCCCAGCGTGGTCTAGTGGCAAAGGGCTGGAGCAAATGGATCCCCACGGTGCCCTCGTGCTGCAGGGATGCTCTGTACGCGGGAGCAGGCGTCTCACGTCCCTCCCTTTCTCTCGGCAGATATGCAAAGCTCAGATTTAAACAGTACTTCAAGATGAAGCCGGTAGTCACAGCCCTGCAGCTTTCCAAATAGCATCTCCGGCCCGCGAGACCCTGAGCTATTTTGTCCTTGCTGCGTCCCAGCCCTCGCCTCCCTCTCGCCCTTCCCAGCCGGGGCCGAGGGCAGATCCCGATGGTGGGAAGGGGGAAGAGGATCTCTGCCCCAGCCACCGATTAAAGGAGACCCTGGACACACTGAGACTGGACCATGAGACGCTACAGAGGGCCACGGCCTCAGCGAGGCCCCGGCCTCCACCAGCAAGCCTTTACCATCGCCTTAACGCCGGGGCCAGCGGCGCTGGCGCTGCCGCCGCTCGCCTGGCGCCCGGGCTGCTCCCTCTGCGCTGTCCCCAAGGCAGGGACACGGGTGTCCCCGCCGCTCGACAGCTCTGAGTGGGCTGCCCGGCTGCTGCAGCCGCCCCACGCACACGCTGCACCCCCCTCGCTGCTGCTCCAGCCCCAGGTCCCTCCCGGCCCCTTCCCACCCTGGAACAGCGGCTTTCCCGGGTGCTTCTCTTGCTGCTCGTGGCCGGGCTGCGTCCTCGGCGCTGCGGGCAGCGCCAGGTACCTGCTCCCCCTGCAATGCAGCCCCTGCCCATGCCTGGTTGCTTCCGAGGTCTCTTTTTGCTGCTGTTCTCCCCGCTCCGGGCTTTGCTGGCAGCATCCTGGTCCCCGCGACGGGGTCTCAGCTCCATCCTCGCTCCGGGGCGCAGCGGAGCCTCAGGTCTCTTTTGGTAGGGGGTTAAAGAGGGCGAAGCCAATGTGGGCACGGGCAGCAGCTCTACCCCTGTCCAGGCCCCTGCTGAGCACTGCCCTGCTCGTGACAGCTGGTGCCCAGCCGCTCGGTGCCTGAGAGCAGGGAAAGGTTTGGGATGTGCAGGAAACCTGCCCCGGGATGAGCCGCAGCCTCTGCAGCAGCCGGGGGCTGGTTTGGGGCCACAAAAAAGAGCTGGACATGAGGGGGTGAGTCAGGGATGCAGGAGCAGAGGGGCTGGAGGATGCACAGCCGGGTCCCCCCTCCTGGCCCCACATGTCCCCTCGCATCCTGCATCCCCTTAGCATCCCGGGCCATGCGGAGCAGGCGACAAGGAAAAAGGAACTGGAAAAGGGAACTAGGTGAAATGGGTGGGATCCGGCTCCTGCTGTCCTTGTCCCAGGCACCCTGCAGAGCCAGGGGCCAGTCCCGTGTCTCCATCCCCAGGATGCGGAGCCGGCACCCAAGTGCTGCCAGGGCAGGAGGAGGGATGAGGCAGCCGGATAGTAACAGGCAAGGGAGGGAAAAACAGAGGGGACCCCTTAGAGCCCGGCCGCGTGGGAGAAGGAGCTAAAAAGCAGCCTAGGAGGAGCCCCGTGGCCAGGACACCCCGAGCAGCAGAGTCCGAGGCCGGGTCTCTGCTCCAAAAAGTCATTTTATTGTGCCAAGGGGGCGGGAGGGGAGACGGTTGTAAACAAGTGTGTGAAAAACACAGGTTAAGTTACTCGTCGTCTTATTAACAAAATAAAGCTCTATCTATATTTACAGTCTCTTTAAAAAAAAAAAAAAAAAGAAAGAAAGAAAGAAAAAGAAGAAAAAAGGAAAACAGAGAACCACATGCGAGGCCGGGGGTCCACGGTGGCTCCCGGCAGCCACCGGCCCTGGGGACCACAACCCGACCCGTGAGAGCAGCGCGGGATGGGGAATAAATAAAGCACTGGAGGAGGCCGAGGGGGACGAGGCCGCCGCCGAGGGACCAGCCTTGGTCCTTTCCCCTCCAACGTGCTCTATCGCTTGGCTTTTGCCTGGACTTCCCTCTCTTTTCCCCGCTCTGTCTCCGAGGGCCGCGCGCGCGGCTGGTGGCGATGCCCCGCGTTGCAGCCCGCGCGCTGCCGCTCGCTCCCTGCACTGGTGCCACCAGGCGGTGCACGGGCTCCATGCCCGTGCGGGCGGTTTTTAGACACTTTTTTGCCTTGCTTTTTGGTTTGTTTTGTGGATTGCTGCTGTTTTGCTCCTCCTCTGCAGTTTTTGCAGCGCTGGGGCAGTGTGCTTTATTTACAGACCGGGCTGGAGCTCCCGGAAGCATCAAGGCCTCTGTGAGCCCTTGGCTAGTGCTCAGGCAAGCCAAAACAGCCTCCGTGGGGATTTGCTCTGCCGGACAAGCGGGAAAAGCCACAGGGATGGCTTGGAGCATCCCTGCTGGGTCCCCGCGGGAAGGGGACCAGTGCCACCCCCAGCACATGGCGCTTCTTGCTTTTCCCCATTGCAAAACGCGTGTGCGAACCGGGGGGCTCTCCTGGCTCCCGCGCGCGCCCGCTCAGTCCGTCAGCACCACGAGCTCGCCGTCGCTCTTGTCCTCGCCCTCGGAGTCCTCGTCCTCGCTGTAGCGGAACCCCTCGCCGTCCGCCACCGAGTGCCCGTCGTCGGCGCCGTCGCCGTCCTTGAGGCTGCGCGTGTTGATGATGACGGGCATGCCGGGCTCCGCGGCGCGCGGCAGGTAGTGCTCCACGAGCGGCGGCGTGAGCTGCACGCCCACGGGCCGCGGGTACAGCACGTCGGAGGCGGCGGCGGGCAGCGGGCCGCCCGGGGGCCTGCGGGACACGGGGATGCCGTGAGCGCGCGGGCACGGCGCTCGCTCCCGCCGCAGCGCGCAGAGCCCGGGACGGGGCGCGTTACCCGATCACGTAGCCCTGCCGGGCGTCCTGCCGCCGGTTCCTCATGAGCGCCTTGTACTCGCCCACACGGAGCCGCTTGCCCTCCACGATGCACGTGCGCTTGGGCCGCGGCTTGTACTTGTAGTCGGGGTATTTCTCCAGGTGCTGCCGGCTCAGCCGGGCCTGCTCCTCGTAGTAGGGCTGCTTCTCCTGGTTCGTCATGGACTTCCACCGCGAGCCTGTGCGTAGAGCAGCCACGGGCACGCTTACCCCCGGCCCTGGCGAGCGGGCTGCAAGCCGCGCGCATGCGCTGCACAGGGGCTCGGGCACCGAGAACCGTCTGTGCAAACGGTGCTGGCCCCGGAGATGCGCCACGTGGGACCCCGATGCTCGCAATGTCCCCGCTGACCTCCCCATGTCACCTCTGTGGGTCACATCTGCGGGGTTGGCGCTGCTGCGGCCTCCCCAAGGTACGGGAGCAGGTGCCGTGGCTAAAACAGCCCCTGCGGCCTCAAGCCTCGCGTTCCCCCTAGCCCTGACCTTTATTGTCATCCCCGGCTGCTCCGTGTCCTCCGAGCGCATCCCCGGGGGCTCCTCCACGCGGGAACCTCCCTGTGCTGCCTCCTTTCCCGGTGCATTTGGCCGCTTGCCTGGGTGCAGACCCGGCTTTTGGGGAGCTACGGTGCAAGCAGAGCCCGGAACCCCCCCGTCCTGGCCTCCTGCGAGCCCCGGTGCGCTCGCACGCAGGTATCGCCTGCTAAATCTGCACTCCTTGAGCAGAGAGTCGGGCTCCGCACGCACGAACCGCGCTCGCTATTTACAGCTGCGGAGCCCTCCGAGGAGCGCGGCCTGCGCACCACAGAGCACCTGCTCCCGAATCGCCCGGCCGCGAGGCGCACAGAGCGCATCCCGCCAGCGCCGTGCGAAGGGAAAAGGCCGGGGCTTGTTTCGCCTCGTCTTTAAATAGCGGAGCTGCTGAAATGAGTCCAAGGTTGAGCGAGGTGCCTCTGCTCAAGGTAACCCACAAAACCCCGGCTGCTGCGCGCTCGCTCCCAGCCCTTCGGACGGGCTTTTCGGAGACCACACGGCTTCTCTTTTAATAGCTAGAGGGGTTGCGTGAGGCCAGGGTGAAACGGTCCCCCTCTGCATGACCACAGCCGAGGGAAAGGGCTGCTGTGACAGAGCCCTTGCTGAACCACCAGCGTCAGAAGGGTGCAAGACACGACCAGACGGGGCCTGCGCCGTTGCGGTCGCTCGCACGGGCCAAAAAACCCAGGTCACGGCAGGTAGATGGGCCAGTGAGCAGCTGGAGAAGACCCAAGAGTGGAGGGGACGTGAGGCTGAAGCAGGTGACAGCAGCGTCCTGCAGCTGCAGGGCTTTGGGGACAGGGGGAAGAGGATGGCGACAAATGTCGAGGCCAGAACTTCCAAGAGCTCTGTGGGAAAGGGCATCCTAGGAGAGTGCTTGGAAGGGTTCAAATGTGAGGATTTCAGCGAGGGGAAAAGTCTGCTGGGTTGGAAAGTGCTGGGCTCAGGACTTTGGCCAGGAGGTTCTCGGCCAAAGGAGGAATCTGCCCCGAAGGGCCTCGTTTTGTGTGGGGGCAGCTGGAAGGGGTCACCCAAGCCCTGCTTGCGCACGAGGCCACGTGCTCCCAGGGCAGGAATGTGTTGCCTGGATGTGACACCTTCTCCTTCCCGTCACCCCTCGGAGCCCTGGAGGCGGGAGCGGAGCCCTGGCCTCACCTGTGCCTCCCCGTCCCCAACAAGAGCAGCAAGGGAAGCTCGGGAACACTTACCGAGGATCTTGCTGATGCTGGAGTTGTGCATGTCCGGGAAGGCCTGCAAAATCTTCCGCCTCTCGTCCTTCGCCCACACCATGAAGGCGTTCATGGGCCGCTTTATGTGGTTGTTGTTTCTGGACTCGGGGAAGTGCCGCGAGCCTGCAAAGGAAGAGACAGAGAGAGATGTTGAGACCAAGGACAAAATGTGGACACCAAGAGGAAGGAGCAAACAGCAGCCTGCGATACGGAGTGAGAACTTGAAGCCTTTCAGTCATGTGCAGTGCTGACTTCTTCCACAGACCTTCAAATCCTGCAGGTATCTTAGCATCCCCACAGGGCTATCTTGGGGCCAGCAACAAGAAGGGCTGCAAACCTGTTGATTTTCATGAGTGCTGGGTTCCTGGAGCTTTTAGCAAAAGAAACTGGCCCGGGCTGGACCCTTACCATCCATCTCGCAGGTCAACAGGGCCTCGTCCAGCCTATGGGCAGGGGTCTCCTCCATCCGCTCCTTTCCTGGGGAAGAATCGATCCCAACATGGTCCTGCAAGAGAGCAGAGGAGCATCTACCACCGGCCGGGGCAGCTCGGAGCTGTGTGCAGGTGCCAAGATGGGAATGTGCCTGTGGATGGGGATGCTGAGCGTGGCCATTCCTGGTGGGATAAGGCGAGATAAAGCACATGGGTACGGCGGCTTTCGCTCACCTTTCGGTAGGGGTTGCTCAGGCTCCCCTCCATGGCCCCGCTGTGGCCGTGCAGCAGCTGCCGCGCGTCCTGGATTGCTTTGGTGATCGCGTCGCCTTCGCCCAGGAACCCTGGTGACAAAACGGGGCGTCCCTCAGCACCCCAAGCCAGCGCCAGGGCCCACCCCAGCGAGCTGTCCCAGCCTACGGGGTGACACGGGGCAGCGAGGGGGCTTCTATGCCCTGAGGGCACCCCAGGGAGCAGAGATGTCTCCTAAGGGAGGTGGAAATGGCCAGGGGGGGAATCAGCCCTGGAGGCCAGAGGAGCATCCAGTGACGGTGGCTTCGGGTACCCACCCAAGGGCAGGTTGGACGGGCTCGCCTGCATCTCCCTGGTGGCCCCGTGGCTGGGAGTGAGGGCCTGGCAGCCGCTCATCTTCAAGCTGGGCGAACTGGAGGCGCTGGGGAGCTCGGAGCCCTTGGGCTTTGCCGTCAGGTTGAGCGGCTGCGAGGATTCCTGCGGAGGAGGCAGAGGAGGGTGAGCGCGAGCGCGCGGGACCCGCCGCGCACCGGCCTCGGGGACAGGGAGGGGACAAACCTGCATGGGGAGGTGGCCGGAGCCGCTGGCCCTCTTCAGCGTGGGAGGAGGGGGGCTGTGCAGCAGCTGCACGGGGTAATCCACTGCCGGAGGAGAAGGGCAGAGCCGTTGCAGGGGACGGCCACCCCGCGCGGCCACCCACGCCGAGCCGGCATCCGCCTCACCTGGTTTGCACGGGATGGGCTGGATGGGCAGAGCTAACTGGGAGTCCGGAGTCACGGGAAGGGGCTGGTGGCTGGGGGTGAAGGCAGGGATCATGACATAGGGCATGTTGACCTGCTGGAGGGAAGACGGGGAGAAGCGGAGACGCTGGGTAACCGTCGAGGGATGCGGCTCCGGGGAACGGGAGCCGGGCTGCCGGGGGTGTCCCGGGAAGGTGCCCCCGCCTGTACCTGGATCTGCTGCTGCAGCAGGTTGATTTTGTGCTGCTGCTGGATGAGCTGCTGCTGCTGCTTGGCGATCTGGTGGGAAGGGAGATAGGGAGGGTGAGGAGCGCTGGGAGCAGCGAAACAGGGGGGTTCACACTGGGGGCTCCCCAGGGACCCCGCTGCCGGCACAAACAGCCCGGCTCTGCCGAGACTCCCAAGGGATACAGGCAAGCTCTGCTTGGAGACACCAGCGAGCGCCCCAGGGACACGGGCAGAGATAAACAAGGGCTGCAGGGCTGAGGCCTCACGGCAGCACGTGCCTGGGGACATCACAGTGCCATAGGGGCCACTGCAGAGAAAAAGAGGGATGTTCAAGAGCAAAGGAGAGAGAAGACACCCAGTGTGGTTTAATTATTTTAAAGAGAGCAATTTTCCATCTCCTTGGACACCCATCACCCATCTACACATGCAGAAGGGGACTGGACAGCAATGACTTGGAGTCTGCTGGCATCATGGAGCAGAGCGGGATGTCTTGGGGGTGGCACAGCATGGAAAAGGGACAGGTTTCCAGAGCAGGGGATGAAGCCTGAGTGCGCCTGACAGCAAATCCCCCCTCCCACCAGCACCACCCGCCAAAGGGATGTGCCAAGGGACGGATGGTCCCGACCACCAGCCCCCCTGGATTCCCATGGGGCCAGGGAAGGCGCCGGGCACCCACCTGCTCCTGCTGCTGCCGTGCCAGCTCCATCTGCTGCTGCTGCTTCTCGAAGAGCATCGCTGCCATGTTCTTCTGCTCCGAGTGGGCCGTCAGGAGCTGGTCCCGCAGCGTGGACAGCTGGTTGATCATGACGAGGAGCTGCAGCTCTTTCTCTGCCAGGCTCTCCTGGGTTCCTGGGCCGAGGGAGAAGCCAAACAGCTACCGGTCAGGGGCTCGCGGTGCCCCTGCAGCTGGGGGCTCGTGGGAGACGCATTGGCAGGGCCAACATGGGATGCGAAGGTCCTGGCAAGCTCTGGGATAGGCCGGGAACCTTCCTGCTCCAGCATCACCTCTGTGCACTCAGAGGCAAGTCCTTGCAACGCCATATCAAGTTCTCGCCATCCTCCACCCCAACTTAAATCAATGTTTCCCTAGAAAGCTACATGTTTTGATTCAATATGCAAGATGACACCCCCATTTCCCCTCCCGTTAGCCCAGAAAACCCAGTTCCCAGCCCAGCGCATTGAGGAAGCCGGTGTCGGTGGGCGGCAGGACTCACCTTTCACTTCCTTGGCCTCGGCGGCGCTCCGGCCCAGCAGCCGCTCCTTCCAGTCGCTGCAGAGCAGCTTCTCGATGGTGGGCATCACTGCTGCCGCGGGCACGCAGGGCAGAGGAATCATAGAATCACAGAATCACAGAATGCTTAAGGTTGGAAGGGACCTCTAGAGATCATCCAGTGCAACCCCCTGCACACGCAGGGTCACCTAGAGCACATGGCACAGGACTGCGTCCAAGCGGGTTTGGAAGATCTCCAGAGAAGGAGACTCCACAACCTCTCTGGGCAGCCTGTTCCAGGGCTCTGGCACCCTCATTGTCAAGAAATTGTTCCTTAAGTTCCTGTGGAACTTTTGGTGCTTCAGTTTGTGGCCATTTCCTCTAGATCTGTCAGTGGCCACCAGTGAAAAGAGGCCGGCACCATCCTCCTCACTGCCTCCCTTGAGGTACTTCTAGACACTGCTCAGGTCCCCTCTCAGCCTTCTCTTCTCCAGGCTGAACAGGCCCAGCTCCCTCAGCCTCTCCTCACAGGGCAGATGTTCCAGGCCCCTGATCATCCTTGTGGCCCTGCGCTGGACTCTCTCCAGCAGCTCCACATCCCTCTTGTCCTGTGGAGCCCAGAACTGGACACAGTACTCCAGATGTGGCCTCACCAGGGCTGAGTAGAGGGGCAGGATCCCCTCCCTCGACCTGCTGGAGACGCTCTTTTTAACGCACCCCAGGATCCCATTGGCCTTCTTGGCCACGAGGGCAACTGCTGCTTCATGATCAACGAGCGCGCTCAGACCGGCCCGCGGCCCCGCACCGCCAACACCGCCGCGGACGTCCCCAGGGGCCCAAAACGCACCCCGGGGAGTCCGTCCCGCTGCGATCAGGGGCTTTTCTTACCCTCTTTGAGGTTCCTGTTGAAGTCCAGCTTCTCCTGGCCGCCGGCGGCCGGCTCGAAGGCGGAGCGCCCGGACTCCTGCGCGTCGCTGCCCGGCGAGCAGGACTCCTGCGACGTGCAAAAATTGCCGGGGAACCCGCGGATGGCGGGTGGGAAACCCGGGATGCTCCGAGCCAGCCCAGCCTGGACCCTCTTCCTACAGCATATTCCCGGACCAGTGCCGGGCTGGGAGCTGCCGGGGACTTTGCCAGCGCCTCTCGTTGTCACGCTGCAAGGACTTGCTCGCAGCACGTTGCTATTATTTATTTCGCCTGCCCTGTGTCCCTGAGCCCCTTAGGGAGCGGGAGGTCTGAGGCTACTGGTCAGGGGCAGAGAAAAGCCCAAAGCAATTAAAAAGGGAAAACGAGACGGGGATGCAGGGAGGGATGGAGGCTCTGGGCACAAGGCAAGAGCGCTGAGCCGAGAGCGGCCAGAAAGCCTAGGGGAGCCTCAGGTTTCAGCTTAATTTCCTCGGGATAAGGAATGGGAGGGGAGGAAAAACAACCCCATGTGCCTGGGGACGGAGGCCGACGCGTCCCCGGCTGCGGAGCAATGCCAGCCCGGCGGGACACGGGATATAGGGGAGCGGGTGACCTGCCACTACTGCGGGTGGGCACAAAACGCCACGGAGGAGCGCGGGGCGCCCGGACCCACCTGCGGCAGGGCCTGGGGGTCGGCGGCCTCCCTGGGGGGCGGCGCGGGCAGGTCGCTGGCGCGGGGCTCGGCGCTGGGCGCAGCCCCCGGCGGCGACTCGGGACAACCCTCCTTCTTCTCCTCCGTCTTGATGCTGCAGTTCACCATGGTGCCGGCTCCATCGAGCTCCAGCTGGGCAGAAACGGGGCTCCTCATGGACATCCTGCGGGACCGGCGGGGATGTCAGCGGAGCCACCGCGTGCCCCATTCGCCCCCATTTTGCAGGCACCGGTGCCACCCTTTGCCACGGTGCCTGCATCATTCCCCACTTTCCAGGTCTTGGCCCCAAAAACCACCACATCCGTCATCCCAGCTGCAAAGGGAGCGGGATGCTAAACCAAGCCCTGGCGTGAAGCCACCCAAAAGCATGAGATTTGGGCCCAAAGCGAGTGCGGGGAAGCTGCGGGAGAGGGATCCAAGGCCGTGCGGCACCGGAGACCCGCACGGAGCGGGCGCCCCCCGGGCTGGCGAGCCGAGCGTGCCTCGAAAGCCGGCGGGCCGCCCGGTGCGTTTCCTGTTCCAAGGGGAAATGGAAATCCTGGCCTCGCTAAACAATGCCTGGGATTGCAACCAGAGCCGCTCCTGTGGGAGTCCCCGGAGCGGCTCGGAGACGGGAACGGCCGGGCCAGGGGGCCGCAGCGGGGTCCTTGCCCTTCCCGGCCTGGCACAGGCGCACGACCTGTCCCATGGAATGGGCTATAGGTGACCACGGCCAGCTTGGGAAGCCAAGAGCTCCAACGGGGACAAGCGGCACTTGGGAAGCAGCGGGAGGCCGGCCAAGGATGCAGGATACGCAGGACCAGGGGGGCTGTGGAATGGGGCAGGGACCACCGCACCGGCCCCGAAATGGGGGGCGAGGGGTGCGGGCGCCGCGGCCCGGCCCGGGGCAGCAATTACATAACAAACAAAGCGGGGCTCAAGCTGCGAATTAATCAAACCGCTGAAAATAAAACCTTCCTCTCAGGAACTTCAAACAAAAGAAACGAAAACAACAAGGCCGGCTGGGTAATGAAAAGCCAGCGCTCTGAATAGGGGACAAAAGGAAGTGGAACAATAGGGTGTTGGACAAAAGCAATAAAGCAAAGGGAAGTGTGACAGCTCCACAATGGGGCACTGTGCGCGCCAGCCTTTCTGATCTTAGCGGGGCTTTTTTTAATCTCCGCTCCCTGCCCGGCGCATCGCGGCGCTCTCCGGGCGCGCTCCGGCCTCGGGATGGTATCGGCATCACGGTGCGGATGGGACACGGGGCATGGGACGTGTCCCCCTGCCCGGCGCGCTCGTAGCGCCCTGCCAAGTGCCCTTTGCGCGCCCCGGCCGGGGAGGAAACGGGCCCGTTTGGCTGCAAAACGGGACGTGGCCGGGAGCCAGCGGGAAGCTCGTCTGGCGCGGCCGGAGGGCCGTGTCCCGCCGTGTCCCGCGCATCCCGCAGCTTTCCCAGGGGGAAACTGAGGCACGCGGAGCCGGGCATCAGCGCAGCCTCGCGCTCCTCCGGTGCCTTTTGGCTCCCATTCCCATCACGCCTGCTGCCACGGGGAGCTAAATGCGGACACGGGCACTGGCACTATAAGAGGGGGCTGTTTGAAAGAGGTGGGTTTGTTAGACGGCTTGCTGAACAAAAAAAGAAAGAGAAGAGAAAAGGCGAGGGCGGGAGCGCGGATATCGCGTTGCGGCACGGCGGGGTGGCTCAGGTGCTCGGCACAAGAAGACAATGGGACCGGGAACAATTGCGGTGGCCGCGGTGGCCCGGCCCACGCGCTTGTGCTTTGCTGCTGCACGTGGGGCCGGAGCGGACACGTGGAAGCGATCCTGGGTGCTGCAGCCCTGCGCGCACAAACGGGGGGTCCTCCCCTTGCAGTGGGGCCCAGCCCGTTCCCGCCGCTCCAAGGGCTGTTCCGTGCGGCTCCGCAGGGCACATCCTGCCGTTCTGGCCACCCTTCCTGGTACCAGCTGATGCTATCGGCCCCGCGACCGAGCCCTGCGCCTGCTTCCGCGCGCCCCGAGCACGTGGCGCTGCAGAAACCAGCGCTGCGAGCGCCGGCCCGCGTGCGCACGGTGCTCGGACACGGGCAGAGAAACGCTGCCGCTGCTCCTCCTTCGCACACCCGGGTGTATTCACTTATATTCACAAAAAACCCTGCTGCAAGGAGGGGTTTGCTAGCAGGGCGAGCGGAAGACCACGAGCGAGCGCTGCGGTCCGGAGCGGCCCCTGCGGGATGCCCCAGCCTGCCTGCAACCCAAACCTCGCTCAAGCATCGCGGGGAAAAAGCCACAAGGTGCAAACACCCCTGAGCGGCCACGGGGCCAGGAGGAGCTGCAAGATGACGGCGGTCGCAGCTCCGTTTTGCAGCAGCACCCGGAGAAAGGGTCGCTCTTGGTCCATCCCTGTGCAATGCACCGTTGTTCCCACTGCTCCGTGGGACTGGGGGATCCTTGAGCATCCTTGTGTTTGCACGGTGCGTTTGGGAGCTGCAGCATCCGCGGCCCCGAGACAGAGAGAGGGGGCAGAGGAAAAAATAAGACCCGCGCACGGCTTCTCCTCCCAGCGCAGCCCGAGGAATCCCCGCCGGCCACCAGGAGAGACAATAGCCCGTCTCCTGCCAGACGAGCGTGCCGCTTTCCTGCGAGCTTGGAATGTCCTTTCGGGGCTCCTTCCAACCGTTTCCGCCTTCGCACATAAAAGAATAGATGATTTCCTCCGCTCCGTGCCCGCGGGGGGGTGGCCAGGGGCGGCCGTGCCCCCCGGGTCCCCAGGCCGGGGGCTTTCCCCGGGTGGCCATCCTGCTGGCGGCTCGAAATGCAGCTCGGTGCGTGCAAAAATAATCATCAAGGGGTTTCTGGACACGACGCGGAGCCAGGGTCTCGGCCCACCTGGTTTGCAGCTAGGGCCTGGAGCAGCTTCCCGGGAGAACGTACCCATTTACAGTGGGATAAAATAGAGGTTGACACCTTTGAGGGACAAACATTTGTGTTTTCCAGCGGACTCTGGTTTGCAAAGCTAGCTCTGGTGGCCAAGGGCATCCTGCTACAGGAACGGTAGTGGAAATGGTGCATTTTGGAGCCTTGCGCTTTCCCCAGGGCAAATGGACAAGGGGAAGGTGCCCCAAGCGGCTCACAAGCAGCTGGACACGTCCCCAGCGGTGGCTGCTCTGCCCCAGAGCGGCCCACGGATCCCAGGGCATCCGACAGGAGTCGGGATTGCAGGAGGCGGCTCTCGCTTGGGGGAGATCCAGGTCTTCCCGCTGTCCGAGCAGGACACACTGGTCTTTGTCCAGCCTCCCGTCGCTTCCCAGGAATGTCCCTCCTGCCGGGACCGGCCCCGGGGCTGCACAGAGCCTGTGGATTTGGGGCTGAGCCCGTCCGGAAACGTCCCACGGGCTCCGAGGCGGCGGTGACGCCGCGGGGAGCGTCACGGAAACTCCCGGGAAAGGGCCCCCCCTGCTCTCCATGTGCCACCCCCAAGCACCGTGACCCTCCCCGGGTCCCTTGTCCCCTCTCTCCGGATTGTGCCCATGTCCCCACCAGGAGAAGGATTTGGGGACTCCCTTTGCCTCTTTGCAAGGAGGAAGCCGCAGTCACATTACAGCTCCTCGAGCTCCTCCACTGATTCTCCATCTACTATGACAAAAACAGCGGGTCCTATTACTGCACGGCCCACGGAAGACTGCTCAGCAGCAAAACTCAACCCTCGAGCAATTAGGAGCAGCTCAAATAGCTCCAATTCTCTCCAAAAATCCAACCTGCCCTTTTCAAGAGCCTCCCGGCCGTACCTAGCGCTGCTGAGGACATGCACATCTCACTGGTGCAGCAGAGGAGCCTGTCACGGGGACACCTAATCAGCCCTGCTATTCAAAACCTGGGGAGGGAGGAAAAAATGTGTTAAGCACTAAATTCACTTCAGAATTTGCACTTGCAAGACAGGGATGAAAAAGAAATCTGAACTGCAAGGCTGCGGCGGAGGGGAAGGATCTGGGTTTCTTAAGCAAACGGCAGCATCTCCCCGCATACAGTGGGATAAGATCCTAGTTTTGTGTGTGAGCACTCAAAACTGCTCAGCTAGAGCAGGTTTAGTCCTCGGAGACACCCATGGAGGCACTGGGAAGGGATAGGGACATCAGACTGGCCACGCAGGATGATCCAGGTAGGAACATGATGGTGAAAATGTCTCCAGGGGAACGGGGTAGAAATGCACCAAAAAGCTCCTGTTCTCACCAGGTCCTCGAGTCTGTTCGAGTCCTGTTGGCACCATTTAACTGGGCCATTTCCCCAGCCCTCTCTTACTAACAGTTTCCAGCTCGCTGCTCGTTGGGGTTTCTTGGGGTTTCTGAGGTTTCGCTGCCGATTTGCTGGTGGGGAGGCGCATGGGAGCCGGGCGCTTTCCGGTGCTGCCGGAGCAGGTTCCTCCGTGTCCCTTGTTGCAGGGTCCTGCTCTCCTCCCCGATAGACCCAATTCTGGTGCAAATCCACCACGTGGCATCTGCATTTGGGCTGGTTTTTCCACCCGGAGCTGCCGCCGTACAAAATCCAAACCCTCAGAGATGGGAATGCAAATGATCCCCGTGCGGGATGCACAGGATTTGCTCAGCATCCATAGGACTGTGGACAGGCACCCTGCATCCAGCCGAGCTTTGCCATAACCCTAATCCTGGTCCCGGTTTCATGCCCGAGCAGCAGTTTTTTAACTATCTAAATAATTAAATCAAATACAGAGGCCGCGGGATCCTTCTGCGGGCGCAAACTGGCAGCTCCACCGGTTGCACAGCCGCGACCCAACACATTTTCCCTTTGCTGCAATGAGTGATAGGAGGGTTTTAAGTAGGGGAAAAATTAAACCGAACATCAGGTGGAACTTCCTGTGGGTGATATTTATTGGCCTGGGAATGAGCTCATCAGGGAAGGGGAGGAAACGCCATCGCGCTGGAATTATTTAAATTCGTGCAAAGCCCTGAGGACCAAGTGCAGGGAGCCCATGAGACGGGCTGCTCGTTCCCATTTACTCCCCTCTTTTTTGGTTCTTTTTGGCTAAAAAGACATATAAATAATGGAAAACTCCTTGCACAGGTGCATGGCCTGGCTCCCGCTGCTGCACTGGGGGGTCCTTGTGCCCTGCTCCTTCCCTGCCATCCTCTCCATGAACCGCAGCCCCGCTGCCATCTCCAGCTTTGCAAATCTAATCACCTCTTTGTAGCAAGCAACCAGCTACGAGAAAGAAATCATATAATATATATATATAATGCATATAATTACATATATAATAAGTAATAATAAATCGGCGGGTGGATGGGCAGGGCGGGAGGGTCCAGCGGGCGACTTACCCAGTGCCGGGGGCTGCGTCTCCCTCCTCTTCGTCACCACCTCGGTGCTCCCCGTGTCCCCAAGCCGCCTCCAACTCCTCCCCGGGCCGTTTGGGGCCCTTTTCCGCGCTCGCTCGTGCGCTCGCTCGCAACCAGGACTTTCCTATCACCCGTCGGAGGGCCCACGACGTGTGACCCCCTTCCCTCGCCCGCTGGGTGCCTGCGGAGGAGGAACGCGGCGGATCTGAGCGGATCTGATGCTATCTGCCCCCGCGCACCTATCGGGCACGAGGGCGCCGGGAGGCACAGCCGTTTCGGGGCTTTTTCCGCACGCGTGGGGCATCCGTGGGCCTGTTTGCCCTTTTTCCAAGCCCGTTTGGGCTTTTACTCCCTCTCCTTTTTCCGGAAGAGCTGGGGGACCCCCGGTGGGATGACGGGCGCCCCGGTGGGCCCAGGCTCAGCCCCCGGCGCGTGGGCTGACATCGGAGCGTGGCGTTCCCGGCGCGTTTCTGCTCGCGCTGCCTCGCCGCAGCGCTCCCCGGAAACCCCAAAGTGCCCATTTTTTGCACTTTTTGCAACGAGAAAGCCTGGGCAGAAGGGCCACCGAGACAGGGTCTGCTCGGCCGCGATGGCCAAGGCCACCCTCCCTCCACCACGGCTGCGTTTCATGGCCGGGAAGAGTCACAGCTGGCTGGGGACGCATGGAAATCCCCAAGGAAAACGCAGCTCGCACGGAGGGCTCATTTGCAGGCAGGACGGAGCCGGGGGTCCGGCCTGCGCTGTTTTTATCACTACGGCTCCTTTGGTCCAGGGAGCCGCTCCGCTCGGCTCCCGATCAAGCTTCCCGCTTTTGTTCAAGGGAAAAAAACATGGTATTTTTCCCCATACAGGGTTCAGCAGAGCCAAAGCGACCTGCCTAGTGGTTCCTCCCGTGAGATATCATCGGGTTCCCACCGGGAGCAGCACGGAGCGGGCACCGACCCCGGAGCCACCAGCACCCACCGTCCCCATCCCCACGAGCCTGGACCAAAGGGGTTTTAGATGGAGGGGTTTTTAGAGCCTCCCTTGTGCTGGTTTTGCCCTCTCCAAGCTCTGCCTGAGCAGCTCCGGCCTCAGCCCGGCTCCCCGCGCGCGGCGGCGAGCAGGAAACTGCAGAGCTTCCTGCAAGCACCAGAAATAGAGAGCGGGCCGGCACCGGCACCCCGGCGCGCCGCGAACACCGGGACCAGCGAGCCCAAAAACCCCATCCCGACGGAGCCAGAGAGGCTGGGATTGCAGGAATTGCCGCCAAAGGAAGGGGAATGTGGGGCATGCAGGGGTGCTGGGACGGATGCTGCACCGAGGCCGCTCGGGATGTCCCCCTGGGCCGCTGGTTCTCCATCCCGCTCCCGGCTGCGCTCCTCTCCCACCGGGAGCAAAGGGATTTAGGGACCAGCTTTGGGTCAAGTAGGGTGATTTTTGTCGCACGGCGCTAATAAGGCAAAAAATGAGGGCAGAGACGCGCATGGGGGAAGCGACCGGTGCCCCCCGTTTGCAAAGGGGGACGCGGTGGCCCGTCCAGCAGCACGTGCCGACACACAAGGGGCTCTTTGTGCGCGCGGCTCCGCGGCACCTGTCCCCCCGTATCCTTATTTACCCTCCTCTCCCCGGCCGGCTCCCAAGGGCCTTGGCAGCTCCTCGGGCCACGTGCCTGGTCCCGGGATGCGGGCACAGTTGCTGCACGCCGGGGCCCCGCGCGCCACTTGTGCCCCACGGCCACTGCCGGCACCGGCGTTCCCGAATCCAGCTGCCGGAGGAACCCCACGACGGCAATGCGTGGCTGGGAGAAGAATTCGGGATTCGGGTCTTTTATCACACCCCGGTCCTGCAGCAGAGCACTCAAATCGCAGGCTGAGGCCCTCCAGGATCTGCAGAGGTTGCAGTGCCCCTGCAGCGGCCAGCACAGGCACGGGGGGATCCTGCATCCGCAGGATCACCCTCAAACCAGCCCTGGCCACGGCTGACTCCTCCACATGGGAATTCCCGTGCGGGACAGACGCGTTATCCCCGTCCGTCCACCCGTGCTGCCAGCGACTCCCGTCCTGCGGCCACCGAGCCCGTCCTGCGGCCACCGAGCCCGGCGCAGGCTCCGGTGCAGCCGCTGCCCCCGGGGACTCCCTTTCCTGCGGGAGGGCAGCAGAACAATAGGGCCGAGCCCGCCATTGTTCGGAGCAGATAAGCGGGGCCGGGGCCGCAACCCTCCCCGCCGCCCGCGCCCACCCCCGGGGCTGCCAAACGGAGCCGCCGCCAACGAGGGGGCACGAGGGGCTGTGCCCCCTAATGCTGCCCATGCCCGGGCACGGCTGAACCTGCAAAACCTGCAGCAAGGAGCATCCCGCACCCCCATCGCTCTCGCCACATCTCTCCGCAATATTTAATTTATAACTTTGCCATCTTTCCTCCCAACAGGGATCTCAGCAGCTTCCAGAATTTAAAAAATTGCAATTTTGGCCAGCAGATTTGGGCGAGGGCTCCCAGGGCTCTGGTTGTGCCCTCCACCCACGTTATCTCGTTCCTCCCGATAAGGCGCCCGGGGGCCGCGCTGGGGACGGGCGCCCGGGCGCCGGAGCCACCAGCTGCGTTTTCACCACCGTGCCGAAAGCAGCGCGGCCCTAACGGAGCATTAAGCGAATTTCAGAGGTTTCGGGGCCATCTCCCAACCTGCTGCCCCAGTCGCAAGCCGGGGACCCGTCACACCAAGGGCCTTTGTTGGGGACTGGAGCGGCTCCAGCCTGGGGGACAAATGGCCCTGCAGCAGGTGGGAAAAGCGGGGCCAAGGGGAGAGCAGCCTCCCGAACAAGGGCAAATGCTCCAAAAGTTGATGCCTTCGGCTCTGCCAACTTTGCTGCTGCTGGAAGTGGCCGCAGGGGTCCAAGTTCATGTGCTCACATGGGCAAACAGCTCTGGCTTTGGAAGAGATTCTCCAAATAGACACAGACAGGGCAAAAAGTACCTGTGTGTTTCCAGTATTTGTTGTCACAAGCTGCACTAATATTTTTCACTTTCGTTTGGGCTCAGTGCAGGTAGAAAGGAGTGAGGCATCTTGCAAAACTTTTGCAATGCTCAAATCTTGCTCCCTGCAGCACAGTGAAACCAAAAGCTCCCGAAATTTGTGAAAATAAACAAATAGAGCCCAGAATAGCCCTGCATGGTTGCCGGGATCCCTGCTGTGCATCCCACGGGAGGACGGCCCGGCCTTGCCAGCAACTTTCCAGCCTCCCGAGGGGCCATCGGCCCCTTGCCAGGCCAGGCATATGAGGATGCAGCTCTGACAAACAGGGTTAGAAAAGGGGCTTTCTAGTTTTGGGGGAAGAAAACACCAATTTTTCACCAAAAGCTTCGGGCTGGGAGCGATGCTGTGTGCAGCAACACGGCTGGCAAAGGGAGAACAAAAGAGCCAAGCGTCTCTTCCCCACCTCCTGCCCCAGGTAGCCCTGCATGGACATTTTTTTTCCCCCAATAAATGCATATTTTTATGAAAATAAACAGCCTGCATTTTATTAGCCCGGTCAGGAGCTTGCAGGGTGCAAAAGCAGGGCAGAGGCGCTGACGGGTGGTCTGCACCATCCAGCACAAGAGCCTGTTAAAGGGTGTCTCTTGGGCACCGACGGCGTTTCTGATTTCTGCAGCTACACGGGCACGGGTGGCACCAGCTGAATGCAAAACCCCATGGGGAGTTTGCAGTGGGACGAGGCTGGAGCAGGCAGGAATATCAGCTCGCACGGATACGGAGCGGACACGATGGCCACCAGCCCGCGGGTTTTCCTGCCAGCCCAAAGGCACCGAACACGCACGGCCGCCCGGTCACCCCAACCCGCTCGAGCCACCGAGATCCTGCAGTTTCCCTGCTTGGGCCTTAGGGGAGCAGGATGCAGCAGGGAGCAGCGGCACCCGCGCTCTCCGCGCACGCCGAATGCACCGGGGAGCTGCAGCCGCCGGGATGCAGCCCCGGCCGGTGCCCACGGGCCGCACAGCCACCGCGCTGGTCCTGGGCCACCTCCAGCATCGTGTGAGCCCACGGGCACCGGGCCAGCAGCCCCCACGCGCCGCTAGCCCCGCGCGCTCACCTTGCAAGCGCTGCAGCCGCTGGCGAGTCCCTGCGGCGCCTTCCCCGGCTACGGACAGCGAGGGCTGCGAGCGCCCCGGGAGCCACCGGGTAAAAATAACCACCCTGAAAGGTTGGATTTACGGTGCGCCTGCCGCCGCGCACGGAAAACCCTTCCTCTGCATCCCGCAAAGCCCTCCAGCAAATAGCAACTTTACGAGCCTGCTCCGTCCTCGCTGCTCACGCCCGTGCCAGGGCACAGCACCCCCGGCGAGGCCTTTTAAAAGGGACATTGCAGCAGAGGGACAAAAAGTCCAACTATCCCCCCCCCGGGGCCATCTCGTCCTCCCTGTGCGGCCTGGAAGGAGGTTTTGCCCCTCGGGAGCCTTTTTGCAGGGGTGGTTTGGGTTCAGATTTGGCAAGGGTGAAAAAAGCAGGAGCACGAGGAGCATCCCGGTAGGATAACCCAAAGGGAGGGCCCTAAGTGCTTTGCCTGAGACAGGGAAACGTGCCCGGCGCGCTCAGCGCTCTTGCCAGGGGCACTTTCCGCAGCAAATGAGTTAAATAGGAGATAACATATTTATAAAAGTGGGCGATCTCCATTCCTACCTATTAGGCTGACGGGAAGGGGATTCGCCTCCCGCGCTGGCGCCTTGTGGGATGCCTGGGAAGGGGGAATCCGGCGCTGGGGAAGACGGCGCCTGTGGCTCCGGTGGCAGCTTCGTCGCTCGTAAGAAAGTGAAACAAATAAACGGCACGAAGGGAGATGCTGCTAAAAACGGGTCGGCAGCAAACGGGCCGGGAAATAAAAGCGCCTTGAGCCTGCCCACGTTTGTCAAAGGACAGCGGCTATTTTTAACACAAAGCCTCTGAAATCACCAGCTTTCAGAAAAAGAAAATAAAAATACCGTCTCAGTGTCAAGCGAATGGATGCTGTACGAAATTAAATTGAACTGAAAGGAAATGGCATGAATTACAAACATGAGTTATTGGCTCAGAAGAGGAGTAACTGAGTGATATGATCTGGTCTGTGCTATGGAGAAAATCGCATTAGCCGAGATAATGGTCCTTTCTCACTCCTAAAGTCTATTACTCCACATTTGCTTTGCAAGTCAAGTGTTCTCCATACGGACGGTACCTCCAAAGACTTAACTGCGACTTGAGCAACACGCGGCTCCAGCCTGCAATTTCTCCCGGGCAGCATCCTTCACTGCAAAGAAGCCTGGGCACAAAATACTGGAAATCACTAGCCTGGGGTGGAAAATAAGCGAGCTTTCTATTTATTTGCACAATTAGCCTGCAAAACCTCTTGTTTACACTCCCTCTGCCGCCGCTGCTCCTCTAACTTTGTCACCGTTTCACTTCGGAGCATCCCATAAGATGCCCACGGATGAGTCCCCACATGGGATAAATCCCACTGCCAGGAATGTTCCCGGCTGCCAAAGGTCCTGGCCAGCGGCGGGTCCCCCAGCTCCCGAGATGCAGCGGGAATCGCTCCGGCCGGAGCGGCAGGATACGGTGCCGAGGAAGGCGCAGCGGTGGCCACAGGGCTCGCGCGCCGTCGCCGTAGCCCAGCGCTCGCCCCGCGACTCAAGTCACCCTCCGGCAGCGCCTCACGGGGCTGCAATGGAGCAAAACGACCCCAAAACTGTCACACGCCACGAACATCCGCACACGGCGCTGCCGGCAAATTGTCCTGCCCGGAGCCCCAGCGTGTTTCCCAACGGGGGTGTCAGAACGCGGCTCAACGCGGTGATGATGTTGGGGATGGAGAACTTGCCTGTCCCCGCTGAGCTCTCCCCAAAATGCTACCCCTGCGTGTGACAGCCCTGTAGGGACAGGCATGCGCGTGGGGTGACCCACGGGATCCCGTGCACCGCATGTGTCAGGGGACGCTGTCCCTCTGTGCACAGTGGTGGACGGGGACCCTCCTCCGCCGCGTCTGGTGGTGCCAGCCGATATCCCGGTGTCCCCACATCCCTGTCCCAAACTGCCCGGACAGCCAGCGTCCCCCTCGGAAGGAACCGGGCAGGCAGCGGGGACAGGAGCCACCTTCACTGGGGAAAGGGCGAGAAATCGACCCGGGGGGGATCCCGGGGGACACTCAGGGGCCACCTCCTGGTGTCGGGGGTGTCCCCAGGGTTACTCCCTCGCCTGCCCCTCGTCCCGGGCTTCCGGAGGACTTTGCAGCCCCGCAACTTTGCAGCGGGGACGGCGCCTTCCCGTTGCCCTCCGGCTGCTCCTAACTAAGCTGGGGGGGACTCTGGACACGGGGTTTGTCGCTTGCCCGACGCCCCCCGCCCCCGCACGGCGCTGCCCGGCCGCGAGCGACGACCGCGACCCGGGGCCGCGTCCCTTCCCCGGGGCCCTGCCCGTGTCCCCGGCCGCACTCACGGCTCCGCGTCCCTTCCCCGGGGCCCCGTCGGTGCCGCTGCCGTCGCCGCCGCTGTCGGTGTCGCCGTGCGGGCTTCAGCTCCGCTCCATGTCGCCGGCGCCTCCGCTGGGAGCTGCCCTGGCGCCGGGCGGAGAGAGGGAGCGAGGAGAAGGAGGAGGAGGACGAGGAGGAGGAGGGAAGGGGAAGGAGGAGGAGGAGGAGGAGGAGGGCCGCCCTCCCAGCCAGCCAGCAGCCGCCTCCGGGGCGGCCCCTGGGCTCTGTCCCCTCCCTCCCGCAGCCCCACGCGTGACACCGCGGGCAGCCACGGGGCGAGACGCGGCGTGGGGAGCCGTCCCGCCGCGGGGACACCCTCTCTGAGCCCCCCGCGCTTCCCCATCCTCACCAGGGTCGGTCTTGTCCGGAGCGGTGGCTCTGGGGCTTCCTTCCCGCATCCCCCGGCCCCAGGCCCTGTTCTGGGGGCTCGAGGTCCGGCCTCCTGCCACGCTGCCCCCACGGGTGCTGTTTTTCTCCCCGTGTTTGGACAGGGGCCTCGGGTTCTCCCGTCGGCTCCAACTTGCCCTCAAACGAGCAGTGCCAAAAACCCAGTGCTTGGGAACGGCTCCTTCCCACCGGATGGAGATGTGGGATGCTCCACAGGGATGGGGTGGGCAGGATGCTCTTGCAGGCGGCTTCCCCCCATCTCACACCAGAGTGGCCCTTTGGGGCATGGAATTCCTAGGGAAGCGCTGGAGCAGGCAGAGCTCCAGCCCGGCACAGAGCATTCCCACAGCTGGATGGCGTTTCCGTGTGGAGAAGCCCACTGGGAGCCCATTCCTGCTGAACCCTCCAGGAAAAGCCGCTGCACCGGAAGCAAGAGGATACTCCAGCCTCTTGGAGCTGCGTGGCGGGGTGTTTGGAAATGACAAACATTTCATTCTGCCTTGTAAAATCTTTAAAATATCGTGTCAGCACGGAAGGGAAACTGTTCATGTTTCACCAAACTGGGAAAATTCCCATCGGCTGGAAGCAGTTTCCTCCCCTCATCCCATCACATTGTTCCACGGGAATTTGTTTTCCCAAGCGCTGTTTCCCCCCAGTCCCAGGACTAGAAAACAACAACAGTCAGAGGCCCCAGGATCTTGGTCCAGCTCCGGCTCAGCTGGGACAGCCCTGATTGTCCAGCTGCCACGTGCCGACCTGGAAAACCGCCTTTGCAGAGAGCATCCCGTGGCCAGAGCGGCAGGGAGAGCCTCCAGCCGCCCTCGCAGGGCTCCGGCGGGAGGAAGAGGAGGAGGAGGAGGGAGGAGCATCCCCCTCAGATGGGACACGGGGACAATGAACAAAGGGCCGAGGACCCACGAGCGCTTTGTTCGGGTCGCCATGGCAACAGCCCGGCCACCACTTTCACTTTCCTTTCCTTCCCCCCCCCCAGTCCTCTGTGGCCTCCGCTGCCCCATAGTGTCCCATGGCCACATGCGCCACCGTCCCCGCATGCCGCCGTGTCCTGTCATCCCCGCATGCATCCCGCCATCCCTGTGTCCGCATGAGCATCCTGCCATCCCCATGCGCATCCCGCCATTCCCGGGACACCCCCCATGTGTCCCTCGCCTGCGGGAAGCAGTGGGCGGAGGGGCCAGGAAAGGCGGGATCCTGCGGGCACGGAGCACGGGCCACGGCGCGGGAAGGCCGAGCCGGCCCTCGCCTTCCTCTTCCCAAACCGGCGGCGGGGAAGAAGCCGCCGGGCGCTTGGACCGGGGCAGGATGCGGCCGCCTGACTCACGCCAGGGCTCGCACAATGGCCTGGCCCCTTTACCCGGGCCGGAGCGGGCAAAGCCGGCAGCGCCGCTCCGACCCGGCTTCCTGCACGGAAGCGGGACCATTGTGCGGGAAGGGGCTCGTGCGCCGAGACGCCAGCCTGGGAAAAGCCGCCGCCGGCCGGAGCGCTGCCCCGTGGAGCGCTCCTAGGGAGGCCTTGGGATGGAAACGCTGCCCCGCAGCAGCCGGGTGGATACGGCACAAACTCTGGGAATGCGGCGGCTCCCAGCCGGAGCTCCGCAGGTCGGAGCGCGCGGGCTGCGAGCGCCGGGGCTGCTCCCTGCACGGCCCCGGCCCGCGGCCGCTCCGGAGGCGCCCGGCTCGGTGCTGCCGTCCCGCGCGGCGCCGGCAGCGCCCCGTACTGCAGGGAGCCGCTCGGCCGGGCGCAGCAAAGCCAGGGCACGTGGGATCCCTCTTGGAGCCATCACTGCCAGGAAAATAAAGTCAAAGCAACCAAATTCTGCAGGAAGACCCAGGGGGGAAATGGGCTGCGGCCACAGGTGAGCTCCAGCTGCGCGGGAGAGTGGAGCGGTGCCGAAATACCTGGGCAGAGCATGAGGAAGGACGGGAATGCTCCCTTCTGGCAGGCGCAGCGCTGCATCCGCAAGTGGCCAAACTTGCTGCTGGATAAAACCTGCTGCCAGGCAGCGCCGGGCACTCGATCCTTCCTGGCACCTCCAAAGGACGTGGAAACCGCGCGTGGCCGAGACACCCCGGGCAGAGCAACCCCCCGTCCGCACGCGGGAGCCTCGGCTGCTCCGCAGAGCGGGCAGCAAAGCGGCGCCCGGGGGGACCCGCGCCGCGCCGGGCAGCGAGGAGCAGCGCGGGGAGATGCCAAGAGGCTGCGGCGCCCGGACCACCCAGCGGGCCGGGCCGGGCCGGGCAGAGCCCACAAGGCGCAGCCGCATTCCCGGCGCCCTCGGCCAGCCGGGCTCCGCAGGGACCCCCGGTGCCACCAGTGCCACCCACCTCCCAGCAGGCCGGGACCCTCCAGCTCAGCCCTGACAGAGGGGCTTTTCTTGTCCCCTGCCTTTGTTTTCTATTTAGTGCTTTTGTTCCCCGCTCTTTGGTCCTTTGTTCCAGCTTGTCCTTTGTTCCAACGCCTTTGGTTTCTCTCCCCTTTGATGCTTTGTCACTCCCTTCATCTTGGTGCTTTTCTTTGCCCGGGTTTTTAAGCTGGCGGTTGTTTTCGCTCCGCTCTGGGCTTGGAATTCTTCTGCCTCGTCCACTCGTCGGGTCACATGGGCCCAGCACGGATTGTCTTTAAATCCCCATTTGTCTTGTTTTGGTGCCTGGATTTCCCTGCCTTTATGTCCTTTCTTAAGAGACTCTTAGCGATTTTTTTTCTTCTCACTGAGGAAAGTAGGGAGGGGGATTGGGGGCTTAATTAATTAGTGAGTGTAATCTTTAGAGGCATGGCACTGCGGGACATGTGGAGCATTATTACTAATCATTATTATTGTTATTAGGATGTTAAGGGTTAGGGAGGATTTAAATACCAGCTAATTGCAGTGGAGAGCTCCCAACTTTGCAAAACTGCTCTGCAAAGAGCCAGACTCGTTTCCCCCAACAACATTTTGGGAAATTGTGGCTCTCGGCACACAAGCGGCCGAGGAAAAACCCCCAGAGAGCCCCAGCTGGGACCATCCAGCTCCAAGGGACGCTAAATCCCTGCATCTCTTGTGAACTACGAGGTTTTTATCGCTCCTGCAACGCTCAGCAGCACAAGAGGCAGCTCGGAGCACGTGCGCAAACACAACCGCAAAATCAGATACCGGGCGGTCAGGATTAGGGAACCGTTTGCACGAGAACGGGCTCCGCGGCACCGCACGGTCCCTGCGCTTTGATTTAGTGCCCCAAACGCTTCCCCCCGGCCTGACGCCAGCGCCGTGTCCTTAGCAAGTCTGATCATGCCGTGACTCGCAGCCTGCGCAGGGGACGGCAGCGCTGCCACCAAGTCCCCGTGCTCCTGTGTCCCCATCAAATGCAAGGGGGGACCCGGCTTCGCCGGCACCAACCACCCCCCGGCACCCCCGTCCCCAGCGCTCGTTTCAAGCAGCTCCCGCTCGCTGCAGCACCAGCTGTTAAACTGAAGCAGCAGCCAAACTTAGCAACAGGATGTACCCTCAGATAATGTGATCGATATCTGAAATGCAGCTTTTCAAGTGAGCGCGAAACCCATCTGTGAAAACTGGGTGTTTTAGGAGATGGGCTCCGATACGGGGTTCCTTTGACTGTCTCTTCACAGCGCCCTGAGTCGTCCTCGCGCGAGTCACTTACAGTAACTCGGTGACGTCCCCGCACCTTGCGGCCGCTCGTTTTGGGGTGACGTAGGCTGCTTTTCCGAGTGGGGCCTCATGAACATGAGCAAGAAGGGCCCTCGCCGAGGGGGGATGTCAGCTTTGTGCCCAAAGGAACAGGCCCAGCTGGATCAGAGCGTGGCAGAGTGCTGCCGGTTGGTGCCTTGGACAACGTGTTTGAGAGGGGATCCGATCAATATGTATAAATACCCGAGGGGAGAACATAAAGATGGGGCCAAACTCTTCTCGGTGGTGGCCAGTGACAGGACAAGGGGTAATGGGCGCAAGTGGAAACACAGGAGGTTCCATCTCCATGTGAGGAAGAACTTCTTCCCTGTGAGGGTACCAGAGCCCAGAGAGGCTGTGGAGGCTCCTCTGGAGACCTTCAAACCCGCCTGGATGCCACTGTGTGCTCTGGGTGTCCCTGCTGGAGCAGGGGTTGGACTAGGTGATCCCTAGAGGTCCCTGCCAACCTCAACCATTCTGTGGTTCTGTGTTTGATTAGACCCAATAACAGCTCAATAACAGCCCAAAGTTATTGCTAAACGCGCTGCACCATCGTGACCCTGCTCAAGAGCATCAGCGGGGCACGCACGGGACTGACGCCTCGGGAAGCCCAAGAGGAGGGTTTTCCAGGCAGGAACATGGGGAAAAAAATAAAGAAAGAAAGAAAAAGGTTGCCAGCTCCGCCAAATGCGGAACCAGGATGCACGGAGTGCGCGCGGGCACGGATTGCTCCCCCTTTTCCTGACCGGGGCTGGCAGCAGCCAGGCAGCTCCACCGGGACCTGGGAGCCGTCTCGCTTCGGTAGGTGCCTGTGTCGGTGCCAACAACCGGCCCGTGTTAAAACCCGTGAAATAAAGGGCGGCCTGGGAAAAGCCATCGTTCCAGTCTGCCCGGTTCTGCTTCCAGGCCTCCCCGGGCCAAGGCGACGCTGGGGCCCGATAAGGCCGGGCCATGAGTCACCGGTGACCGAGCCAAGGCAGGACGGGGGGACACGGGTACGAGGGGCATTGCCCAGCGCGGCCACCCGGCCTGGCCCTTCCCGGCCGGAGCATCCACAGCCCTGCCCGTCCGCAGCCGCGTGGGAGCAGGGATGGGGAGCGGATCGGGAGTGGATCGGGAGCGGATCCCCCCTCGCTCCATCCCGTTCTCAGAAGGGCCGAACCAGTTTCCAGGCCAGAGCTGGCACCAGGAAGGCAAAAAAAAAAAAAAAAAGAACCAAACCCCCCTCATCTCTCTATCTGCAACCATGCAAGGAATATTGTTCAGCGCAGCACAAAAGCATCCCTGAAAATAGAAGCGCCGCGGCCAGGCCTGCCAGTGGCTGTGTGAGATAACGTCTACTTGCAAACAGTGTGCCTTTGTGCCGCTGTCACTGTCCCCATTGTTCAGGAGCCTATTGCCTCGGGGATATTGTTCCCTTCTTTTGTCTCAGCCCCGGCTCCTTTTTGTTTGACTTTACTTACCATTTCATTCCTCTCCTTTGTGCCGGGGCTCTTTCTTTTGTCTCTCCCTCTCTCCCTTTGCTGCCTGTGATTTGTATTTAGCGATTGTTCCGGGCCCATTGGCAGCACAATGGTCCCGGCGCTCTTTTCTCCGCGCTCTTCATTACCTATTCAGGTGGGTTTGTCTGCTCGGAGGTAACGCAAAGAGCGGGGAGGGCTCCCCGAGCGCCCCCGGCTCCAACCTTCGGGAAAAGCCGCTTTTTCCCGGGAAAAGCGGCGCTTTCAGCGGCAGGAAACATCAAGGTCTGACCTTGCTGCAGCGCTCCCTGTCCCCAGAGTGTCCCCCAGTGCCACCAAGGAGCCGGTGGGCTCTGGCCCCGCAGTGCCGGCTCCGGCAGGGAAGGGATTCGCCCCTGCACTCCAGAACAACCTCCGGCTTCTCCGGAGACCACAGGGAAGCAGAGAGGAGCTCGGGGCCTCGCGGGAAGGGGAGAGGCAGCCGGGAAGACGGAGGCCCCGAGGCCGCCCAGCCCCTGCAGGACTGGGGGGTCTGCTGGGCACCATCCTCCTTCCTCCTCCTCCTCCTGGTGCTCGGGGTGTCTGCAGGCACCGCGGGCCGGTCGGGGCTTTGCGGTTCAGCATCTCCCTCCCCTCGAGGAGGAGGAGGAGGAGGCACCGGGAACCCTTTGGGGACAGCAGTGACGGCGGCAGCGAGTGGCCGTCCCCGGGGACAACAAGGCCGCATTGTTCTCCGGGGCTCGGGCCGCATGACCCGGCAGGGCTGTTCTGCGGCTAACGCTGATGAAACAGCGAGGATCAAAGTCCGCTGGGAGCCGCTTCCTCCTCCTCCTCCTCCGCGCAGCCCCGAGGACGGCGCAGACCGAGGGCCTGGCCCCGAACCGGGGTCCCGCGCGGGTGGCATCGCACGGAGCGGGGCAGCGAGCGGGGCCGCGGCCGGGGGGGACGCGGGACGGGGACGCTGGGGGGGTGCCTGGGAATAACCCGAGCAGACTGGGCTCCATTGTGGCATTGTTAGGGCTTCAAAGGACAATGGGGCATTGTTGTCCCTGGGGATGCCATTGTTTGCTTGCTCGGCAGAGCCGCGCCGGGCATGGAGGCTTCCCCGGGGCCGGGCAGGCTCCGTGTGTGGGACACTAAATAACGAGGCCAGCGGGTTCTTACAGCACCTCTGGCCCAAGCCCCATGCACATTTTTTTTTCTTTTTCCTATGTAAAATTAAAAAAAAAAAAAAAAGAAAATCTGGGCGCTGTGCAAAAGTTGGGGGTGGGGAATCAAACGCGGCCATTTCTGTCACCAGCCCCCGAGCGGAGCCCCTTTAACAGGGGTCTGTCCACCCTCCTGGACACTTGTGACATGGCCCCGAATGCGGGTGGTTCCGGGTGCCGCGGGGCTAAAAGGCTGCGTGGGATCCACGCTGGGATCCGCTGGGATCCGCTGCCGCTGAGAATCCTTTCCCAGCACCCAAAGGTGCCCTGGGTGCTGGCTGGGACCCACCTGTCCTTGTCACTGTCCACCTGGCGCCTGGGAAGGGGGAAACCGTGGCTGTCATGAGGGTTTTATACAGGAGAGGAAACAATTACAGCTAATCAAGGTGTAAATACAACCTGTTTTTGTTTGCTTGCTTTTTAATCCCGGGAATTCCCAACATTGCTAGCAAAACAAGGGCGGAATTAGCCTCTCAAAGAGCTCTGAAGCTAATTTCAGTAAAGAAAAAAAGGGATATAGACCCGGCGCTATTGAGGAGCAATAGAAGCAATTTGGGGAAAACAGGGATCCTAAAGCTCCACATGCCAACGCCACCGACCGCAGCCCCATGCCCCAAAGCCCGGCCGGGCTTTGCAAGGCTCAAACGCGACCCGGGAGCTGCTCGGAGCCGCTGGCAGCTCCGTCCCGGCCCTGCAGACGCCGCTCGCGCAGGGAGGCCCGGCCGCCGCGCGTCCCCCCCTCGAGCGGTGCAATTTCCTCTCCGATAAAGAGCTGCCACCACAGGCCCCCTTTCCCTCAGCCCCCGTCTCGCGCGCCCCGTTCGGAGCCCACCTTGGGCTCCTGATATTATCTCACTTCCTCGCTATGAATATTAGCTCTGCTGTTGATTTGCGATAAAGGGATGGGCTCCAAAACACTGTACTCGGGGAGGAGGCCCGTGCCCCGGCGCGGAACAAAGCGGCGCGGAGCGGATGCCGCTACCTGCGCCCGTGTTCGCTTGAAAGCCCCGCTCGGCGCTGCCCTGCCGGCCCCGACACCTGCACGTGGCAGCGGGGCCCTCGCGGCTGCCCGTGCCCTGCAGGTGCCACCGGCTCAGAAATGACGCTCGGGAACGTCCCCGCGCTGCAAGAGACCCCGGGCCAGGGGCGCGGACGCACCTGAGTTGTGCAGCGAGGGCTGGTGCTTCTGCTCCGCTCCGGGTGCTTGTCCGGCTCCTGGTGGGGTGGGAGCGTCCTGGCTCCGGCGGCTGCTCGGATTTTCCCTTCTTCTTTTAAATAACACCCTAATCTACAAGATGCAGCCGAGGGCTCGCAGCATCCCGATGGAGGGATCCCCCCCTAGCTCAGCTACGAGGCCGAACGCGGCCACCTGAGCGGTCACCGCGGCCCTGCTGCCAGCAAGCGCGTTCGCATCCCCGTCCAACGGAGAGCACGGGGAAGGAGAAAAGCGTCCCTGGAAAACTCAGCTTTATTTACAAACCAGATTGCCTGGCAGCAGGAGAGCCAGCGAGACAGCAGGTCGGTGCTCAGAGCGGTTCCACTCAGCTGAGGCCATCACAGCGCTCCAGCAGCTATTACCCCCCTCGGGCGACTATTAGATATCGTTCCTATTTTGCAGGCAAGAGGCTCTGAAGAACAGCAGACAAGGGAAAATTCCAAAAATCAGCAGCCAGAATCAGTGCCAGGCACACAGAAATGCTCAAACTCTGGCCCTTATAACAAGGCAAGTGCTTCTGGAAAGCTCATCCCATTGGGCTTTTCCAGAGAGCTGGGCAAAACGCGCGACAGCACCACGTGTCCTGGGAGTCTAATGGTTGCTAATAAACATTTACACGTGAATCAAATGAACTGCCCCAAACTAAGGCTCTCGGCTGGGTTTCTCTTACTCTTTATGTAGCAGGGTCACTGCTCTGTATAAAATCACCCTCTTTGCTCCAGGGGAAGCAGCGCCGGTGCTGGCAGGGCCTGGATGTACCGTGGGCTACGTCGGGGCTATGCCGGGCAAGGAGCCATCGGGCACAGGGAGCTTGAACTTCACTATTCCAGCTGCAAAAAACCTGAACTCCAGCCCTCCAGGTCCAGGAGGGCAGAGAGCCCCCGAGAACCGGCTCTCCGAGGGGGATTTGCTGTGATTCCTCAGGCCGCATTCCCGGGATTTTGCGCGTGGGGAAGGAGGGAGCGTCGCCCTCTCCGCGGCGCGGGTTTCCGCGGGCTCCGGAGCGAGCAGCCGGGCGGCGGGAACGCGGCGCTGCGGCTGCCGCGGTGGCAGCGCTTCCCGCTGCGGCGCGGGCAGGATGCCCGTGACTCATTTTTCCAAGAGATGCTGCAAACAATAGTAACGATGCCCCTGGTGGGGATGAATGCGAAAAGGCCCGGCGGGGGGGTGGCCATGCTGGGCACCTTGTGTGTGGGCTGCCAAGGGAGGGCACTGCCACTCCGGGACCTGCCGGAGCCGGTTCGGGGGCGTTTTGTTCCGAGCGGGGCCACGGAGCGAAACGGCTGCCCGGCCGCTGCTGTCCCCACCAGGCACCGCGTCTGCTGGGGACGGACACCCGCCTCGTCATCCGGGCTGAAAAAGGGAGAGCTCGGAGGGAAAACGGCCCCGAATTGTTCCAAGCTGCTCCGGGAACAAGACGAGGAGCGGGAAGTCACCGTTACACCCTGATTTAAGGCTCTGGGAGCTCCTGTCTCTATTCAGATGCTGCCTTAAGGGGACAATGTCCAGGCCAGTGGATTCCTCGACCTTCCCGTTGTTGCTCCCTGTACTGTTAGTTTTAGGCATAAGGCGAAGCAGCCCTTGCAATAAGTTTCCAGAGGAGAGGCCCGAGGTGGTGGCACCTCCCAAGAGGCTCCACGGGCTCGAGGAGGTTGTGGGGCACCGTGGAGGGAAAAGCGACGTCTCCCCCGTACAGCCCACGCAGCTACGAGGCTCCTCTCATCATTTACCGATTTCAGCGACACTTTTAAAGGTTACGGAGCGGAAAATGCAGCAAACGCTGACGCTGGCCCGAGCTGAGCAAGCAGCGGGGGGACAAATCCCACCGCAGCGGCGGCTCCGCACAGAGACCGAGACGCGCGAGCAAAACGGCAGCATCATCTTTTGAGAGCAAAAAGCACCAAAACCACCAGCTAACGTCCCCAAAGGCATCTGGCTGGCTCCTGTTTCCTTTCAAGCATGTAGGGGATTACTAGGCAAATCCACAGCATCCTCCCCAGGAAGCACAGAGGGACACTCTCCCATCAGGAGACGGGACCGCGCTGCCTCCCTGCTCGGGCAGGAGGAGGGGACACGGATGTAGCTAAGGCACCTTCCACTCTCTGGCATCACCTTCACCTTAACACAGTCCAAACTGACTGCGCTGACCCCACTGTGGCCCGCGGGGGCTGTCATTCCCCTGCCAGAACCGGTGCAATGGTCTGGGGCTCAAATGCTGCCCGGTGGAGACCTCTGCCTTACCCAAGTGCCACCTTTAGTGCACAAACAGTCCTCAAATGTTGATTCTTAAGAGAGAGCTACAGGTTTGATTGCTATGAATCCATCCTATCTAAAACTACCCTTGATTTTCACCTGTAACATCCAAGGGTGTCTAGAGGCAGGAAAACTCCAGCTGGCAAAGTCCCCCAAAAGCACTTCCTTACCTAGGGACACGAGAGCGCTGCTGCTGCGGGGTGTCTGCTAAGGACAGGAGGTGACATCCCGCTGCAATAATGTCACCTCAGGGCCTCTTCTTCGGGAGTCTGCCCCCAGCCCGGTCCTCCCTGCTGCTATCCCTGAATCCGCCCCCCGCGCTCCAGGGGAAGGAATTTGCACGTTATGGAAAAGTGCAGCTCACAAAAGCAGACGCTTCGCTGCAAGCCGAGCAAGGGGAGCTCTCTAAAGAGGGCCCAGCTGCGAGCGGTCACCTTACCTTCCTCTTCCTCGCCGCGTCCTGCTCGCTCAGGACCAGAACCTCCGATTCCTCATCCCTTGCAGGAGCAGGGATGTCCCAGGGCTCAGGGGCTGGATGAGTCGGGGAAGAAGCTGGTGCCAAGGAGACGCGGGCGCCCTGTCCAGCCACGGCGCTGGCACGGAGCAGCCCAGTTTTCCTTCTTCCAGGTTGTTCGGGAGCCAGTAAAGCCGCTTGAATGCCGGGGAACTCGGTGTTCCTGCCCAGGCTGGTGACACTTGGCTGCAGGGCAGGGGACGGCTCGCCGGGGCCGCAGCACCCCCTTCCGTCTGGCGCCTTCTTTCGCAGCCGGCTCCGCGCGGGACGTCGCCTTCTTGCTGCCTGCAGCTCGGGAAAACTCGGGAAGCCCAAGGGATTCGGGATTAAAAACCCAGCAAGCGCCGAGGTGAGGCAGTGCTGCGGGTTCTGCGGGGACAGACGCGCTCTCCAGGGTTGTTTGTGAGCCCTGGCCGTGCCGTGACACGAGCGGCTCCGTCCTCGGAGCGCCGCAGCCCTTTGCCAGGCTCTTCCCTCCCAGTTTTCCTGGTTTCCTGCTGAGCAGCGTCGCATTCCCCTCCGCGACTCCCCCCTTGCCACACACACAATTACTGCCTATTTTGGTGCCTTATCATGAGATGCTTCAGAGCTGATTAGCCCGGACTTCCTTCCTCCCATCATCAAGCTACTCCAATATCAACATTCACTCGCACTAATTCGATAATATCAAAGAGCAGAGGAGCTCTAGGAGGCATTAAAGCATCTTCAAGTGCAGCATTTGGAGCTGGAAGTAGCAGTGCTGATAAGAACAAGCTATTCCTCTTCATGTCCAGCTTTTTGCAGAGAGCAACCTCTTGTTGGCCATGAACAAAAGGGAAAGACGAATCCCTGTAGGCTCCGAGGCAAATTCCCTGAACCGGAGCAACCTGATTGCAAGAGACTCTGTTAAATAACCTCCATCCCCACATTTGTATGGTATTTTCCATATATACCAGAAAAAAAAAAGTGATTACTTCAAAAAGAGGCTATATAGCTTTAGACAAAGACTCTCGAGATCATTATTTGTTTGTAACAAGAAAAGAGATGCAGGCAGGTAAATTTTCCAGGTGCTGAATCTGAACACTCATTACTGTAACACCTAAACTATTGAGAAAACTTCCTTACCTGCCTGAAAGCTTCAGCTGGAATACCAAAAATAAAATGGGAAGCAGCACTGGGGACCCAGTTACTATTTTATTCCCTGCATGGTAGTTGCTGGTGACATTTTGTGACTTTATTCCCAAATGAGAATGGTAGGTTATTTTTATTCATTGCACATTCAGAAGATTCTGAAACTTCTAAACACTAAAATAAAGCTACTGATTCCATTAGCAGCCTCTACCACTGAATTTGGTTTGGCTACTATAATATGTCACGTTGATTCTCAAAAATTTCTTACCTGGAATATCTGCAACAATATTCCCCATTCCTACAATATTTCTGACTTCTTGGAATGGGGGAAATGTGCTGGGTGATCTTTGCCAGAAGACTCGTATCTTGTATCTTTCTTCTGTGAGACAAGATTCTTCCATCTTGAACTTACTTTCATGATTAAAAGGATACATAAATTTCAAGATGAATTTCTCTCCACCACAGGTACAATTGTAACTGAAACTTTTCTCTTTTTAATCAGAAAAGCAATAGAGGAGACTGATAACAACAAGTAAAAAAACGTATCAAGAGGCTAATAATAAAAGATATATATAAAAAAGCAACCAATATATCCCAACCTATCTAACAGAACCATGGCTTAATTTGGGCACCCTGGCCAAAGAAGTCGGAATTAAAGATGCTGTCCAAACCAACTCCCATATTCTCATATTCTTGGGAAAAACCTGTAATGACTTCACTAGAAGCAGGTTCAAGCAGTGCCTGGGGCTCCAGTTTCCCCTCTGGACAAGTCCATCTTGGCACCATAATGCAGATTTAACAGCCCAGAATGCAAAGATTTTTTTTTTTCCATCAGAAACTGCACAGATCCACGGTGAGAAGAACTTCAAACACATTTCTCCCCCTCCTCACCTCACAGAAAGACACAGGACTGAAAACAAGCAGATTCACATCTATGGTTACTGTGAAAAATGTTTATTTGTGAAATACATCTTCTATCGTTCTCAAGTTAAAAAAAAATAATAATAACCCCACAAAGAAGCAGGTCATTTTAAACTCAGCATGCACCCCCAGCTACACGTAGCTTCCTGTCTACCTCTAAGTCACCTTCCTGCAATCTAACACTTTATCCACTCTGGCACACAGTAGCTATTGTTTTTAAGGAAAAAAAAAATTCTAGTTAGAAACACTTTGGAGAAGAGTGATATTGTCCCCTTTTAGCATGATCCGACCTGCAACACAGAGAAAGGAAAAGGGGCATTAGAAAGATACCAGGGTCTGGGGATAAGCTCATGTTTTCAAATAACATTCCACAAAGATGTTTGCAAGATGCCACATGGTAAATGGTGTGGGATTTTTTAGACCATAGCCAGGGAAGTCTCTTCCCTATTGGACACAGGGCAGCATTACCAGCCTGGCAGGACACATCCCACACGGACAGTTGACACTGCAGTGTATCAAAAAGGTCAATTAACCACATTTCAGACCATTTATCATTTAGATTACACCCACATACCCAGCTGTTTCCTTGATTTTGTTTTGGAGTGAATCTCCTCTGCGTCGTCCAGGACCAAGTTCATATATTCATCAAAGCCCTAAAAAACAAAACAAACAAAAAGCAGTTGGTGAACAAAGTTCCCTGCTCTCAACTTCAGCAAGAGTGATATTAATTATTGTTAAATATGGTGATGCAGGCTGGATAATTAGGGATTCATGACAGAGAAAAGAAGTGCATTTTTACTCTGTGCTTTTTTATTTTTAAGTCTGCTGTTCTTTTTTGACAGAATTTATGAACGTGGATAAACAAGCACAGAGAACAATAAAGGCTCCTCCTGGTACTCACAATGATGCAGCCTTCTATCCGCATGTTCACTTGCTCGTAGAGCCACACCTGGATCCTGGATCTCTGGAAGCGATGGGGAGCAAAATATGAACATAAACATCCTGAGCAACTTTGCTCCTCTCTGCTGTGCACTAAGAACTCAGCTGCACCCTCAATACCAACAGCCACTGGGGCTCTGTAATTTTTAAAGGACAAATTCTCAAGTTTGGTTTCAATCCTGCCCTCAGAAAGGTGTTTTTTTCCCCATTTGAGGCACTCGTGCTGCACGGGTACTCGGGTGTGTTTTAACACCGACACAGAGGGCAGCCCCACGCGTGCGAAGCCGACACCAGACCCGTTGTGGGGATAATCTGAAACGTGGGAGAGAAGCCCTGAGCCCAGAACCAGCTGCTCCGGACTGGGATTGCGGGAAACTCGCAGCTAACGAAGATCAGCTTTAAAAGCCAGCGTGGAAATGAGAGCGCTCCCCGTATGGGATCCTCCACATGGGGCAGGGATCCCTTTGCCCTCCCGGGGGCCCCTTTGCCCTCCCTGGGGCCCTCGCCCTCCCCAGGGTCCCTTCATCCTTCCCTCGTCCGCCTGGTATCCCCAGGGTCCCCTGATCATCTCCAGGCCTCCCTCACCCTCCCCAGGACCCCTTTGCTTTCCCGGGGGGTCTATCCGCCCTTCCTGGCTCCCCTTGTCCCCTCCAGGGTCCCCTCCCCGAGGTCCCTTCGTTTTTCCCTTTACCCCCCTGGAGCCCCTTCGCCCACCCCCCACGGGGTCCCTTCACTCTCCCCGGGCTCCCCTCGTCCTTTCCAGGCCCCCCTCGCCCTCCTGGGGGTCCCTTCGCTCTTCCCAGGCCCCCCTCGCCCCCCTGGGGCCTCCTCGCCCTCTCCGAGGCCCCTTCCCCCGCCCTGCCGGGTCCCTTCACCCTCCCCAGGTCCCTTCGTCCCTCCCAGACCCCCCGGCACTCACGTTTTGCAGGTAGCGGAAGATGAGGTTCTGGAGCGCGGCGTTAAGGGCGGCACCGAGAGCAGCACACGGAGCGCGGCGCCCCGCCCGGCCCGCGCCCCCCGCTCCCCGCCCCGCTCCCCGGTAAGGATACGATGGGCTGCACCATCACCTTCTGCACCTTCTGGCCCTGCCCGCGGTACGCCATGGCTGCGCCGCCTCGCCTCGCGCGCCCGCCGCCGCCGCCGGAAGCCGCGGGGCACGCCGGGAGAGCGCGCCGCGCGGCCGGAAGTCGCCCGCGCGGCCGCTCTGCCACGGGCGGGAGGACCGCGTCTCCACTGCTCCGCGCAGGCGCAAAGCGGACGGGGGGGGTCAGGCAGATTTGGGGAGAGGGGCAAATTTGGGGGGCTGCCCCCCCACGGGGCACTCAGGGCAGCAGCCCCAGCACCTTGGGGGGCTCCAGGGGGCTCGACCCCCTCCCCAGCCTGGGATGGGGCACCCAGGACCTCAACTTGTCCCCCCTCCTGCACTGGGAGGCAGGGGAGACCCCCCATTTCCATCCCCCCTCCCAGGACCCCCCATTTCCCACCCCGCTCCCGCAGACAGAGCCGCCGCGTCCAACTTTGCTAGGCCGGGTTTATTGGAAAACACCTGCAGCTTCAACAGTTCAACTAAGGGGGAGGCGGGGGGGTGGGCTACGTCTCGTACAATCCCTTAAATAGAATACAAATATAAAATGGAGGAGTAAAATATTTACAGGAACAATGGCAGACGCAGACTGCCGTCCCCGGGGCGGGGAAGGCTGACGTGAGAACGGAAGATTCTGCTGAAACCAGAACACGGAGAGGAAAATTTTACGAGGGGGGAACGTTTTCCACGCCACAGTCTTTCCCTGTGCTTCTCTCCTTCCCAAAGTCACTCCCGTCTGTGCAGAAGTCGCATGGTGGAAAATGTCCTTCAGCAGGATGAGGGTCGGCGCTGCCCTGCGCCGCGTGGAGGAAGGTGACAACGTGGTGACCCTGCTGGACCCAGCCGCGCCGTTTCTTCAGAAGGGGCTTTTCCAGCTTTGGTTCACCCCTTTCCTCTGGGAACTAAGACATCGCAGTGGGTTATCAAAGCACACGAGTGTGTCCTTCCAGAGAGAGAAATATTTACAATGCGCTAAACTCATTTTCCTCTGCCAGCAGCAAATGCCTGAGGGCCCCTTCAGCTTCACGAATCATAATAGGAAGAGACTAAAGTTCTTCAGAGATTTAAGAAAATAATTTAAAAATGTATCTGTTAGGGAAAAATGCTCACTGGTGGCAGGGTACTCAATACACCCCAGTCTCAGCTCTTTTCTGCAGGGCCACGCTTTCAAACTGCACGTGCAAATGGCCAATAACCTCCTGTCCTGGCTCCAAGCTGTCCCTCTGCAAGGAGCTCAGGCCTCCATGGTGGGCTGGGCGTACGGGGAGGTGAACAGATGCCCAGGAGATGCCTCGAAAGGAGAGCACAAAACTCAGCACTACCCAGCCCCAAGGTTGTGCCTGGGCACCGGCTGCCTGTTGGGTCAATGCCAACAAGTGACCACAGGGCCCCACAGAGGCCCAGCGGGCACCGGGTCAAATAAAGCTGAAATAAAGTGTGTTAATGTTGGTCTGAGCAGCTGCCACTTCGCAGCAGAAGAGCCAGCAGCTCGGGGGAGTGATTCTTGGAACCAAGAGGCACTTAAACCAATTCCTCAGTTCCTGCAGCCTATGAGAATCATGACTTCTCATCCCTGAATCCTATTCACATCAGCAAAAAGCACCAAAAGCCCCACGCTTTGATAGAGTACAATAAACTAGGAAGGGGGGATTCTAGCTGTACTGTATAGCTGCTGCTTTTCACATTGATATTGTATTATCCCTGATAATTGAAGAGAAATAAGGCTGGATGGACTGACTCCAACCACCACCCTTGGCAGCATGTTTGGTCCAAAATGCTAGAATTATTCTGCTCCCTCCTATCCCTTCATTTTCATTCATTTGCCCTAGAAGAGTCAAATCAAAATGGTAACATACATAAATAAAAATCAAGAGTTGACATAGTAACTCCAGGCTTTAGTATCAATAGTCCAAGAAATAAGAACGCAAAAACCATGAAGTACACCCAAAATGGCCTTGCCAAGGGGTGGGGTGCAGGGCAGGGAATGAAGCTTTCAGTTTAAGCCTTCAGAGCATCACTGACTCGGTAGATTAATTCACAACCTTCAGAGCTTGTAGATGAACGTCTTTCTGGTCTGAAATAACGAAGTGCTTTGTCCTCCCAACACTGAAGGCAGCCCCCAACAGTAACAGAACGGATGCGCAGGACTTCAACTCTGAACAGCAGGGAAATTTAGGACAACTGAGTGCAGATATTGCCAATTTCTACCAGTCCAACTGTGCTTTAAGACTCATTGCAAAGCCTCAGCTAGAAAAAAAGATCATCTTGGGGTATCCAACAAAATATACATTTTTTTTTTTTTTCTGGAAACAGAAGAAGATGAAGTTCAGCTGTCAATCATTTCAGAAAGTTCAAGGAGGAGGTCATCCTCGTCCTTCCCTGGGTCCAGATCAATTTCTGCTTCCAGTTTGCCTCCTGAGATTTCCCAAATCAGCTTCTCAAAGTCGTCGTCTACGGATAGAGGTGCTTTCCCAGCCCCTGTGGAGCTCAACCGGCGGGTTTTCACCACGGCTTGCGACGAGGTCGAGCTCGACACCTCCGACTGTGCCACGGGACCGGCCTGGCTCACAGCGCTTGGGAGAACAACAACAACCATCAGCACAGGACATTCCTCAACTGCAGATCCACTTTCTGGCAACCAGCCCTTAAAAATGCAGTTAATCCCTTTTACACTTTGCACAGGGATTATTATTCAACTAAGATGGGGCTACTCTAGATTCCCATACGCTAATGTTAGCAGATAAATCCCTGAACTGAAAATGTATCTGTGAAAACAGAGCAGCTGGAGATCCAGCAAATAGTTCAATTTTTGTAGCCACAGACATTTTGCTACATTTAATAATTTGACCACTAATTTGACCGTTACTCAATCTCTGCTAATACCTGCTTACTATTTTAGCTATTTTCTATGACGTGCTCTGCAGACTTGGCTCCCAAATACAAGAATTTGATCCTCATCCACCACTTGTCTTTGACCCCACCTCCAGCTTCACCCCATCTTCATTCAGCTCTTCAGATAACCCAAGAAGTCACTGTCAACTTGCAGCATTTTCAGAGAAGTATCTAAATAACAATTCTTGCTTGCTGCTGGATAATTCACTCACGATTTGTCCTAGCAGAGTCCTTATTTTTTTGCTTTTGATTTTGGCATTAATTATTTCAAAACTCTGATTTTTTTCCACATATAAAAGAATGTACAGTGCAAGTGAAAGCTACAGTGACCAAGAAAAATAACAAGTTTTGGTTGTCACCTGTCTTTGGGTTTTTCTCTTTCAGGTTTGGTGACCAGACTATCCTCTGGCAGGGCTGGAACAACATCCTGTGAAGAAGTGAGACAATATTTATTTATGACACACAAGTAAATGACTCCTTAGTAGATGCTTCTTCCACACTGCTTCTCCTCTGGCATTGCTGAGCTTTAGCAAAATCCAGTACCAGGTTGAGGAAAGTTAATATTATTTCCAGCTCACAAACAACCTCATGTTTAAGAATACAACATTAATGGAAATTCCACATAGAAATCATAGAAGAATATTACAAAACACCATCATTTATCTAATAAAGACTAGCAAGGCATAACAATCATCTTTAGACCACTACTGGACTTAAGATGGACCAAAAGACCTATAGAACCCCCTTGTTTTCTATCTTTTATCCACAAGAGTGAAACAAAAACACCAATTTAGTGGCAGACAGCGTCCTTACCAGAGCTGCTTTCTTAGCTGGTGGTTCCATCGTGTCCTCCTCGCTGCTGCTCAGTGGTTTCACAGCTGCCACAGCGGAGGGATGGCTCTCAGCTGCCTTACATTTCAGGGCCTGTTTTACAGGGGAGGTGGCTTTCCCATCCGACAGCTTCATGTTCACCTTGGATTTGGCTAGAACAAAAGAGAAAGAGCTGACATCGTCTGAGCCACAAGAAATATCCAGATCCTTCCTGCAATCCTTCCTCAGATCATTAAAATATACCTGCTCAGTAGACTTGCACTGCCGTTTTCCACACACACACAGCAAAACTTTGGAAAACCTGTAATAAACACTTACTTTTAGCTTTCCGGTCCAGAGGCTGAGATGCCTGTTTCCCTGAGGACACAGCAGCATCCTTTCCTGGGCTGTCAACCCCATCTTCCTGGGATTTCACCAATAACCTCTTTGCAATCTGACAGTTTGGCCCTGATACCACAGTGGATTCAGGACTCCCACATGCTGGGGTTTTAGCTGCTTTTTCCACAGTGGATGACACAGCAGCTGCTTCCTTCAGAAGTTTCTCCTCTTGCTGCTGTTTCAGTTGTCGCTTCTCCCTCATTATCTCTTCCAGGCTCTTCACCTGAACTTTAGAATTAGCTGCACTCTGATCAGAGGACTAGAAAAAAAGAGGAACAATTAGACAAAAATCTATACAGATTTAGTTAAGAAAATATGATTTGCTGTCCCTCTGCAAAGGGTTCCATGTGGAACACAATACATTAGCATAATTCAAATAACTGACTTTTTTTCTTGCTATGAAAATATTGTTTCATATGCCTGCAATTCCCAGCATGAAAAGCTTCTTCAATACAGCAAAAGCCTCCAGCTGTAATCTCTTCCATTCTTGTCAAGCAACAGCCATGCAAACTCCTAATACAGCACTCTCTGATAGACTGCTTACCTCTAATATAAAGTTCTATTTTTTTTCCTATTAAAATGCTTGTCTAAGGTCTTAAAAACCCCTTTGAGTCTGACAGAGTAAGTCACCGAGAGCAAAAACATTCGCTCCCCATTAACCATTAGATTAAATCTTGTGCTAATAGGATTTCTTTTTCATTGTCAGGTTTAATGAATGAGAAGTTTGAGGGCACAATGTTGCCCTAACTATTGGAAGTGATGGGATTTAGACTTAAATTCAGCCCTTCTCCCAAGCAGGGAAAGACAAGAGCTGGGAATACACAGCCAGTTACAGATCGACAAGACAGGACAGAACTTACCAGCTGTTCTATGAATATATACACATGTACATTACATATGTACATATACACACACATAGATATGTATTTGCTCAAGACTCACCTCTGGAGGTGCAGGAACAGCTTTGGGAGGAGGCCTATTCACTTCCACTACCTTCTTATCTCCTCTTCTTCCAGGTGCTTGAAAAACAAAGAAAAATCATTTTCAAAAGGAGAAATAAACAAACCTGGTTATTTTTCTTTCCCTGGAGTGTTAAGTTTCCTCATGTCTAACAGCGAAATCAAAGGGAAGGCTGCAGCACACGTTCATGCACAGCACATTTTATTACCTATTAGCTTTGTGATCCGTAACAACCTCCTCCCTGCCGGTGCAGGTTCGGGTTGGGCCGGTGGAGCTGGAACATTTTCTGCACTCTGTTGCATCCGCAGAGCTTTCTCCTGCTTGATTTCTTCCAAGGTTTTAATACGCACCTCTCCTCCTGGCTTGGCTTTACCTGTTGGCTCTTCTGGCTGTACTTTGCCAGGTATGGACGGAGTTTGCACGCTCTGCTTCTTGGCATCATTCTCAGCCTTTGCCTTCACAGGTGAATCTTCTGCTTTTTGCTTTTGTTCTGCTTTTTGCTTCTGTTCTGCTTTTTGCTTCTGTTCTGCTTTTTGCTTCTGTTCTTCCAATCGCTTGTGTTTTTTTTCAGCTAGGGCTTCTGAGAAGGTTTTGATGCGAACTGCAGCAGAAGGTCTTGCCCCTGGGCTGGGATCTTCGGTTCCACAGGGCCCTTCAGCCTGAGGCTTAGCTTGAGGTTCTCCTCGTCTCTGAATAGCTCTCTCGAGACGGATTTCTTCCAGAGTTTTCACATGAATCTCTCCTGCTGGCTTGGCAGCTTTCTCTGTCATCACCATCAAAAAAAAAAGCCACAAGAAAAGGAGTTCAGCAAAAACCAGGTCCCCAGAGTTTGTTACAGTACTAAGGGAAGTTAATGATCTTGACTATGTCAAGACTATCTAAACCGTGTCTCTCCCTCAGTATCTCTAAGGTTGGCACTTGGTAGTGATTTTGTCCCACTTGGGCCTTCATCTGCTCATGGCCCAAAGCAGGAACGTGAAATCTCGATGAGGCACAAGTGAAAAGGAAACACTCATCAGGAACTAGACCTCTGACAGGAGCCATCAGGAGAGTTCTAACATTCAAACAAAGGGCATAAGGCCTTTTTTAAAACTAACTTGGAGGTCTGTGTGGAAGTAGTAGAGGTTCATGGAAAGGAAAGGCAGATTTAGCATCTAGTTATTACCTGTCTCTGTACTGGTCTGTTCAGAAGGCAAACCCAGCCTCTCCTTCAGAGACCTGGGGACTTGAACTGCAAGGGAGAACAGACAAAATCAGGCAGGCTGCATAAACCTCAGCTTTGTGCTTACATTTCAAAAGTAGACAGCAGATTGCTGCACTGGGATTCAAAGCAACCCTGAGGCCTCAGAGAAAACACAGAGAGAACCAGAAGAGGAAAGCACAAATGGTAAGCCTAAACTGAGGATTTGTGTATCAAAATCGGGTATCTGTTTAATAGCTGTACCTCTCTTTGGTGCCTTTTCAGCATTTTCCAGACTCTCTATCTTCTTTCCTAGCCTTTCAGCGAGGCTGCGCTTCAGTGGAAGGCCACCTTCATCAGCTTCAGGCAGAGAGAAAACAGGAAACACTTAAAGAAGGTTTCTCCAAAGGAAGATCTTAGAACAGTCAAGAAGAAACTTCATTTTTTTTCCAGATATATTTTCTTGTATCTGTCCTCCAGTTGCTAATGCAATTGCCATTTCTACAACCAAAGTGCATGTCTGCCAGAATGTATTTTCTTCTCTCTCATCTCAAACACCCTCGAATCTAGATGAAAGCATCCAAGCAACAGCTCACAAAAAGCTCTTACCAAGGGTGCTTTTCCGTTTTCCCACTCTCTCTCCAAGGTTCAATCGAATTACAGGCTCCTCCCCTAAAACGGCAAAGTTTGGACTTTAGTTCACACAAAACAGCAGCCAGCAAAAATGTTACCTGCAAACCTCCATTTATACACTTATTCTGAACCCCTCTCCCCCAAATATTACAAGATTGCCATATTTTGAGAGTCAAACTATACAAACTAATATTTCACCTGTAAAAATCACTTAGAAAAACACTAATAGTTCTGAGTCCTTGATTCAACTTCCTGCGAAGCTGGTGACTAATGAACCAGAGCACGCATGAAAGCTACACTTCAGGCAGGACGGAAGGTTACACACCATGTAATAAGCAAGATAAATACCATGTGCAAACTCTTATCACAGTTCTGTTCACAAATGCCACTCCTGTCCTCTTTACTGCTTCAAAAATTGGTTTCTTGTGTGTATAACACTATCTCCTATAGCTCTTTCCATTCATCTCTCAGCTGCTTTTCAGCTCTCCCTTATTTGCATGCTGACATTTGGTTTGCCTTTACCCTCTTTTTCTCTGCTGCATTTCATTTAAATACTAATTGTGACCCAGGCTGTCAGTACAAGAGCTCGTGCACGGGTCCCACTGGGCTTCAGGAGCAGTGAAGTCAGGGACACACAGGTCAGGAGTCTGTAGGATGGTGATATATGACCAGCTATGGCTTTATGTCACACTGACAAAACCCACTTTTTGATCTCCTATTGCAACAGGACAAACTATTATTCCTGCAAAGTTTTTAATAGAAAAAGGCAGCACCAGCAGACTAAGATGCCTGAATCAGACCTAACCTTTAGCTTTAGGAAGCTCTGAAATGGCAACTGTGGCATTCCTTATTACCTTGCTTTGTAGATAGTGTCACAGTCCTGACCACTGTCCGAACATTTTCCTTTTCTGGCACAGGAATAGTCTGAGATTGCAGTGGATGAATAGGAACTCCTGAAGGACCTTCTGATCAGAGCAAGCAAAAAGATGAGAATGTTTAGCAGGGGATGAAAGAAAAACACCAAAGAACTATCACAAAGACCGAAAGTTATTAAGTATTTATTGCTGCCCAACACCAAATGACCAGTGCATGGAAATAAGAGCTTGAGCAATCTGCCTCTGATCTGCAATTGAAATTTCAATTTCAAGAAAGTAGCTTTTATGCTCGTGGAGCTTGAGAGCTCCAGTGGAAAGAACAGGTAAGTTTGTTCCCCAAGCAACTTCCAGTCAAAATCAATCGTGGGTCTCTACCCATTAGCGCAAAACAAAAATTTCCTTCTTTTGCAAATAATTATATCACCAATGCAGAGCCAGATACTCATATATATATATACATATATGTATATATATATATATACACACACACACACACACACATATATATATATAAAGCAGCAGAGAAGTTAGTGAGAAAGGGAGGATATCAACTCACCACCTTGCTTTTTTGATCTTTCCTTCAGTTTCTTCAATTTAATTTCTTCAAGTGTTTTTATCCCAAAATTCAACTTCTCATCTGAAAACACAAAATAATTAATGGAACAGAGGCTTAAAGGGATATGATGAGAAGCACAGATCCTCACACTTCTTAGCACCCAGCAATTTTCCAGAGCACTTAGAATCAACCCATGTGCCTCATCCCCCAAAGACATTTGCAGGCATTAAAAGTCCACTCTGTGCTCCCATTTTGGAGCACAAACCTAAGTCAAGGGACAAATAAGGAATCAGGTAGGAATGAGATCATGGAAACAAATAAGTGCATTCACCTCTACCATATACTCTTATATACTTACAATGTACTGCTTTTGAGTTAATTGTCAAGCTCTCCTTTATCTGTCATAAGATGTTACCTACATAAACACAAAGTTTTTCCCCTACAATAAAGGTTTCCTTGGTGTTTTCTCAGAGAAGTAAAGCTCCAATAGCACGCCTACACAATATTCCAGTTGTCTTCAAAAATACACTTGGAAGACAAGTGGGATTCATCCTACTGCAGGTGTTAGAATACCTTGTTTTGTAGTAGCATTAGATTTCCTAGTGGAAATTATCCGCAATCCGTTAGGAGTTTCTGAGGCTGGTTGCTGGACAGGTGTTTTCGTTTCATCTCCTTCTTCAGAAAGTTGATCTGCAGGGGAAAAATAAACCTATTCAATTAAGTAGGAAGAATTAGACAAGAATATCAGCCTGTCTACACGTGTAACTTGCACATGGACGTTTCAGTCCATGCTCAATATTCTACCCATATTCTTAACTGGAACAGAAGCAGTTTTAGATTAAAATAATGATAATGACTATTTTTATTATAGGCTGGACACAATTTTTGAGAAAATCAGGGAGGGGACTTTCAACAACACCAGCTGAAACAAGATTGTTTCTAAGCTTTCCTCCAGGACAGGGGGTTCTGGACACAGCCTGCCAACCATCTAGTGGTTCTTGCAGGAAAATCAGTTAGTTTTCAGATACTCCACAATTTACGTGTTCATTTATGGCACAAAAGCCTCAAAAACCTAAAGTATGCTCACCATCATCATCTTCATCATCATCTGCAGCATTGATTACAACTGGAGGATGTGTAGGACTTGGGACATTTTCAGAGTTCTCCACTTTCATTACTCCCCTCAGCTGCGGAGAGGGATTTGACTGGACAGAAAGTTTATTCTGCTGCAGAGACAGCTGAGCTGCTTTCACATCATCTTCCGCAGACTCAGGTGGACCTGGCAGTGTAGCTAGAGGAAGAACAGGATCATTTGTAGTTTGGTCATTTAAAACTTTGACCCCAATGTTGCACTCACTGAATAAAAATGGCAGGTAAGAAAAGACATTTACCTATCTGGCAACTGAATCTACCCCCTCCTTTTCCCTACTCTGTCACTGGTTACACTGTGAAAAATGGCTTTACTTTACACACAAAATCTCCTAAAACTACTCACTTTTGCTTGGTGGTAAGAAGAGGCCATCCACGTAACGTCCCTTGGTGTGATGAAAAGCACAGTTGGATTTCTGACAGCCCACTGGCTGATTCTCCCAATAGCAAGGAATCTCGCTGCGCTTTTTCTAAAGACAGAAGGAAACAAAACCTCAGTATTTCATACATTTCAGGGTGAAAATTTTGCATCTAAAATATTATTACCCCCCGATTTCCTTCCACATCACCTGTGGTGCTGCAGACCTGTTTTACTTTAAAGCAAACGCATCTATCCTGCACTTAGAACAGGAAAAAATGCTTTACTGATTTATTTTGAAAGTACACTGTAAGGCAGACACTCACATCAATTTCCATATGTCTGAACCTGCAGATATTCCTGAAACACCGACCCTCCTGCCAGAGTGTGCAGACTGTTTCATTCCCCAGAGCAGCTTCGCAGTGGCGGAAGGGGCAACTGTCTCCCTGTAACCAAGAGGAAAAGAACAATAAAAGCAAACAGTACAGCCTGAAAATGCTCATTAGAATCTGGATTAAATTACCTAAAAATGAAGTTACTAAAAATCATTAATTAAAAAACAGCCAGTCATACCTTGTTACACGTGGAATAGAAATAGAAATAGCAATCATCTCCCTGGTTAGCCATGTCGACCGAATTCCCAAATAAAGCTGGGCTACAAGCGTCGTCTCTCCACAGGGACCTCCTGCACTCTTGACAAGTGCTGCTTTCACTCTTTCTTGGGCTGAAAGTCTTCTACAGGCTTGATCAGTGAAATCTTCTTTTAAAAGTAACCCTGAAAAAAACATTGACAACTGGAATAAAAAATCTGATTACAAAGTTGGAAGCATTTTCCAGCTTTTGTCTGCTAAGCGAATTAGTCTCAAGAGGGATGCAACACCTCAAAATCAGCTGGCTTCAAAAATATCCCCGTATTAAAACAAATTTCTGTAAAATTGCATGAATTTGTCATAAAGGCTTCTCTTCTACACCCTTAGCAATATTTATTTGCAGCAGAGCATAGGAAAAAAAACACAGAAATGTTGCATGTAGCTCTAATCACAGCACTTGAGTTCCAACAAGTGACCCTACAGTAGAGCTATCAGTCAGTGATTAACTATGGGTATTAAACGATTTCAACAAAACGCAGTTTGACACATGAAATATTATTTTCCAATAGCCCTAGATCTTCAAGTTCACATACCTGGACAATCTCAGCAAAGGTACTGATCTTCCAAGACTTCCAGTTAACTTCTCCTGTAGGCCGAACCAACACTGAATCCGTGAATTAATAATAAAGGGGTAGAAAGAATTTTCCTCCTCACATTGCCAAGGGAACCTCTCATCCACAATTCAAACTTAGGATGTGCTTTTAAACATCTTACAACTAATGGAGGAAGCAAGTCCATTTGAATACTCTGAGAGACTGGAGACAGCCAGGGTTAGTTAGCTCTTCAAAAAATAAAAATTAAAAATAATGAAAAAAAAAAAAACCCAGTTCATTTAAAGATGAACTTGTGACTCAAAGTGGCTGCAAAAATGAAGATCCATCTTCCACAGCCGGACAATTTATATAAACATATATTTTTGTTTTAATTTAAAATTCAGTAAGTTCCAATTTCTGGTCTTCAAGATTTCTTCACCTATTAAGAAAACACAAAAACCTTCCCCCATCTTTATTACCTGTATAGCAAAAACATACTTGTGTGTATAAATACACAAATATGCATATACATATACACATATGTGCTTATACACACACCAACAGTGAGTCATAATAAAATCAGCAAGAGTGGTAACAAAAATCACACATTTTGGCTATTGGCCAAAGACAGTGCAGAAAAAGTGTCTCATTTTGAGGGAACTGGCAAAAACGGAAGGGCTACTTGATATTTTGATGAATATCTGAGGCTTTGAGAGTGATTTGGGGGCCAGCACACAAATATGCATGCTGAATGTACATGCATACAGTATCCACGTATCTATACACACAAGCTTGCACAGTATGTGTTGCATGATATCCATGTAATCAAGACCACCACTTGTAGCCCGGATCAGGCACGTAGAGTTGCAATCAGTTAGGAGCAGGGACACGGGAGATCAAGGATACAGCAAGCTCGGAGAGGCAGGGAAACGCTCGCTTTGGACATGGCGTGGCTGCATGATACCAAGATTTTGGAATTCTTTGATTATTTTGTCCAATTATTGGGTTTTTGAATATACATACGGAATTTTACAGGAGAACAAATACTAAGTTTGCCATCACATGCTGTTCCCTAATCCAGATATCCACCATTATCCATTGCTGTAATATCAAGGGTTGGAAAGGACAGTTTTGGTCCAATTCTTAACAGCAAATGATTTTTTTGATAAACAGAAGCTGAAATTGGTTCCATTTAGCCACAAACAGGTTTTTTTTGTTGTTTTTTTTTTTTTTTTGATAGGAAGTCATGACATTTTGCTTCTTTTAAAAGACAATAAATGCTATAAAACCTGCAACCAGACCAGATTTAAAAAATAATAAAGTGATTCTGATCCCTATCACTAAATGCTACACATTTCTGCGCTAAATAATTTCTTACTCTTTTGGACAAAACTGAATGAAATTAATTTCTTATAAATTAATAATAGAAGGTTGGACCTTTTACTCACACAAACACTAGTGAATTTTCCAGGATATTTTTTTGGCAGGGAATTTTCCCAAATCTAAAATAAAGAGAGGAAAAGTTGGTTTCTTGTATTAGTTATTGGTTTCGACTGCTTGACAAAGGGGATTAAGCGCAAGGCTTCTCCAGCACTGCAGTGATCACTCCCTTCTGACCTTTAGCATCCCAAAAAACAAACTTTGTGCCATACAAATTCCTACGCAGCTTCTAAAAATGACTGGTGCTCTTTTGCATGGACGCCTGACAAGAAACATTTTGCCAAGTGTGTTACCAATATCGGTGTTAATTAAATGTAATTTCAAGCACATTTTTTTTTCCAGTTTGCACAAGCCAACACTTAAACAGATGGTAATTAAGGACCATTGCTTTGCTGAGCAGAGGTACTGAAATACAAATCAGAAGGAATTCATGGTCTAGAAGGTGGCGTTTCTTTTCCTTAAGAAGAGGGAGAGGCAACTGTATAATGTAGGGTTCCTACATCCACCATGAAAAGAAAAAAAATGCCCCTATAGCTGTAGGTGTTTACAATGCCCGAGCAGGTCAGCTGCTTAAATTTAACCCATTTTGCTTGTTGCCTTCCATATTCCTAAATACACCCCGAATGCTGTTCAGAATTTGAATCTGAATGGATCTTGTTTAAGAAACAGGAAGAAAGAGAACTAAAACAAAACAAAAGCTCAGGGCTATACATTGCAGAAAAGTCCTTTCTTAAATAGAAAAAGTTAACTCAAAACTTACTTTTTCTTTTAACTGAGGTCAGTTGACTTGGCAATCTGAGTACCAAACAAAAATCACCTTAACTAGCCCTTGAAAACCCAAATAAAAATGAGTAACTCTGGTGCACTCAGCAAGTCTCCCAGAAGCTGGTAAGAATTTTAATGCCCTTTCTTTTTTTTTTTTTTCCCTCCTTCCAGAAATGTAGCAAAGTTTTCCTATTAGGATTGAACTGTGCTTACCATTACGAATTCATTTTAAATTTCCAGCTTGGTGACAAGCAATTGTTCTGTACTGAACTTACAGAGGAGAAAAGAGGGGCACAATTTTCTTTTTTTCACTCCAACAACTGCACGAAGGGAAGATTTTTCAGTCCTTATAGCACTGTGCTTATTAACTACAGATTTATCCACGGGAATTTTTTTGGACATAAAGGACAAACCACTTCACTTTTGGCAGTCCCTGTTCCTGGCCTACTTTTGTGTGCTTTTAATTCTTTATAAAGCAGCAAATATGCTTAGCAACCTTGTTCATAAGGGCAGTAGAGGTGTCCGAAGACAAGAAGGAAGAGCCCTAAGAACTGCATGATCAAATCCCATTTGTTAGAGCCCCTAGAGCTGGAAGAGCAACATGCACTAGATGTTAAAATTTTCTGTAAGAAACAGTGCATAAGATGCTGCATATATGAACAACACACACTTGGCTCTTTAAGTGATCTGAAGCACAGAACAATCTCCTGCTTAAAACCTCCTCCCTCCTACAAGCGATCTCATCCTTTGTAGCAAAGTCCAAAGCTCAGAGTAGAGCAATCAATACTCTCTACATTTGCTTTAATAAATTCTCAAGAGTATCTAATTGCAGACTTGGTGCACGTTCAAAAACTGAGCAGGGACAGGGGACAAGATGTCACTCAGGAGCCATGAAGAGCAAGGTGGCCAGCGAGGAAGAGGAGCTGGAGTGACCTGGCCTTCTTCCCCAGCAACTCAGCAGAGAATTGGTTTCAAGACTAAAATCATCCCTCAGATCAAGAGCTATAAAAGCACCTTTGATTTCAGGCTTTCCACACAGCTTGCAAAGTCAGGAGGAGGCAACGTGAGGACAGCAGCGTTTCAGCAAGACCCATGAACAAGCGGCTTAAGGATGTCACACGCTGGGGACCTGTGGAATGAGTTGAGAACAGCCCCGACCACCCTCCCAGGAAAGGCTGCACACACAAGTTGTGCTCCACCTTCTGCTGAAGTTGCTCTAACACATGAAAGGAAGATGTCTGCTGAGTGGCTCTTTGCTGCTCCAAGAGATCCTGTGGAAAATGCTTTGCATCCTGGGATGCCTGAAGGATTTGATGGGTTTTAGCAGAAAAAGCAAAATGACAGCAAGTCCCTTAAGATACTGCTAGGATGTTCCTGGTCCTCTCGTGCTCAGAGGAAGCCCCAAACCACTAAACCTAAAACAAACGTAAAACATGGCACTGACAACAGTGCCAGGGGGTTCATAATTATCAACAGCTACAAAGCCAGGGTGAGGGAATTAGGGAAAAGCCACACCAATTTGGAAACTGGGTTCTTATAGGACACTTGCTGCTGTAGATTTTTTTTAGCAAAGTCTAAAACCTCCTTGTTTTCTAAAAGGGAACTCCTGCTGCAGCACTCTGAGGAGCTCAGTGTATCACAGAAGACACCCCGCAGGTCATCGTGGTCACGCAGTCTGTGATGGGGTCCACACATCAGTTGCTAAATGTGTTTTTCTGCATTCCGATTTCTCCAACACACAAGCACCTTTGCAGAAAAGGATGTTCTAGGCGACAACTGATCACACAGTGCTGCAGCCTGTAGGAATTGCTGAAAATTGCTGAAAAGCCTCGGTCCAATGTGCAAAAGGGACGACTTGCAGATGCGACGGTCTCTGGTGAGTACCCAGCTTGTTGTGGCTTTTTTTTCTTCTTCTCCTCCTCTCTTCTCCTCAAGCGTATGCTGGTGATGCCATACCAGGCAAACCAAGGATCAACACGGACGAAATCCCACAAAACGGAACCCTTGACTCTTCCTCTAGGCAACGGCACACGCTTCAACACAATTCTCTCAACAACAGAGCTCTCTCCATCTTGCTCAGCAGCAACAGGCACAACATGTGCAGCTGCAGCAGTACCCGCGGGTCCAAATCCTTAGCAAATTTTTTAGATGGGACCTTATGCTGTTGTTTTAAGTGTGTGGCTTTCCCTTAGTCCCTAACCCCTTCCTCCCTATGCTATTAGGTGGCTCTCCCCTGCCTTTCCCTCTGCCCATCATGAATTTCCCCTCTTTGCTGTCAGAACAGGCCCTGGAAGTAAATTCCAAATGGAGGGCACTGGTGAAGCTGCTGCAGATGCTCAGCATGAAGGAACACACACTCATTCCTCTCCTGTGTCTGAAATCAATGTCAGGCCCTGGCAGCAACTTGCTGGGGGAGTAATGACAATTTGTCTTCCTCACTGAAATGTTTCATTAAATCTCAAAAAGAGGCCGTTTCCCCTGGAAAGCAGTGACTTGGAAGGGTGCCATTTTAGATGAGAAGGTACAGCAAGAGGAAGTTTTTTCTAGGCTAACGCTCTTCCTGAAACACTAGGCCATCCATATTAAAAAAAAAAATGCCTATCAAATTCTTTGGAAACAAAAAACAAACATCTTTTTTTTTTCTCCTTTTCTTAAACAAACTAAAGGAGAGATTACAACAACTGGGTGCACCCAGAGTTAGTCAGAGGCGGGGGGCAGCTCTGCGGGCAATGGAGGGGCCACGCACCCCTCGTGCACAGAGCTACAAAGGGAAGGCACGAGCTTTTCGCTGGAGATCATCTATCCCCTTAAGGCCCTGCGTCGGGATCCGAAGGTCGCTCAAGTGACCGTGCCTGGAGACACCCCAAGGCGCCTCTTGCGCGGGGAGGCCGCGGAGGCCGCAGGGAAACGGGGGAGCGCTCAGGGGAGGCCGGAGAAAGGGCAGGGGGAGCAGCGGGGAGGCCCTGGGGGCCTCGTCCGGAGCCGCCGGGAGCGGCTCCCCGCTCGCGGGAGCCCCTGGGCGCTGCTCCCTCCCCGGCGGAGCCCGAGCGGCCCCGCAGAAGCGGAGGGAGAACCGGGAGGAGACAAGGCCGCGGCCTGGGCGCTGCGGCCTGTTCCCCCTGAGGGGAGCGGGAGGGCCCCGGGGCCTGGCGGGGGTGACGGGGGGACCCCGGGCCCTTCCCCCGCCCGCGGCGGTCTACGAACGGCTCTAGTTACCGGCTAGCAACACTTTACCGAACCCCTGCGGAACTGCCGCCGCCGCCTGCTCCCCGCGCTCCGCCGAGGCCACCGCTCGGGCCGTCGCCTGCAGCCACTGCCAGCCTCAAAGATGGCGCCCTTCACATACGGGCACCGCCGCGAGCCCGCTGCCAAGATGGCGGCCAACGCCGGCTTCGACGCGTCCGATTCCGCCCGCTTGACGCTCTGGGGGCGGAACCGCCCTCCCTACGCGACAGCGAAGAACGCGCGGGCGGGTGCCGCCCAACGGCGCAATAACCGCGGTGCGGGCGGGAGCCGCGAGCAAAGCGGAGGGGCGCGGGCGCGGGCGGCCGGCAAAGCTGTGCGAGCGGCTCTTTTCTCCTCCTCCTCTTCCTCCTGCAGCTGCCAGGGGCGCCCTGAGTTACTCTAGCACTGAACAAAACCGTTCACTAAGGAGGGAAACTGCGGGGGAAAAAAAACCCTTCCCATCTGTGTGCCGCAGACACAGCATGACTCTTGCCCTCTTGGGATTTTTGGGTTTAAATCTCTGCATTTTGGGCTGACACAGGCAGTTCGAGTCCGCCCAAAGCTTTTGCTAGGGCAGGAGGCTTCATGGGGCTCAAGGCTTCAAGGGGCTCCATGGCCCCGAGGTCTTGCTGCAGTGTCTAGACCTGGGGAGGGGACAAGAGGTGGCCTCGACCCTGCTGCCACCAAGCAGGCAGATCCAACCCACCCATTCCGATCGGGATTGGGAGCATTCCCAAGGGACCCGTGTGCTCCCAGCATCCCAATGTGCTCCCAGGAGCATTCCCAAAGGACCCGTGTGCTCCCAGCATCCCAATGTGCTCCCAGGAGCATTCCCAAAGGACCGTGTGCAGCATCCCAATGTGCTCCCACGCGGAGTTACCACGGCGGCCTGGAGACTGGTGGCACCTCAGAGCCAAGATGGAGGTGGCCGCGAGGCCTCCATGCTGAGGCGGCACCAGAAATTCGGCCCTGGAAAAGCTCCTTTGCATGGAAAAAAGGGGCCCACAGGCCAGTTCCAGCCTCAAGAGCCCCCCATCATGGTGCAAACACCCTTCTCCACCTCCCATCCCTCTTCCCTGGCGCCCGGAGGCGGCCGCGGCTCCGTGTTAGCCCCCCACGCACTCGCGCACTGGTTCTGCTCAACAGCCAAAGCTTTTATTGATCGAAACCATCACCCTGCGGCCCCGCTCCTTTAATTAATTTTGCATTTTTTAATATGTACCCCCTTTCCCCCCGACACGACCGCTCTTCCATTGCCTCTGCTCAGAGCCTGGTTTCTCAGAAGCAGCTCACGGACAAGTCATTCCCGTTGCTTTTTCTCCCAAGAACCATATAAATTACATGCAAAACATTGTACAGAGAGATTAATATCAAAATGCAATACAGATCAGGTGCACTTTAAGCTGGACTGTAGGATATGGCAAACACACCAGGGTACATATTGCTTTGAAACCACCATTTTTTTTGTTTTTTTGTTGTTTGTTTTAAATGGCATGCATACCACATTATATTCAGCCTGTTATTTCGTAGTTTTCTGTCTTTTATACAAAAATACCAGTGCTTAGTATACGAGTTACCGGGGAAAAAAATAAAAGGAAAAAAAAAAAACATATCTGCGTGCTGTTTTTGATAGGAAGTTTTGTTGTAAGAGCGCTGCATAAATATATATACACACACAAATGTCGGATTAATACTGTATATATATATATATTTATTTAAGGGGAGGAAATAAACTAAAGACAGTTTTAGCCATGGGCTTTGCCGAAGGAAAACGGAGCTCTTGGTTTGGTGCTGTTGGAGCAGGAGGAGAAGAGGGAGCAGGCGAGGCCGGCGGGCTGGAAGATGCCGGAGAGGAACAGCCACGTGCCCAAAATCTTGGTGGATGGGACGGGAATAGGAGCGCTGTGACCGCAGGGGTTGAGCCCTGGGCGGGAGCCGGGGAGCGAGGTCCAAGCGCCCCTTTTCCGAGGGGCTCCGGTGGCTTCGAGGCTGCGGTGCCTCCGAGGACGGTGCTGGCGATGGCCCCGGGCTCCCGTTTTCCCGTTAAACCCAACGTCTGCGACCCCAGCAGGGTTAGAGGACAGCGGCTGCCCATGCTAAAATGTGGCTTCGTTTTTTTCCTTCTCGAGATAGGTTCAGGTCTCCTTTTTCCCCCCCCTCAAAGCTTATTGCACAAAACCTTTGAAAATTGTCTAGCTTCTGTGCAAATAATAATAAACACGAATTGCAGAATGCCAGGGCCTCAAAAGGACGGTCCAGCAATGCACGCAGGAAGTGAGGTGATGTCTTTGGTACCAATTCGCCAATTTATTGAACAGAAAACCACCACCACCAGAGACCCTAGGATGCGCAAGAACTGGATGCAAAATTATGTTCAGAGTGTTTTAATAACAAAGCATTCCAAGGCAAGTTAACACGGATCACAGGGTATTACTTCAGTTCCTGTCTGGCATGGCACTCTCCCCCGTGCACGCTCGTGGCAGTTCAAATAAAGCAAAAATCTCCCCCTCCTTCAAGGCATCTTGCAGAGAAGTCCCCAAAAGTTCATGCCGCCGGCCAGGCCTTTTAGCGTAGAGCACCAATCTCCCCCACCGGCTGTGTAATGTCCTCAATAACTTAACCCAATAGTCATCTGCTGCCAGTATATCACGGAAACTAAATAGAAAAAAATACTTTACAGAAGATGTATGCACAATAAACGCTTATACTTCAAGCAACCAGCCATACCAACATAATTTATATAAAAAAACATTTGTGTCATCCAACTAACATCTAGTATAAAGATGGCTGCTCAGAGAAAAGGAAGCTGACTGGCATCCAATCGCTGATATACTAAATTACCTGTCACTTTGAACCGCCGTCGCGCGGCCACGTGCCAGCACCGACACGTGGCTCAAGGCTTATTTTTTCCTTTAAACAAAATACATATGGCTGACGTAAAAATATCAGTTTCTGATCTAAAGAAAACTATATTTTTTGCATAATATTTATATATAATTATTTCTCCCCCTCCTAATATGGAAACTAGAACAACAAAAATATATCAACTAAAGAACAACCAGACCCTTGTGGCAACCTGCCAGTCACAGATTTCCGGGAGTGACTTTAAAGAGCCTCCAAAGTTAGCTTTTTGATGTTTTTTGTTGTTTTAAGTCTTTTTTTCCCTAAAACAGGTCTGAGGTAATAAAAAAATATCAAAAGAAACAAACAAAAAAAAAATCAGTGCCCCCCCCACAAAGTATTCAATAAATATGTAAGCTTGTAAGAACACCTTTTTTTTTTTTTTTTTCTTTTTTTTGCAAGTATTTAAAATAGAAAAAGTGATCTTTTTAAGCAATGTCATCTCTAGAACGGAACAAGCTCCCTTTTCCTTTTCCTCTCCTGTCGACTCGGGTCCGGCTTGGGAAACCCGCCGGCCCCGACCCGGCCCCCCTGGTTCTGCCCAAGGTGCCCTCTGAGCTCGCGTGAAGGACGGAGGGGGGGACAGCGACGGGGTTGTCTGCATGGGGGTCTCGACACGGGATTTGCAACCGAGATGGGCAGTGGTGGCAACTTCTCGCTGTTGGCAGTGTAGGGAGCCCAGTGCCCACCAGCACCGAGGCGGGAGAAGGGCCTGGGAGAGGAACGGAGCCACCTCGTCCTTCCTCCCACCCCAAGGAAGGGACACGTCGGTGCTGGACTGGGAAGGGACCCAAGACGTTGGGTTTTGGTTGCTGTCGTTTAAGGAACACTTATTTCTTGGCAAAAGGACTGGGCTCTCGCGTGGCAGGCGGTGCTGCAGGCAGTGCTTGGAGAAGGCACGGGAGATTCTGCTGTGCGTTCTTCAGAAAACGAAAATAAAAAGAAATCAGCCACCCCCCCGTCACTGAGACCCCTCTGCTTACAGGCTGGGCAAAGGCAACCTCATAGAGCCACTTACAACCAGGTTCTGGCCAAATCCAACGGGACAAAGGAGAGGAAGCAGTGGGGCTTCTTCCAGCCTCTTCCAACTGGGGCCAACAACTGGGAATGAACCTACAGGAACCTGCAGTGAAGAAACTAAGCCCAGGCAAACCCAATCTCCTGGTCTGGGCCATTCTTGGCTTTGCAAGGGGGGCGGTTCAGAGAAAAACTGCCCAGGACAACCAGGCCTTTGGAGAGAGATGGTTAGGAGAGACCTGTGGCCATCTCCTTCCTTTCCAGCAGCTCCAGAGCCCACCTGGTTTGTCCCTTCTAGGACCTATGGCTTGACCCAGACGCTCATTCAGGGCTCCTGAAGAGTTCACCACAGCTCCTGCTCCATGGTAGGAAATAGTTAAGCCTAAATGCACAAGCCACAACATGCAAGGGCCAAAAGCTCCTCTGTTCCTGCTGGCAGGAGCTGGAAAGGTTTGCGTGGCTCTTCCAAGACTTTCACAGCTATTCAAGAGCAGGAGAGGGGTATTTCTTAACATCCCCCAGGAGGCAGTCCCATGTCTCACGATCCCGGGGTTTCTCTTCACCACTCTCACACTGCCAGTTCACTTCCACCTTGGTTTTGTTGGAAAAAACCCCAACATCTTTCAAATCCAGCAAGGTGACAGCAAAGTCCCCTTCATCCCTTGGTCTAACAGCTACTGCTTTGGAAATCGAGACACGTGCGGTGCCTGCACACACAACTGTAAAGGCTCCAAAAAGGTACCGTTTTTAGAGGTGGAAGACTGGTGTGCATCCCTGTATCTACCAACCTGCAGGTAAACACCTCCCCTGGCTGCTCAATTTCCGCGCCACGCTGCTAGCTCCCCCGCTTCCACGTTACCAGGGGCCAATTTCACGAGCAAAGGAACAAACCCCAACATTAGGAGAAAAATAAACAGAAAAAAACAAACAAAAAAACAAACCTTAGAAACCACAAGTGGAAAAATAAAGTCACAAGTGCACCCCCAGCCCTCGGCGGGGAGCGTGCATGTAAGACTACGACGATCTGAGCTTCCTTTGAACATGCATTTCTCAAAGTGAACCCCCCCACGGATGCATGGAGCCCAACTCTCGGACTTGGCTGTTTGGCTCGGGCGAGTACCACTGAAAATCAAGGATGAGGATGCACGCGTTTGGCTTAGCCGCCTCCCAACACCCAGCAATGTGGTACTCTGGCTCCCGCTGCGAAATAATTGTTTAAAAAAAAAAGGAAAAAAATAAAGATATACGGATGAGCAGTTTGACATGGAGTGACCGCGGTGTGTGATCAGTTACTGGTGCTGCTATCACACAGGCGAGGGGCGAAGGTGGAGGAGGAGGGGGGGGTTGAAGTTCTAAGGTCAAACCGATGTCTCCAAGCTGTGTAAGGGGCTCTCGGCCTCCGGGACGGTGACCTCGACTTGATCGCTGTCCACTGCATTGTTATTTTTGTTGAGGGCCGTAGATCCATCCGGGCTACCCCTGCCTTGCTTTTTGAGTCCATCAGTCTCGGGGTCGTCTTCGGCGCCGTCAAGGAATGGTGTTCGAGGCTCGTCCTCCTCCAGGATGAACTCTGGGTGAGTCATGAAGTTATGAATGGAGCTTCTGGATTCGGGTTTCTCGAGGCCTTCGTACAAGGAGCTACGGAACGCATTCACCACCTTGATCTGCCGGCGGCCCAGGCGAGGGGAATGAAAAGGAGAGACGTTAGTAGTGGCGACACGAGGCCAGAGCTTCCAGGAGAAATAAAACACAATTAAAACAAACAAAAAAAGACACCATAAAATAAAAAAAGGGACAACAACAATCACCACCACTGAACAGATAGCTAAGTCAAAATGAGAGATCTATGGTGAACTAGGAGGGCCAACATGGATCAGACTCAGGCACTAGGTGTGTGATGGGGAATCAACCAACTATGGGGCGACTTCAGAAGCTGCAAGAAAAGACACACAAAAAAAATCAACTCAAACAGGTCATTTTGAATGAACGAAAGCCAAAAGGCATTAGTTGTCATTATGTGTGTGCACGCGCATCTGTGTGTGTAAACAAGGACAAAAAAGTGGAACTACAGCTCTAAAAAGGTGGGTTAGGCAAACACAGTGGGTTCACTTCCAGGCAAAAACTCTACTATGGGAGTGATGCGTTTGTTTTTTTTCTATTTCATTTTTAGACCTACAGAAAGCAATGGGTTTACAGGCATCACAAACTTGTTCAGGCCCATGTGAAGCAGAGGGTCCCAGTGGATGCCACGAAAACAGGACCCAGCTAATCATGCAAGAAGGAAGCCAGATCCGTGCGAGTTTCCCTGCTTGCTGCCACCTAATCCCGGGCTGGCGCTCCGGATCCCTCCCTACATGCTGGAGGGCACCTAAAGCTTCCCAAAGGCAGCTACTCTTTGGGATGCTCTGCATGAAAAACAAGCCCAAACCTTGCTGGAAGCCACTGTGAACCCCCAGGCTCTCAGCACTGCCAAAAGCCAGGCTCGAGGCGTTACAAGCAGGAGATGCAGAGCCCAGCTTGGACAGCTAAGGGTCTGCAGTGCCACCTCCGTTGCTCTAGAAGGGAGAGGGCTGGAAACGAGGCAGGACGGCAGCTGGCACTGGATTCACTGCTCTCCCTGCCGCTCCTCTGGGAATCCAGCCTGGAATGCTGCGGGTGGAGGGGTGACGAGCAGCAGGTCCAGCAAAGGAAGAGGGAAGGAGGCAGCGCAGGGCTCTCCCCTCGGTGCTGCAGCCACCCCAGCACTCACATGGGCACGTTAGGGACAAGCCACACGGGCACCCCGGGTGCCGGGGAGCGCCCTGGCTCCCCTCGATGACGGGGCTACAACCACAAGGTGCCAAAAGGCGTAAACTGCAAGAGAGCTTCAAACACAGGGGCTTCCTGTGCAGAGCCCCAAAGCCTCCCCAGCCGCAGAGGATCTGGCAAAAATCACACACATGGCTTGGCCTTTTACTGCAAACCCCAAAGGCCACAGAGGATCTGGCGAAAATCACACACGTGGCAAACCCTGAAGTCCCCATGCACCTCATACCGTGCTGTCCCCACCAGCACGGCGCCCACGAGTAGCCTCTCTGCAGAGAGGACCTCATCTCACCACAACAGGGCACATCAGCACCCTTGGGCCTTGCATCCCCCTTCCAGCCACCTGGAAACTAGATTTTCCCCTCTCTTTCCGAAGCAAGGGCAGAACTATTGGCAGAAGTTGTCAGCAAGGGTCAAATACCTTGCTGAAGTTCTCAGTGTATTATAGATTCTTTGGTTAACCAGGGAGTGCTTCAGGCCAGGAGAACTTGACTGCTCCTTTCTGAAGGAATTGCCCTCAAACCACAGTGAGACTTCACTCCTCAGCCCTCGGGAGCAAAGCCTTGGAGCTTCCCTGTCCCTCGGCCTGGAGCCGAGTGAGCAGAGACCACGCGGAGCTGCCAGAGGGAGAACGATGTTTGCATCACCTGCAAGCTGATGAGGCAAATAAAATATATATATATACATCTATGTATTTTACCAGTCCTTCGGGAAGATGCTGCAGATCTGCACCTGAACAGAGAGGACAAGCCCCTTCCAAGTGTGGGGATGAGCCAGGTTAAACAATCTCCTTGTTCTGCTGGTACCACAGGCAGGCTAGGAGCGAAGCCAAGAGCACCAGAGCCATGAGAGCCTCCTAGAGATCTTTGGTCTCAGCACAACAAAACACGCACAAAAACCAGCCCTGAGGCATCACTCGAGGTGCCCAAAACCTTGGAGGTTTTACCTGCAGGATATTCCAGGGGTCCCCTCTGACAAGGGATGTGAGTCTGTTCTCCATCCATCTCCAAGATGGTACCACAGTGCCATGGGCAGCACCGCAGCATCCCGCCGGCCCAGGCTCGGCACATCCCGGCTAGAAACAAGCCAATTCTCGCACACACGGACGGGCACAGGGACAGGCGCACACATACACAGGCTGGACAACACACACCCAAAGAGAGGGGCATCAGCCAGGGACCCCCGTGACACCAGAGCACCGGGCGGCCTGTGGAAATGGAGGGTTTAGGGGCTGGAAACAGGAATTCAGAGCCACTAATGACCACAGTGAGATCCTAGAGGAACTCGGTGTTTAGTGCCAAGGCCCAGGAGCAGGGAGATGGCTGGACCAGCTTCCACCAACACCGACATCCCCAAATGGCAACGGACAAATCAAAGCACCGACCCCTAAGGAAGCAGCACACAAAACACCTAACCAAGAATAACAGGGCTGGAGAAGCTAACGGGCACTGAGGTGACTTAGAGTAACTTCAGGATTAGTCCAGTGCAAGCTCTCTCCCTGCCACTGCACCAACAACTTCTGCTACACCCTTCCTCGGATATTCTTGTTGTGACTCGAGCATCTCTTGCAACAACTAATTTCTGACCTTCAATAAATAAATGCTCCTTTGCCAAAGGCACTCGAGAGCAGGAAAATGTTTTGAATAAGCCAGACAGTGCAAATAAAGCCACTGCCCTCCTCAAACAAGCAGGTGCTGAGGCTCAGAACAGACCCCTTCCTTGCAGGGTTTCTCCTTAGGCCATCTCCTTAGGTTTTGGAGGAGGGACACGGGACAGTTTACCTGGGCTGGCAGTAAGACAAGGGGCAGCTTCTCTCACCAGAAACCCCTCGAGGAGACACTTTCCAACTCTTCAGAGCCTCCGATGTGCCTAAACGGCACCTCTCGCCCACGCTTCCGAGCCCGGCACCGGCACGGCCTGGAAACCCTGCGCCCACAGCAGGGTCCGACTGCTCGACACAGCCTGGAGCCAAAGAGCCTTTGGGAAGCGTCTCCGTACAAAAAGGACCCGAGATCAGCACCGTAGGACACAAACGCCACGTTAGCCCACTGGGAGCGTAGGATGAACGTCAACCTCCCTGTCACCATCCGTGCAAAACCTCCAGCAACCCGCGTAACCTCCAAGCCTGGAGTTTATTCCCATCTCAGGCCACTGAGCAGCTGCATCACTACTAAGTGCTGGTTAAAAACCATTTTTCACATGGAGATGGGAATTGCATCTTCTGGGAGAAGCCAGCATGAGCTCCACCACGGACCACTGGCTTGCAGGGCCCTTGAACCAGGCCAAAACTCCGAAGTGAGACAGCCCTGAGCTCTGCAAACCATCCCATGGGTCAGCCACTTCCATCGGCACCCACGGGAACGCAGCGCTCGGAGCTGCGAGGGATCTAGCCTGGGATAACTCTCCTCCCAGAGATCGAGTGGAACAGAGGGACTCTGTTAACCCATATTCCAGAAAGTGGAGCTTGGAGGGAAGGAAAGCAGCAGAGAGGGAAACAGAGCACAGTAGAGACAGAAAACAGAGGGAAGACTTAGCACCCTGGGTTAGCGTTTGGTAAAGCTCACGGCTGGAAGGGCACAAGCCATCCAAGTTATCTATTGCCTGGTGACAAATCAGGGAGAACATTCCTGCACGGGCTGCATTTGAGTCTTGTCCACCCAAGGCCACTGCCCTGACACCCCTCTAAGCAGGTTTTCTTCCAATTGGAAAGTCAGGGCAGTGCTCAGATGCAGACGGGAACAGAAGGCAGCTGCGCTGCTTCAGAAACACTGGGGTTAAACAGAATAAAATTCAGGCATCAGTGTTGGCTAAATAGAGAGAAAACAAAAATTATCAGAAATTCTCTCTTCTCTCCCACAGTGCGTAAACAGCGGAGACTGAAAGCTATTCAAAAAGTCGCCAGGGGTGTTTCTTTAATAAGACAGGAACAAAGAAAATGACTGTGCAATAAAAAAGCCAATTATCCAAGGAAGATGTACTACCTACTCACAGTCTGGCAAAGCCCTGCGGAGAGAATTCGCACGCGCCTGCTCGCAGGCCCGTGTACCCAGCTCGTCACGAGCACGGAGAGGGGCATGATACGACAGAGGGGGTTCCCTTGAGCTGGAAACCCACAGCTAGCCCCAAATCCAGCGTGGGGGCCCGTGTTTTCCCGAGCAGGGTTTCTCGGTGTGCGTGCAGAGGGTCACGCAGCTCCACGCACGCTGCAAAACGCCGTGCGTGGAGCGGCGCCCGCCGCGGGGGGACGGCGATGCCGCGATGGGGCGCGCGGCGCCGGCCGCCCTCCGAGGGGCACAACATGCAAGTGAAGGCGCCGGCCACGCGCTTACAAGCGGGCTCAGCTGCGGGTGAGCGACGTCGGGGCAGCTCTGGGGCTTCGGTGCTTGCGGCCGGGCTGCGGCAACCGGGGGAGCCCCGGCCGTTTCGCACCCCCGTGCAAGAACCCCCGTTGCCGTAGCCCGGGTACACGCCAGGACACGTTACCCGCTGCGGGCCAGCCCAAGCACAGTCACCACAACCCCAATTTTGGGCACGCCACCCCTCTCCTCAGCACGGCCCTCGCGGGCCAGGCACGGCCACATCGGGAGGAAATTGCAGCATTTGGCTGCATTATTCCCCTTTGGCAGCAGTGCTTTTAATTGCTCATTAGCACACGGTTCTTTAAACAAGAAAGGCCAATTTTGCACCCTTCAGGAGGGTGGACTCATACATCAGTCCTGCAAAGGAGGAGAAGAGGTAAAAATAAAAAATAAAAATAAAAGAGGAAGCAACAAGGAATGGGGTGGGGAAGGGGAAAAATAAAAGGACTAGAAAGTCTCATAACCTTGTTAAAGATGCAACAGCATAAAAAAATATAATTTAAAATGTTCTCCCGCCCCATCCTTCATTTTAGGAACCAGTGTGTTGGTCAAAGGTTAGAGGGAGAGAGAACAGGCTGGGTTATGTTGGTGCAGTGCTCTCTGTGGTTATTAGAAGTCATGCATTGTAATAGACTATCACTCACTGCCCGCAGGAGGAGATGCAGCAGCAGCAGCAACAGCAGAAGTGGTGGGAGTGGAATTGACGGAGGAAAGAGCTACATGGGTTGGGCTAGAAACATTTTTTACATCGTGGTGCTGGCTCACGATGGAAGGCTGTCTCCTGAGGGCTCCCTGCAAAGAGGAGGCGCCGGTCTGGAATGTGTAAACTACGTCCATCTGTAAAGAATGAGAGAGTGAGATAGCGTCGCCCCAGTCCGAGAAAGGGAGAGGGGTCGGGGACGGAGCGGAGGGGAGCAGGGAGGCCGGGCAGACACACGGATAGGAAGGAAGAAGGACGGACGGAGAGGTGGGGAGAGCCCCCCAGCCCGCGGTCCCAAAGCCCCGTGCCGGTTCGGCTGGGGTTCTAGGGCAGAGTAGCTGCCTTGCTCTCGGTTGCAGGGGGCTGCATGGCTTAAACCACCACAGGAGGGGCCTCGGCAGCCCCGCACTGGGAGCACGTCCCTAATCCCTCCATCCCATGGGATGGGCAGCCAGATCCCGAGCTGCGCCGACATGCCCAGCAGCTCCAAGACAAGCCCGCTCCGAGGTCAGCGCTCGGCAAAGGGCTCGTGCACGAAGCGGAGCTGGTGGGGCAGCCGCGGAAGCGGCAGGGAAGCCCCCACGTCGCTCCGTGCTCCAAGGCAGGAGCCGGATGCGTGGGATTCCCAGGCACTTTATACCCGGTCTTTCCCCACGTGCCAGCTGAGTGGGACATTGCAGAGCCCTGTGCTGCTGCCCTGGCCACCACACTCCTGGCTGCAGCCTGGAAAGGGGCAGCGCCTGCAGAGCTGCCCACAGTTCTCACGTGCCCTGGAGATATTTTTACTGCTTTGCTCCTTGCCCACTTCAATCTCCTTCCACAGAGACACCCTCTTTTCCATAGTGCACCAGGTTGGGCCATGAAGAAGAAAACCCTTCTCCTTCCGGGTATGTTGGCTCAGGACACTGTCAGAGGCCTTTTCGAGGCTCTGGTTTGACCTGCAGGCTGCTCTGCCCAACTCGCAGCCAGAAAGGGAGCAGCTGAAGAGACTCCAGGACTTTCCAACAGTTGCAGTGTCCAGGAGAGATACCCAGAGTGTCCTGGTTCAGAGGGAGGACCCAGAATCAAAGGCACATGCAGCCTCTGCACATGTTCATACCTACCGTCCCTCCACCACCCGGATTGCTCCTGAAACAGCCTGGTAACCCAGAGCACTGCGGAGCCGGGATCAGGGATCGCAGCCGCTGCTCTCCGAACCGTCACCCATCACCGCAGCCTCCCGGCAAGAAAAACCAGCCGAGGCCGATTTGCACTTGGCTGTTCAAGCCCGGCAACGCGTTGCCCCCGAGGAGAGGGAGGATGAGGATCTGGACAGCACGAGGCCCAGCTGCTCTGTGCTCCATCTCCTGTTGGCACTGCCCCGATGGCAGAGCTCAGCACGGCCTCGTCTCTGGGTTATTCCAAACCCAAAGCTGAAACCAGCCTCAGGCCAAGGCTCTAAAGCAGGCGCAGGTGGGAGAGCACAAAGCCGAGCTCCAGTGCGCCCAGAACGTGTCATGATGTCCAATGTCTCCTGCACCACCAGGATGGAGCCCTGTATAGGGCAGCAGGAGCGGTGTCCCAGCAATGCCCCCGAGAGCAGCTTCAAAACCAAATCCACTGCATAACTCAACACACCAGGAGGGACCCAAGGCCCCTCCAGAGAGCTTCCAAACCCACTTCTTTGCTGAGCAAGGTGCCAATTGCCAGCACATTTGGGTGGCCTGTCCAGAGCTGCAGGATGCCCTGCTCTGCATCAGAACAGGCCAGCATCTCCCCAAGCTGTCCCACAAAAACAGGCTGTTCTGGCTTTCCAACCAGAGCAGAAAGGCACAGATGGTGGGGGAAACCTAGCCCACAAGGTGATGGCATCCTCCGAGCAGCAACAGCCACCTCTTTCCAGACAGAGCCCCTGGGAAGAGAGAAATAGAAAGAAAAGGAAACCCCACGGCCCTGCAGTACCTGAGTCTGTATCCTGTTGAGACCCCTGAACCACAGGATCTGCCCGCGCCGCAGCTCCATTTCAGCATGGTCAATCTCATCCACGTCCTCGGGTAGCTCCTCTTCTGGGATCTCCTCCTTGGTGATGCCATGGCCAGCTTCCTTCAGGAACTTCAGGTGGCTGGTCGGGACAGTGCAGATCAGCTGCGGGGAGGCAGGGAGAGAGCAGCTCCTTAGCTGGGCACCACCAAGACCACTGGCTGCCGTATGCCAAGCGGCACGGGGCACAGGGAACGTTTTAAGGCTGGCTCTTACCTGACCCCAAAGGAGCTCTCCCACTCCAATAAAAATACACCAGAACCACTGGCTCAGCGTGAGTCCGGAGCAGCTGAATGGCTTGCCACCAAACTCCACAATGATGATCTAGAGCACAGGAGAGAACAAGTCACACACTGAGGAGCTCAGAGGGCAGCACCGGGGCAACCAAGGGAAGACGGGGTCTCCTCAAGCCACGTAGCTTCTCCGTTGCCTTTGATCACAGGAGAAACAAGGACCTAGTATCTACGCTACTATCTTTACAGGACACCACAGCAATGTCAGGCAGCCCTGGGATCTCCCAACACATTTTAGGCCCTTGCGTCAGGTTTTATGTCACCAAGAACCTGCCAGAGAAGAATAAAGGGAAAAACAGAGCCAATAGCTGAGGTGGTGGCAGACCCAGGTCCTACCTGGGAAGCTCCCATGCTGCCCCGCCAGGCATCCCCATGCTGCTCCGAGGGCCTCACCTGAGCTGCAAAGGTCCCAAGCACCACCGTGCAGAAGATGGGGTTCCGATAGATGGACTCAAAGACGTTCCTCTCGCCGTGGATCTTGCGAGCGTTGATCTCGTTGAACAACTGCATCATGACGAAAGTGTTGAAGACGATCGTGTAGTGTTCGGTGGGCGGGGAGTGCAGGGGGGCATTCCGGCCACTGTCGATGTCGAAAAACTTCTCCCCTAAGAAGGCGAGAAGTATTGGGAGAAGGGATGAGGAAGGCTGGAGGAATCGGGAGGTGGGATCCTGTTCCTTACTCCAGCTCCGCACTGCTCGAGGCGAAACTAGGATCTCAAACGAGTACTGAAGAACCCAGACAGTCTCTCCCATGCTGGCCCACTCTCAAAGACCTTAACATGACGTTTTCCTGGCTAAAACCATCTTTGCTCCCAGCAAGACCCACACTCTTGAGAATCCTTTCATTATCACCAACATGCACCACTACCCGCTCAGTAAAACTCTGCCCTAGGATTTCTGGGCTCAGAACCAGGATCCCCAACACTACTCTGCAGGTAAGGGAATGGTCTGCCGACCTGCACCACTCCCACCCATTTTTGGGGGCCTTACCTGCAAAAAGCAACGTGAAAATGATAGTGAGCTGGTACACCGCGTGCCCCAGGATGTTCTTCATCATCGTGCGGGAGATGAGCGGCTTGTTGCGGCCGTAGGGCTTGCGGAGCAGCAGAGACTCGGACGGGGGCTCGGTGGCCAGGGCTAAGGATGCGAAGGTGTCCATGATGAGGTTCACCCACAGCATCTGCACAGCCTTCAGGGGAGAGTCCTGCAGAGAGAGGAGGGACAACCCGTTACGCTCCCTCTTTGCAATCCTCATTTCACAATTTTCCCCGTTTTCCTTTTTGGCTGCCTGTACCTGTGTGATACAGGCACCCGTGAACGCCACGATGACGGCCACAACGTTGACGGTCAACTGGAACTGCAGGAACTTGGAGATGCTGTCGTAGACGTTGCGTCCCCACATCACCGCCTTGACGATGCTGGTGAAGTTGTCATCTGTCAAGATGATGTCCGAGGCCTCCTTGGCGACGTCGGTGCCTGCGATGCCCTTGAGGGAACAAGTGGCAGCCGTGAGTCATCGGCCAAGCTCCGAGCTGCCCATCTTGGCTCCAGGACTCTGCTTCTTCCCAGAAACAGCGCCAAAACTGGTGCCAAAAGAGGTGGGAACCAGACCTGCTTCTGCAGCAGGGAAGCTGGATGCCAGATCCGAGCTCTGCTCTGGCTGCAGGACACCAGCTTGCCTCCCACCTGGAGCTCTGGACCAGCGCAGCATTTCAGCCCAAAGCCCTAAGTGCTCCCATGGAGCGACCACGGTGCAGGGAAGCAGGAGAGCAGCTTATAAGCAGCTGCCTCCTCCTTATGCCTGGAAAACCTGCGCTCCCTGGCTGCGAGGGGGAGCCAGGAGTCCCAAAGGAGCAGGAGAGCTCAACAGCATGAGCCTGCCTGGCCCAGGGTCCCCGTCACAGCCCTCCATCCAGAGCTCCGGCCACCAGATCTGCTCCGTGGCCACCAGATCTGCTCCACGGCCACCTGCAGCCTCTTGAAGAGCCACCCGGGGCCAGGCGCGAGCGGCTCCGCTCGCTGCGCTTCTCCTCGCGGGCACCGAGAGGCGCCCGATCCGCGCGCAGCCGCCTGCGCCGGGCACCAGCATCGTGCCCTGCCCGGGGAGAGCTGCTTCCCCAGGTACCTGCCCACAGGAAGTTCTCTTTGGAATTTGCAACATCTCAGTCGGGAATTCCTGCTTTTTGCAGGGCAAGGTGAAGGCAGAGCCGTTGAGGGAAGCACGTGTGCCGGCTGATCCCAACTCCTTGGGATGCCCTACGGACTATGCAGAGCCCCAGGGACAGACTCCCTTCTGCTGTTCCAGCTCAGGAATTATACTCACATCTATAGCAGCTTCCTAGAAATTCTCTTCCCCACCCCAGTAATTTTCCTTTGCACATCAGCTTCGTACAAGGGCTCACACACAGTCCCCTCCTGCAGCCAGCTCCTGCTCACCTACCAAAACCTAAACAATTCATAGGAAACCAGTTAAAACTGACAGGTTTATTTTCTTGCCTCTTCCAGAGGAGGCAAAGAAAAACAACGAACTGGAGATCAGAGCTCTTCACTGTAAATAAACCACCCAGGTTACTGCCAGTGCCGCAAGAGGAGCCTGGCCTGCCCGTTACGAGCCTGGGTGAAGAACTGCAGAGATAAACCAAGCCAGACTCAATTACTGGGCTCCCACCATCCTCCTGGACCTCACGCATTAGGAAACCAGGCCAGGCAGGGCACCGCTTCCAAGGGCACGCGCTGGCTGCAGGCATCACCCCTGGGCAGCTCCAGAGCCCTCTGCAAAACCTGCAACTCGCCAAGGGCCTTCTAGGTGGCTCAGGAAAGTCCACTTGGAAGCCAGGCTACCAGCGGACTGTTTCCCAGCAATCTTTCACTACCAACCTGTATCATCTTTCAAAAAAAAGAAGGTTTCTTTTATGTTTTTAAAGCCATTAGGTAGATTTGGAATACACATGATTCTCCAGAGCAAGGACCCCCCTGCCACTCCATACCATCGCAAATCCAACATCGGCTTTCTTCAAAGCTGGGCCATCGTTGGTCCCGTCTCCCGTCACGGCCACCACCTGCCTCTGGTCACCAATGGTGCTGTCGATAATTCCTGGAACGTGGACAAGGAGATCAGAGCAGGCAAGACCCCGACCAGGCTCCCAGCAGCAGAGCAGCTTGGCAGGAAGCAACAACCACCCAAGGGTGCAGCGGGAGCATCTCCCATCCTTGCGGGATGCAGCCTGGGGTGCTCCGGAGCACCAGCGATGATCCTGGAGGACAAGAGGTGGGGAGAGACCTGCAGAGGGAGAAGCCCCCGGCCGCGCTCACCTTTCACGAGCGTGTGCTTATCCGTCGGGGAGGAGCGGGCCAGCACGCGCAGCTTGGGCCAGATCTTATCGAGCTGCTCTTGTTCCACCTGCGGGACGAGGTGCACGTGAGCAAGATGCCGAGGATCCCCCCTGGCGCAATAACCATATCCAAGGAGAGGAGGAAACCCAGCCGGATCCGGGGGTCTCGGCTGCAGCATCGCTACCCGCACCCATCACAGCCCGCGCTCACCCTGTCCCCGGGTGCTGTCCCCACCTCTCCCTTCTCGTTGCGGATGAGCCGGTTGAATTCCTTCCCCTCCAGGCACAGGAAGTCCTCTCCCGGCAGCAGGATGCCGCACTTGGTGGCGATGGCGCGGGCGGTGTTGATGTTGTCCCCTGTCACCATGCGGACGGTGATGCCTGCGCGCTGGCACTTCTGGATGGCGTCTGGCACCTGAGGGGGCAGAGATGGAGCCAGGGCAGCACCGAGCGAGCGCCCAGCTGGGTTCAGCCCACGCGGAAAAGGGGCTCTGGGAAGCTGGAGAGAAGCAGAATTAAGGCAGCCTCTGGACTGTGCCCAAGGACACATCAGGTGGCTGCTTCACTTCTCTGCAGAGTGGCCCAGATTCCCAGTGTGAAAAAAACAAGGGGAAGAGCTGGGAGTCCCTTCCGGCCCATTGCATGGGCATGTGGGGCCAACTGCTGCCCTACAACCTGCAGAAACGGGGACCACGTGCACGGACATGCATCCCTGTATCAGGATTCCCGGCAGAGCCACGGGGCTTCTTTCCCACTTTCCTTAAATGGGAAGCAGAGCCACGAAGCAGCAGCTCGGTGAGGAACTGCTGAGCTGAGACCCCCTCCCAGGCTCAACAGCCCCAATTCTGGGGCCTTCCAGGCAACCCCCAGCAATCGAGGGCACCGCAGAGCGTCCTGCCCTCCTCGTCACCGCAGATCCCGCGTGGCTGCTCCGTGTCCTGCCCCTTCGGCGGCTCCGGCCGGACTCGCGTGCTTATTCGGAGCAGCTCCTCCGGCACCGGCAGCGCGAGAGGAGCCAGCGCCCGCCCTGAGGGGAAGGTAACCTCACTGCCTGCCGCCCGTCACGCCGCGGGGCCAGGCGCCAAGGCACGGCCGGGCAATCCATCAAACGGGGGCACCGCATCCGCCCCGCGCCGCGGCCGGCGGCGAGCTCGGCCCCGCGCCGCGCCGGCCGCGCTAATGGGTTTATCTATTACGGAGCGGTGGGGGAAGAGGATATTAGCGAGGAATTAGCAAATTGAATCACGGCCTCCAGAGCCGGCACAGACAGGGCATCTGTAATGCAATTCCCCAGCCCAGATACTTCAACGTCTAATTAAGAAATGATGCAAGCGGAGCAGGAGCACGGGGGCAAGCGCCCAGACGCAACCCAAAGGCAGGTATGGGAGGGCTGATTGCATTAGCCCAGCTGCCTGCCCATCACCCTGGGCAGAGCAGGGGGCAGCAAGCTGCCAGGGAGGAACCAGCGGGCGAAAGGGTGAGGAACAGTCTTGCCCTCCCCTAACACCCTCCATCATCTCTGGTGTCTCCATGCAGCTTTCAACCACGTGTGGAACCACAATCCGGCTAGTGCAGAGACCCCACGAAACAGAGTGCACAAAATTAGTGTGAAAACACCCTGAAACATGGGCACCGGGCAGCCACAGTGCTGCAGGGGCATCCATACCTCGGGCCGGACGGGGTCCTCTATCCCGACCACGGCGATGCAGGTCAGGTCGGACAGGATCTCGTTCTCACTGTCCCAGTCTGGCTCAGTGTCACCGTGGAAGTCGCGGAAGGCCAGGCAGATGGTCCGTAAGCCATGGCAGGCCATGGGCTCTATCACCTTCTTCACCATCTCATCCCGGTCCTTCACCTTGAATATCCGGGGATCACCATTCTTGTCCAAGATCCTGGTGCACCTAACGCCAGGAACAGGGAGAGGAGATTAGAAGAGACTCATCTTAGGGAGGTGCTCAGGAAAGACCCAACATTAATTGCAAAAGTCCATTCCCTTCGTTGTTCAGGTCCTCATCTGTAAAGTGGGCGCATCCCTCTGACCCACAGCTCCCAAGTGCTTTATCAAACCACAGCAAAGAATCTGCAAGACAGCACCATGATGACCTGCTCCCTCCCTGCTCCATCCCACAGCTCCCACAACTTCTCCACAAGGCACCACGACCCCAAAGCTGACAAGCTCGTGCCAGAAGGCTACACAAAAGCCCATGGGAAGACCTCGTAGCAAGGGAAGGCCGTTACTTGCGGAGGATGATCTCGGAGGCTCCCTTGCTGTACATGCGGAAGGTGCCGTTGTTGTTCCTCAGCACCGTGCTCATGGACTTGCGCACCGAGTTGAAGGTGTAGACCTTGTAGAGCTTCTCCTCCGGCACCTCGTTCCGCACAGCCTGGTAATCCTGCTTCAAGTCCAGCACAAAACCCAGCAGGGCGCACTCCGTCTTGTTGCCCACTTGCCGGGGCAGCCCCCCTTCCTTCTCTGGTGGCTGGAGAAGAAGAAGGAAAAGAAGAGTCAAACCTCAGCGCAGCACGACAAGAGCTGCAAGGAGAGCCCAATGGCCAGAGGGGCTGGGACGCACCAGGATTTTGGAGGTGTAGGCAGAGTTGACAGCAACACCATGGACTATGAGGTCCAGGACCTTGGGCAGGATGGCTTCAGGGTCGGGGATCTGGCGGTAGTGCGTGTCCCCCAGGTAGGCCTGCACCACGGTCATGCGGTTCATGGTGAGCGTGCCCGTCTTGTCCGAGCAGATGGCCGTGGCGTTGCCCATGGTCTCGCACGCGTCCAGGTGTCTCACGAGGTTGTTGTCCTTCATCATTTTCTGCAGCAGGTGACACAACCAGCACCAGAAAGGTTAGAGAAAAGGCCAAATCTCCTTCACACCCCACTGGGGCCCTGCTGTGTCATGGCCTCACCTTGACAGAGTAGGCCAGGGAGATGGTGACCGCCAGCGGGAGCCCTTCGGGCACCGCCACCACCAACACGGTGACACCGATGATGAAGAACTTGACGAAGTACTGGATGTAAATGGGGGTGCACTCTGCCAGCCAGGGCCGGCCCTGCACCCCAAACGTGTCGATCACGAAGTACAGCACCAAGATGATGACCGTGATGGCCGACATGATGAGCCCTGCAGGAAGAGGCAGAGGAGGAGGTGAAGATGCACAAGCCAGAGAAGCACTTGGAGACCTCCACGGAAGACCACGCACCGAACCTCCGGAGCCACCGCAACTCACCTGCCTTCCCGATCTGGACCGCCAGGCGCGTGAGCTTCCCTTGCAGCACCGACTTCTCCTTCTTAGGGACCTTCACCTTCTTCTTCTCCTTCTCCTCATTTTCCACCCCTTCCTGGCTCTTCAGGGGTTGGATCTCTAAGGCCACACCATCCTGTGTTTTAGCTACAGCCCAGGGCAAAACAGACACCACGTGTGAATAGGAGAGAGACCAGAGAAACCTCTCGGGCACCGTCGAGAAAGATGGTGGTGGAAAAGAGAAAACCCAGAGTAAAAAAATAAAATAAAAATAAAAAAACAACAGCAAAACCCCCACCACGTTCCCTGCAACACACACGCCTCCGAGCACATGGAAACCTCGCAGACCCCGACACGGACAAAACACGCACCCGGACACAAGTCTGACGAGAAGGAGGGAAACTGCTGAGGAGAGAGAGAGGTGGAGAAAGAGAGAGAAAGGTGTGGAAAAATGGGTTTCCTCCACAGCCTGCAAAGAACAGGGTGAGAAACACGGGCGAGGAGACGCTCACGGAGTCGAGGCGGCCGCGGCAGGAGAGGGTGCAACGGTGGCGGCGGCAGCTCCGCGCTCAGCCCTCCCCACCGCCCGTGGCTTCTTGGACGTGCCCAGCGGGAAGGCGACGACGGATCGGGACCCGAGGCTATCCCGGGAAAGGGCTGCGGCCCCGTTGCACCCTCTCCCGGACACGGAGAGGCCGCCGGAGTAAAGAGCACAGACTCATGAGAAGAAGGAAAGAAGGAAGGAAGGAGGAATGCTCGGTAGTTAGTGTGGTGCTGGTCAAAGGATGGAGAGGCTGGTTACCTTTGTTGCGATTTTCGGGGGCTCCGGGTTTTTTACCTGTTCAAAGAGAGAAAGGGGGGAGGGCTGAGCACAGGGATCTCGACATTCCCGGCTGGAGGGTCTCTGATCCAAGGGATTGCACTCTGCTCCGGTCCCCTCCAAGATGCGACCGCACAAACCACCCGTCCTCGGGCACCAACACTGTTGTCTGCTCCGGCACCGGGATGCGCAGGATTCCTAGGTGCTCCCTGGCTTTTCCAAACACTGCGTGTCCCTTTTCTCGGCACTTCCCTGCCTGCAAAGCACCTGCGATCACCTGCTACAAGCCGAGGAGCGCCGGCATTCCCAGATCCTGCTGCTCTCGGGTGCCGGCGGATCCCTCGGCCTGCACCGTGCAAACCCTCACTCCCAACCTGGGCACCACCGAGGCCCCAGTGCAGGGCACAGAGCCAGCTCTGCTGTGGGGCTGAGTGACACAGGCTGGAAAAAACACCAAGCTCAGGAAAAAAATAAAATAAAATAAAAAAATCCATCCTCAGGAGAAGCCTCAGCAGCACCAGAGCGTTTCTGCTAGCGTTTCTGCCTGTTCCCTCGCTGCCACCCTGCTGCACCTTGGCTGCTGGAGAGCTTGGCCGTGGCTTTTGCTTGCTGCAGTCCCGGGAGCCCCATGGGACCAGGTTCCTGGCCCAGCTCCGCTCCCTCGGACGGGGAGGTGGGATGGAGGCAGCTCTGCAGATTCCCTGCACCTCCCTGTCCCAGCAAAGGGGCATTTCCCCCCTCCAGAACCATTAACAGCAGAGCCGCTCCACATCTCCCCACACATCCCTGCTTTTACATAGCTGGCAAGACGGTGGGAAACCCTAAGAGCTTTGCAGACCCCACACTGGATGCTCCAGAGCAAACCCCTACCCCAAACTACTCCTACGGCCTTCCTGGCCCTGGGCAGGGGAGGCTTTCAATGCTCCCGCACGCCCCTCACAGCATCCCATCGGGAAGCAGATGCGGCACCGCAATGGGCTGTCCCGGTTGAGCGGCCCGGAGCTGCGACGGCTGCCAGGAGAGGCCTCTGTCCCATCTGGCACCGCTTCCCGGGCCGGCTCCCCGGTCCCGGGACGCCAGCGCACCCGGCACGGGGCAATGCCAGCTCCCTGCGAGCCCAGACCCGCAGGACAGGGCTGTGCGGAGACCGCGGCTCCCAAGCCTGGCTCCGAACCCTTCCCGAGTGAGAACGGCCGGTGCCGAGCAGGGAAACAAGCAGCGAGCGCCGAGGCAGGAAACTATTCAAGTCCCAGCACGACCAGGAACCTCAGCCCAGCTGGCTGCTCTCCTACCCTCCACCCACCTGGCACCGAAAACCCTCCTTCCCACTGGCTGCACTTTGACTCGTGCAGCTCCGAGGACACCAGGAGACACCCTCAGCGCGTCTTCAATGACCTTTGGATAACAGGAGTCACCTTCCCACCGCAAGGCGGGCGATGAGCACCGCGCCAAGGCAGTGCTGACGTGGCCTGTCCCCGCGGGCCTTGTCCCCCGGCCCGTAACCCCAGGCTGCAGCTGGCTAGAGGAGAGAGGTGAGGCCACGTCCTAGAGGAGCCAAAGAGCCAAGGAAGGAGCCGCATAAGGGGGTTTCTTGCAGCACCTTCCCCAGGCTGCAGAGCAGAGAGGTCTCCCCCATGTTGTCACTCACTGTACCTGCCTGGGCCATGCACTACCACACAGCCATGGCCAGAGCTTGTTGCACACTGGTAGATGCTTCCCAGGGTTGGGAGAAAAGCAAAAGGAAGGGAAAAAAAAACAGGTTCAAGGCATCTCCTTACCTTTCTTCACCTTCTTTTCCTCATCCCCTTCTCCTGCACCCAGGAGAGTGAAGATGATTCCCGTCTGCGAGTTTATACCCACAGCAGTCACCACCATCCGTCCCGATCCCTCCATCACGTGGGTACCTGGCACAGCAGGAAGGTCACAGTGAGACAGGTCTGGGAAGCAGGACATGGAGCAGCCTCCTCTCCATCACCAGCACAAACCCAAACCCCGTGAGGCTGCTCAGACCTCGCCGGAGGGAGCCGAGGGAAGCTTCCTTCCCAAGGCACCTCCTTCCATGGAAGCTCCAAGGCTTAGGACTTCAAAGCAACCTGAAACCTTGTGGGGTTTGGTTTTTTCCCTTCCCTATAAGCACTTCAGATACAGGTTTGGTTTTCTGTCCGAGAGCCTCACCTGACAGCAGCATGGGGTCTTTCTCAAGGGATTTCTTGACTTGGTCTGATTCCCCAGTCAGGGAGCTCTCATCAATTTTCAAGTCGTTTCCTTGGATCAGGATGCCATCTGATGGCAGGAGGTCACCTAGAAAGAAGGAAAGAGCCTTAAGGATCAGCCCAGATCTGGCAAGTCTCAGCTCAGCCCTTGCTGCAGTGTCTTAAGAAGAGACTTTCTGCATTTTTGAATCATTTTACCAATCTCAGACTTAATCTAGATGGAAAGGATGCAAAGGCTGGTATTAAAGCATGACATTTAATAGCTCTAAAATCTTACTGACATATAAGAGCATTAGTTTTGAGGCCCTTTGCTCAGTAAATCAGCTGGCGCTTTCCCATATCAGCTTTACTGAATCAGCAACATCCCTCCCAATGCCTCCTGATACCTTCAGACTGTCTCAGGATCACATCACCCACCCACAGAGGTGGAGAAAAATCCCCGTGTTAAAATCAACACCAGGCTGGCACAAACTAGCTCCTTTTGGGAGCTTGCACAGAACAAGCCTACCCTTTGGTAAGCAAGGACAGGGATCGATGGCAGCCCAAAGGCTGCCTGGAGCTGCTAATCCCCTCGTCGAGGGACTCCTTGCTACAGGGATTCTCACTGGCGGGGACACAGCTACGGAAATGAATCATTTTCATCCCAAAGCCAACGTCAACCCGCAGAGCCCTGCTCTGGCCAGCAAGGTGAGCCGAGCATCCCTGCCTATACGGGAGCATCTCCCACCGCTCCCGGCCAAAACGTGCTGCAAAACGGCACGGCCAGGGAGGGATAACTGGAGGAGACAGCAGGATCCGCCGTTCCCCTCGAGGCAAAAGGGACAGAAACAGAGGGAAGGACCCGACGGGCTCCGAGACGGAGAAGTCCACCCGCTCCACGCTCCTCTGCGCTCACCGTACTTGATCTGCGCGATGTCTCCCACCACGATCTCGGCCACCGGGATCTGGATCACCTGGCCCTTGCGGATGACCGTGAACTTCTGCTCCTGCTCGATGCGGCTCTGGAGGCCCCGGAATTGCTTCTCCTTGCTCCAGTCATTGAAGGCCGTCACCAGCACCACGATGATCACCGAAAACAAGATAGCGGCTCCCTCGATCCAGCCGGCCTGCGACTCCCCCTCGTCCTCCACGCCGCCCGTCGACTGGCCGCACACTGCGGTGGGAGCAGACGGACACTCAGCTGTGCCGGGAGATACCCGGTATCTCGAGGAACACGCACGGAGCAGAGCCTGGAGGATGCTCATTCCGATCTCTCCTCCCTGAACCGCTCCAAGGGCGGCCCTGGCTCCTGTTATTTTTCCTTTTGGTCTGTTTGGGGGTTTTGCTCTAGGCACAGGCCGACCTCGCCGTGCAAGGGTGGGGAGCCAGGGAATCTTTTTTTCCAGTTCCTCTGCTCCTCCCTCTCTCAGCCTTGGCACGAGTCACCATCGCTCTGTCCTCCAGGTCCCTGCCCCTTTTCAGGGCTTCCAAAGACATGGAAGTCCAAGGCCAGGGAGGAGAACGAAACTTGCCCAATGCCACGTGGCTACATGGAGGGATGCCACGGGACAGAGCCTTGTCCCTCCATGCCCCAAGCCCAGGGGAAAGCCAGGGGGACCTGGGAAGGCACCGGACTGATCCCAAAGGAGCATCCCAAGGAAAAGCAGCAGTGCCTCCACACCAGGGAATGGCCCACAGGGACAAGCCACCACTTAAAGGATGAGCAGAGGCGGCTTCACCAAAGCCACCAGCACCCGTCACCCTGCACTGGGCTGCAGACTCTGCCTGCACCACCATGGATATCCCTTGGGATGACCCTCAGTGAGGTCCCGGCTCCGACCACGCTGGCTCCCAGAGGCCATATGTCCCCACAGCAACACGGCGGGGACACGGGGACTCACATTCGTTGTCACCACCGGGCGGGTGGTAGAACGAGAGGCCCAGGGAGATTATGGCTGCAATTTCCAAGATGATCAGCGTGACGTCCTGAAGCGCCTCCCACACTAACTGCAGGAAGGTCTTGGCCTTCTTGGGAGGGATGAAGTTCTGGCCGAACACTTGCCTCCTCTTCTCCAGATCCGCCGGGTTCCCGGGCAGACCTGCGGGGGACAGAGAGGGACACGAGTGCAGGCTCGGGCATCCCACGGACCTTCCAGCAACGCTCCCACCCTGTCATTGCGATGCTGCCACCATCCCCACGGTGCTGCAAGAGCCGCAGGGCCCCGAGGAGCCCAGAGCAGGACCCACGGGGAAGGGCAGCGCGAGCCGAGCCGCCCGCGCCGAGCAAAGCGCCCGCGTGCCACCTAATGCCAGTTGGCACCGGGCGCCTTGTTTACACGCTGCATCAAATTAGCCGTAAATCTGGCACGGAGCGCGGCGCTCGGAGCTGTCGGAGCCACCTGATCCGCTCGCCGCTGCCAGCTCGGAGGGAGCCGCGGCCGCCGCCAGCGACGCGGCGCAGCGGGAGCGTCTCCGAGCGCGGCCGCGGAGCTGCTGCCCCGGGCACCAGCGCTCGCCCGCGGCGCCGGCGCGGAGACCGCGAGGAGCTGGCGCGGCGGCACCGGAGCTGCTCCCGCGGGAGCTCCTGGGAGGTTCGTGGGGTTTTTCCCCACATTGGGATACGGGTAGCGAGGGTCTGGAAAGGAGCAGGGCATCCCGAAGGGCAGCGTGAAGGCGGAGCGGTGCTTGAGCTGCAACCCTGCACCATGGCACGGAGAAGGGCGTGCAGAAAGGGACCGCCAGGCTCCTTTCCATGGGGCAGCAAGAGACTGCAACGTACGACACCCCCTTGGCACTGGGCTGCTTCCTAGCCCCACATCCGCAGTGAAGTTATGGGAGATGCAAAATCGGCATCCTGCTCCCGGGCAGCCTTCAAGCCCCAAAACGGCTCAGGGGGGCCCAGCACGAGGGCAGCCCCCCGTGCCCTGCACTACCTTAACGGGGGCAGGCGCGGAGCCCTCGGGCTCCCTCTCCACCTTAAGAGCGCCCGTGGCTCCCGCCAGCTCCCGAGATGCTCCAGGCAGGGCAGGACGATGCCGCGGGCAGGGCTTGGGACGGGGCACGGCGGGACACGATGCCGTGCCTGGAGCCGCCTGGCAGCGCCGCCGGCCCTGCCCGGGGGGGACCCTTCCCACCGGCTGCATCCCAGCACCCGGGCCGGCAGGAAGAGGCAGGACGAAACTGGTGTCCTCCCCAACGCTGCTCCGCACCCCCTTGGCTCCTGTGAGGAAAACCCATGGATGCGGATGCAGGGAGGTGGCGCGGAGGTGACGCGCTGGCAGAGCGGGCCCAGGCGCCCCCACCCTGGGATCTCCCAGGCCTTCCCGGAGCCCAGCCCAAGCAGGAACGCTTCCCACCCACCATCTCCAGCGGGATGCATGGAAAATATCGCTAAGAGCGGCGCGCTTTGACTCACGCCGGCGTCGGGGCCGCCGTGGAGCGGCTGTGCCTGCCTTCCCGCGGCACCGCGGGACGTGCCGGCACAGGGAAGCCTCCTGCACTCTGCAATGCAACGCAGCCACAGGATGCAGCCTTTCCCGAAACTTCCCCCATCCCAAGGGGCCTTCTTCCTGCTGGAGCATCCCCTGGGGATGTCCCTGCAGGGCCCAGACTCTCCCGCAGCCACCGTTTCCTCTCTCTTTAGCACCCGGAGCTTTGGCTTCCTCCCCTAAGAGCCGGGTGCACAGCAGACTCTTGCAGAGCAAACAAAAAAACCCTGCTTTTTGGTAGCAAATCCAGGCCCTGTCCAAACAGCTCCCAAGCCGCAACATTCCCAGTCTTGCCGAGGGCTTTGTCAGCTTGGAGGCGACAAGGAGGCTGCAAGGCCTCCAGTCCATGTTTTGCTGCATTCCCAGCCTGTACGAAATCCCCTGTCCGCTCAGGTCTAGGGAGCCAGGGGAGTTTTGAGGACAGATGACAGAAGTCACCTGCAAAGCAAGAGGGCCGTGTCCGATGGACATCACCCGCTGCGGATGCGGTGGCACGTGGCAAAGCAGCGGAGGGATCGCTATGGGCTGGGGGGAAAGATCTGGGCCACAGAGCAGCATTTGGGCCCCCTCGGAACGAGGCCACAGGCCAAGGGGGGTTCGTTTCCCACCGTCCCCTCCCATCCTGCCCCCGAGCGAGCGCGCTGCCGCTTGGCAAGGCCCCGCGCATTGTTTCGCGCTCGGGATTCGGCATTTCCACCGGGACACCCCCCCTTCTCTAACGACATTCCAATATTGTCCTCGCTGCCCCCTCCTTCCCGGCCCCGCTCGCAGCTGTGCCGTACCCTAATCCCCTGCTTTGGGCACTAAGAATAACCGGCGAGTTTGCCGAGCGCAGACACATCCGCGTCCCCCGCGCCGGTGCGATCCCGGCCGCGCGGGACGAGCGGAGCAGCGGCTTCCTCCCCAGCTCCGTGCTTGGGGCTGCACCAGGGGGGAACCCATCACGGCACCAAACGTTGCTGCTCCCTCGGGCTGCCCCTGCGATGCTCCGGGCACGATGGAGCACGGGGAACGGGACCTTCTCCCACCGGGTTTGCGATCAACCCCTGGCGCAACACGGCCCCATGCTCAACTTGGCCCCAAACTGGTCCCATCAGCCCGGTGTCCCCTGTGGGATGTCAGCCGTGTCCGGCAGCCTCTTACCGTCCGTGGGTGACGACTTCAGCCTCTTGCAGAGGTTCTGCACGCCCCCGTACGAGTCATTGATCCTGGCCACGGCCTCGGCGCTCCGCAGCTCCATGAGGTTCCTCAGCTCCACCATGGAGCACCCAAAGTCCCCCTCATGGTTGCTTTCGGCCACCGAGTTCCCGGGGTGGTGGTCGGCCACGTTGTTCGTCATGGTGCCGGCGCGGACGAGACGAGGGGGGATCCTAAATTCCAACGGCCCGAGGCTCCCGGGCGATCCTTGGCCCCGTGGGCCGCGGTGGCAGCAACGAGCAGGCGCTTCCCAACGGAGCTTCCCAGGTGAAGCGGGTGCCTCTAGCCCAGGCCAAGGTGTCCGGGTGAAGGTGTAAACAGGATGCGCATGTTACCGCGGAGGCCACCTTAGCAACGAGCAACGCGCGGCTCCTGCCGGAGGAGGCGGCTTCCCTGGATACTGCAGCAACCGGAGCTGTGGAAACGAGACACGGAACGAGAACACAGGCGTTAGGAGGCCCACGAGGCCGGTGACACCCGCCGGAGCCCCGCGGGATGGGGAGGCTGGAGCATCTTTCCGACAAGGAGCGCCAAGAGGCAACGCGGCGCCGAGATGCTCGTTGCGATGCCGCTTACGGACGAGCTCCGAGCGGCTCCCGGGACCCGTCCGCTCTTTGCCGACGGCCCCGAGAGCGGCCAGGTGGTTCTTCACTCAGCGCCCAGCTGTCCCCAGCCCAGAAAACTGTCCCCTCCCTTGTCTTTGGGTTTAAAAATACATCTTGGGAGTGGAAAACAGCTGCTTCCTGCCCCATCCTGGGGAGGGGGAAGCTGGGAACGGTGCCGGCAGCAGGTAAGCGAAAACATCCCATTGATTCAGGCGGCAGCGAGACGGGACTCGGCGCTCCGGGCTTTTCATTGGAGACACTCGTCAGGAATCCAGAGAAACCACTAAAACCCACACGTTTCTCCGAAATAAAGCAGCTCTTGCATTAATCACATCCTCACAGGCTCCGGCTCGGGCAGCCCACTCGTACTACACTTACGAGCGCTATTCCCAAACCCGGGAAGGAGGTGGCAAGGACAGCGGAGCTGCTGCCGCCCCATGGAGCCATCGTCCCCAATGCAGCCTCAGGCTTTGTCCTATGTGCAGCCTCCAGTGGGGACATTCCGAGCTTGGCCTGGGGACAAGGCCTGGGGACAAGGACCGGCCCCGAGCTGGTCCCCAGCACAGCAGGGCAGCAAGAGCCTGCTCAGAGACTACGAAAGCAAAGGAGAACGTTCCCTAGAACTACATATAGGTGAGCAGCAAAAGGGGGTCTCTTCTCCAAGGGCTGGCACGAGGACTCGGACCACGAGCGAGAAGCCACACGGACAAACCAGCAACACAAGCGCCTCCCTGCAAAGCCAGACCCCTGCGCCCCCCTCAACCCCAACTGCAACAGCATTAAACACCCACAACAGCACAAAAATCCCCCAAAACCGAAAGCCGGCAGGTGCCCGCGGCTCCCGCTCCGGAGGCCCCGGCGGGTTTCCCGCGTTATCAGGAGGCGGCAGGCGCCGAGCGCCGGGGCTGGCACCGTGGTCCTGTGTCACTTGGTGCCTGCAGACCCCGCAGGGCCTCGGGCTCATCTGCCGCTTCGGGCCCCAAAGCTGCTGCCCGCAGCAGACGGGAGCCGCGGAGCCAATTAAGCCGCCTCCTGTGGAGCAAGGGGATAAAGGGAATAATTCCTCCCACCTCAACACATGGATTTTTGTCCCCTCTTCTGTAGCCAGGAGTAGCTTCCAAAGGAAACCAGGAGGTTGTGAAGAGAAAGGCAGCTAATTAATATTGTAGCGGAGAGGTTCCTAATTAATGTGGGCATCCTCGTGTCAGCGCCCTGGCCCTGAGCAGGACCCCGCGGAGCGCCAGGACCTTCCCAGCATCCTGGCTGGGTGGGAAGGATGCGACAAGCAGGGAGCTCAGGCTTCCCTAACGGCTCTGGTCTAACGAGCTCCTAATGACTCTGGCAGCATTCAGAGAACGTCACCAAGAGGAATGAGTTTGCAGAGCCCCTGGGCACTGAAAGGGAAGAGCGGCTTTGCAAGGGTCTCTTTGGGGGAAAAGGGAGTGAGGAAGAGGAGGGAGACGCCACGGCCAGGTGTAACCTGCTCCCTGCAAACCGCCTGCACTGGATCCCATGGGGAATGGGCCTCGTGCCAGGACGGTGCCGGCTGCGGAGGGGGGCAGCAGCGAGGCCGGGCGCCCTGGATGCAGCGGGAAGGAGGGAGCCGGCGGCGCGGAGCGGCGAGGCCGGTGCAGTGCTGCAGACAAACCTGCCCGGAATAATAAACGGCTGCACGACACCTCCGCCGGGGCCGGGAGAGCTGCGGAGCGGGGAAAGCTGCCGAATTAGCTCCTAAACCTGGAGCGAGGAAAAGACATCAGGCAGCGAGGGAAAAGCCCCTGGATCTGCACCAAGCTGCAGGAGCACGGCTGGAGAAACAGGTTGCCGGGCAGGATCAGGCCCAAGTGAACCCACAAAAATCCCCTCAAGCCCAGCAAACCCTTCCTGGATGTTTTCCCTGCTGCATCGGCATGGGATACGGGATATGGCTGGGCAGCCCCTGCACTGTCCCGGGCTCGGGCCGCCTCTCCGGCACGCTCGGGCACTGGGGGCATGGGCGCTTGGCGGCTGCAGGTTGCCATGGCAAACGCAACGTAAAGCCGCACCAGGGATGCTGCTTATGCTGCCAAACGGTGACCGGGGGAGAAGTGACCCTTCCCGGCACAGGTTTAAGGGTTTTTCCTTCTCAGCAAGCTCCAGCTGCCGGGGTTCCCACACCGCGGGCGCTCCAAGGGCAGCGGGAACCCAAAAGCCACCTGAGCCGCTGCACCTGCAAAAACAACCCTGGTCGAGATGCAGTAAATGCGGCTGCTCGCAGGGAGGGTGTCCCGGGAGCCGTCCCCGTGGCCAGGCAGCCGCTTCGGCTCCCTGCCGAGGTGCGAGCGCGCGGGGAGTTTGCACAACGCGGGGCTGAGAGAGCAGCAGGGCCTGGGGAGACAAGGGGCAGCTCCAGCCAGGTCCAACCCGTGCGGAGCCACTAAATCCACCGGGATGAAGCCCGCGGGGACGAGCGAGCGGCAGAGCCGGCAGCGGCCCCGGGGCCTCCCGTCCCTCCCCGGCGGCGGCAGGCGGGTCCCCCCTCGCAGGCCGGCCCCGCACACTCACCAAATCGCAATGTGCAGATGGCAGCACCGCTCCCTGCGCCACCCATGGCCCCGGCGCGCGCGGCTGCCGCTTAACCCCTCCGGTGCCACCCGCCCGGGGATGTCCCGGCCGGGAAACCGCCGGCTCCGGCTGTTGTGACATTCCGGGCGGTGGCTCCAAGGGGCCGGGGTCCCCACGCGCAGCCCCTTGGCACGTCCCTGGGGATGCAGCGCACGGAGCGGCAGCAAAGGGAGCCCAAGCGCACGTGGATGCAGCAATCCCGAAATCCTGGGGTGGGCAAGTCCCCGCTCCGCATCCCCGGGCACCCGTGTCCCCAGCCGGGGTGTCACCCTGCGGCTGCCCCACAGCGTTACCTCCTGGCCACCGCGAGCGCCTCCTCCCACCGCAGCATCCGCTTCCTTCCCGGGGCGGCACGGAGCCCCACGGAGCGCCCACGGGTGGCAGCGCCCACGTGCACAGCACCAGGACCAACCCGCAGGGCACGGCGGGACCCTCGTGATGCTGGTGAGACCCTCCCGCTCCTTGTGCGATGAAGAGGGCGAGGAGGCTCCCAGCCTCCATCCCGCAGGAATGGGAGGCCGCGGGTACCCCCAGGGTGTCGCAGCTGGGGAAGGAGGCAGCAAAACGTCCCCAGGAAGTGGCCAGGGGCCTTGCACGTCCCCAGCTGCGAGCAGCAGCACTTTGCAGCTGGGGAAACCAAGGCAGGTGAAACCGAGAAACTGAAGCCAGCGGAACTCGAACCCCAGCGCAAGCCACTTGCTTCTCCCTACGGATCCATAGGGCTTCAGGAAAACGGGAGCGCATCCAACGCGCATCCTCCCTTGGCCACCTTCAGCCACAAACCTCCAGCTCACACAGCCAACGCAGAAATCCCACCCTGCCAACGCCACAACGCACCGCTCCTGGAAGCGGAGCGGTCCCGCTGCGATGCAAAGGGAAAACCACCGGCAGCACCGACTGCTCACGGGGACACAGACCCGGCGCCACGCGCTTTCCGCTAGCGTTTCGCCTCTTCCCAAAGCAAGGAAGCTCCTTCCCTTTTTGCACGCCCGCGGCGGAGCGCGGGGCTTTGCCAAGGGCTCGGGAAGCGGCCCCGGGACGCGCTGGAGCTCCCCGAAACCTGCTCGGCCGGGCTGGCTGCCATCGGCTCCCGCCGTGACTCACGGCTGCCCAAGCCCTGGCAAGACACGGACACGGGCAAAGGGCCCCCGGCGCCGCGCGGTGCCGCCCGCGCTGCCGGCTCGCTCCCGCGCCGGGATCCGCCCCCGGGCTTCCCCTCCACTGAAAAATTCCAGGGGGGTGGAAAAAAAAAAAGGGGGGAGGGGGGAAAAAAAGAAAGAAAGGAGGGAGTCTCCAGGCGAGCTGTCAAGGGGAATGTTTCCATCTAAGGCCTTGGTATTTCTCTCCTGGCGCCTGCACTAAATCACCCGGGCTCCTCTCATTATTCTTTTGTGCTTTACAAGGTAGCGCAGACATGGGGGACTCGGAGCGCGCACGGATTCGGAGCCGCCGCTCCTGGGAGGATCGGCACCCGCGTCCTCGAAGGGGCGACGGAGCCGCAGCATCCTCTGCCCGTGCCCCCTGCTCAGGTCCGAGTGCCCAACAGGGACGTGAAGCCCCGTTGAGGCAGGAGCCTTCGTCCTCGCCTGCCCCTTCGTCTTCCTCCCACATGGCCGGGCACTGGGGAACAGGTTCCTCCTGCCCCGAGCGCCGCGGACCGGCCGATGTAGCGCCCGCATTGGGCAACTTCACCCCTGCTTCTCCTCCCGCTGGTCCAGCGGGTTTGGCAATCCCACCGCAGTAATAAAACGTGATAGAAACGAGGCATCGAACCGAGGACGCACGTGCAACACGAGACGGGCGGGAACAACGCGCAGCCTTCCCGGAGCAACCGCCAACGCAGCAGCTACAGCCGGCGCACGCGGGGAAACCGAGGCAGCGACGTGCCCGGCGCCGCGGCAGCTTCTCCCAGCCACGCTGGTGGCAAAACCCCCGGATTGCAGCGCCCTCCTCCACACACCCCACCGCTGCAGCGGGAAGCAACGTCGCTCCGAAAGCGGCTCCGAAGGCGCGAGCACGGACCAACCTAGGGAGCACGAGGGAAGCGCGCGGGAAGCGGCAGCCGGGACACGCGGGTTCAGATGTGTTATTTTTAGCAGCCTTACACAGGCACGGGGGATTCCTACCCTGAATATCCCAGGGGCTTAAAATAGGCCCCGGCGCTTCCTCCCGACGGGAGCGGCGTCCACGGAGCCGCTGCCGGGGCCCCCGCGACCCCGGAGCCGGCGGCCGGGCCGGCATCTCCGCACGACTCACCTTGCCACGCTGCTCTGCCAGGCACGCTGCAACCTCCGGAGGAACGAGAAGTGTGTGCAAAAGGCAGAAAACACCCTAAAAAAGCCTAAAACAGCCCAAAAAATCCATGTTGATTCACAGCAAGGGAAACTGAGGCAGGGGAAGCGGAAGTGGCCAACGGTGCCGGGCAACGCGTGGCCAACCCACCGGGAAGGGACTCGTCCGAAGGGGAGGGATGCGCCCGGCTCCCGCTCCCAGAGCTCCCAATCACATCCCGGGCAAAGGGGGCTCCACACATCCGTTAACTTCCTTGAGCCAGGACAGGAGACGGTCACGGCGGAACAAGCCAGCCAGAAGGCTGCGTTTTTCCATTGGAAAGTCCCAAAGGAGATTTCTTGGGGAGCAGGGCAAGGGGAAGGGTTAGCAATGGGGGTTCCTACAAGCTTCCCCCCTTCTCCAAAGGGTTAAAAAATGAAAGACGGCAAAAGTGTGTCTGCAATAGGAAAAACACACGCGCTCCCAGGGAGAGCGAGCCGGCTGCTCGCCGTTTCCCTTCCCGACATGCCCCGCTCCTGGGAAAGTGTAGGCTGTTTTCCATATATAACTGCAAACTGTTCCATGCAGTAAGAAGTCTAATTAAAGGGAGGGAGGGCGAGCGGGAGAGACGCAGAAGACCGAAAGGCAATATTTATACGAAGGAAGAAAGCCTGCATCCCAGGCACCAAATTAGACCCTTGCAGAGCAAACGCCCGTGATATCATCGGGAGATCAAATCTGGGCAGAGCGGCAGCTTTGCACAAGAGGCAAATCAGAGCCTGGAAAATATGTACCAAGAAGTAAGCGGAGGGAGCCAGATGGGCCACGGGAGCATGGGGCGAGCCGGGGGATGCGGAGCTAATAAGAGCCAGTTGTTGGGATAATTCGAGGCACAGCGGGAGCGCCTGGACGCCCCCAGACCCCCTCGGTGCTGCCGCATTCCAGGGTCCCGGACGAGCTGCTCCCCACCGCCCCGCGCGTCCTGCTGGAGAACGACTTGCTGCAGTAAATAGCAAGGAATCCGCTAAATAATAATAATAATAAAACCACATGCGCACACAAGCGGGAACGGGGCCGGGGGAAGTGAAACTCCGGCAAGGGGAGGCGCCTGCTGGCACGGCGCCCTGCCGGAGCCGGCTGCTCCGGAGCGGCGGGTGGGAGCGGGCTCCTCCGGCACCGGGGCATCCCCCGGCACAGAAAAGCCCGTGCTGCAGCCTAGGATGCAGGGCAGAATGGGGATGAAACGCACCGAGGAAGGAAAATAAAGCCAAAAAAATCAATCCCCTCCTTTCAAGCGCCAAAGGCTCCGTGCCGCTTCCCACGAGCGCCAGCCGCAGGTAGCGCGCAGCTCACAGCACCTTCCCAGAGGGATCAGGTCCTCTGCCTACACGAGGTCCCCACGCACCTTAAAACTGTTAAGGTGCTTTAATTAAAGCGCCAATCCCTGTGGAGTCACCCTGCCCAGGTCGGGGGGCGCAGGGCTGAGCACCCCGATGCAGGAGCAAGGGCATCTCCATGCGCTCCCAAACATATCCCTGCGCCGCGGGCACCCAGCGCTGTCCCAACCTGCAGCCCCGACGCCTCCCCCTGTTCCCCAAAGGCTGCACCAGCCACCCCAGGGCTCGTCCCCGCACGCGAGGGCAGCCGGCACGCTCGGAAAAGCTGCGATTGCAGCAGCATCGCTCGCCCCAGCCAGGTTCCAAACCCAGAGACGCTGCAGCGGGTCCCAAAGCCACATGACGAGCAGTGCCCTCCCCTACGCGACACCGGGGCACCCGAGGGGACACCGAGGGGACACTACCTGCTTCGTGCCGCAGGGACCGGAGGCTCCTTTGCTGCGTGCGGCTCGCGGGCAGGCTTTGCTCCAGGTGGGTATCTAAGCGCCGGCGCTAATCGGGATAAGAGCAGCTTTGGAAGCGATAGGGCAGGAGATTACAGCAACAATCCGGGTTAGGGGCCTCGCGGTGCCGCGCGCACGGTGATCCGGACGGGATAAGCCCCGCGGACACGCACCCTGCCTTCACCCGCTCCGCCAGCCAGCCAAAGACACGTAAAACCCACGTGGCGTTTTGCATGGACGGGATTCCCGCTCTTCCTCCCTCCCGGCCGCCCCAGCCGGCCCTGCGCAGCGCTCCGTAACCCAGCCCCGAGCTTTTCCAGCTGCCCCACGGGCACAATCCCGCTCTCAGGATGCTGGGAATGGGTCCAGCCTCCCCGCAGCCCAGTTGCAGCACAAGTGGTGGATGCGCTTCACACTCGGATGTGGGAAGCTGAAGAAACACAAGGATCCCATGCAGATGCCACTGGAAAAGGGAAAAAACAAGGAGATGCTGCTTGCTGCACCTGGGGCTGCAGCCCTGGTTGCTCTCCCCTTCCTTCCACGCGCACGAGATGCCCGGGGCAGCCACGTACCCAGGCACATGGATGCCCCACAGCTCTGCAAGGAGGAAACACTGAGGACAGAGGGCAGCTTTGCCCTCCCCTTCACTCCTGCACAGCCCGTTTGGGGTCAGCACCAAGCACAAGGCATCGTTTGGGCCATAACACTTGGGCCCAACATTTGGGCCTCCTCCCGCAAATAAAAACCTCAAAGACATCATTTAGACGAGCTTAATTTGGACGCCTAAAAATAACCCGCACGAGTCACGCTGGAAAATGCAGGCTGGGGACTTTCACACTTTCGCAGCGTGACCCGGGACACGGGTGTTTCCGCTGACGGGAAGGGTCCCCGCGGGCACAGAGGGACACGCGAGCGGCGCCCGCGGCCCGGCCTCCCTCCCAGGGAAAGTTTTGGTGCCGGCACTTTCCCGAGCATCGGCACAAGCCAGCGGTGACTCATGGGCAGCCGGGCGGGATCGGCCGTGCCTCCGGATTTTCCATGGCGAAGCCAAGCTTACGGTCCCGGCTCTCTGCTGATTCACCTCCGCTTCTCCCTCTGTCCCCGGGCAAAGGCCTCGCTGCCAGCATTCCCAAGCGCATGGAGAAAGGCTCCGGGTTGAGGTGCTGGCACGGGCCACTGTCACCATTTTCCCTGCGTTTTGCTGCCACGCGCTGTGCAACCCTCGTACCGCACAGCCCAACGCACCTACAACCCGAGGCCACTCCATGACTTGCCAGTCACCTCTTGCACTGCCCCACGTGCAGGGAATATCCCCAAATCCCACGCGTGCAGGAGCGGGGCCCCCATCCTGGCCTGGACCATCCCCAGGCTGCTCCCGGTTATCATGGAGACTGCTCCGGCACACCTCTAATGTGGATCATGCTAAGTTGGGAATTGCAGGGGGGAAAAAAACGTGGGAAAAGGGGAAAAAAGTGACCCCGCGCGTTGCCACTTGTCAGCTGCAGCTACCGCCTGCCGGGCAGGGGGAGGAGAAGGGACAGTAAAGCTCCCGCTGCTGCAGCGGGGTCCTTAATTAGCATCTTAGGAAACCCTGCCTAAAACCAGACACCTTCTGCCCGAAATCCGAGCCCAGAGCTGAAGATCTGATCACTAGATCCGATGCTCAAAGAGCAAAGGTCGCCGGGAGGCCCGGCGAGCGCCGCGGCCGCGAGCGCCGCAGCGGGAGCCCCGCGGGGGCACCGGCGCCGCCGCCCCCCCGGCCGGATCGGGTACGCGTCGCCCCGCCGGCCGCCCGCTTATTTTTAGCCCTCTCGGCTCCCGGCCCTGCCAAAGGCGGCTTTTCCAAGCGGAGCTTTTAGTCCTGCCCCGCTGCTTCCCAAGGCCAGGTCACTGCTGAAGCGACTGCATCGGGCCTCAGCCCTCCCCGCGGCCGCCCAAGTGGGGGGCACCCCCTGAGCTCACCCTGGGGGGATTCGCCCTCCGGCTGGCATCGGCAGGGACACGCGATTCCTGCCCGGAATGAGCCTTCCTCCGCCCAGCGAGGAGGAGGATGCTGGCATCAGCCCCCGCGCGGCGCCTGCGGCCGGGACGCCTGGCAGCCGATCCCGGCAGCTTCCCAGCCCTCCCGGCAGGACTGACCTTTCCGCGTCGGAAACAAAGCGGAGATGCCGGCGGCGCGGGGTTTGGCCGCGCAGAGCCTCCCGCCCGGCACGGGACGCAGCTCCCGCCGGCACGGCGGGAAGCAGAGCGCTCCCGCTCTGCAAAGGAGGGATCGGATTCCTTCCTCCCCGGCTTCCCCAGGCTGGACAAACTCTTCCGGGTAGGGCCGCGGAGCCGGCGGGTTTGGCAGGGGGAAATGCACAGCTCCGCTCCCAGCACGGCCAACTCCGCTGCTACTTCCCGAGCACTTGTAGGAGCCTCCCGACAAGCCCCAGAGGATCCCGGCGGCTCCACGGGCGCTTCGGAGCGTTGCCGGCAGGCGAGCGAGCGGCACCGAGCAGGTTGCCGCGTGCTCTGTGCTGCTCCAGCCTCTCCTTCCTTTCTCCATCCACTCTGGCTTTTTGATCCCCCTCCCTGCCTGTTTGCAGCGAGCAAATAGAGGGGCAGGTTGATAAGTCCGCGGAAACCCTATTATCCCTCCGCATTAGAGACGAAAGCGGCTCATTAAAACATCAAAGCCGGGTGTTTCATTAGCGCAGCCCAGGGAAGCGCAGCCAGGAGGGAACAGGGCTCCTGGCCACAGGCAAACGCTGGCACAACCCCGTGCGCTTGTGTCGGAGCTCTGGCATGGCCGAGCATCCCGCTGCCTCCCGTGGTCCCTCCCCATTGCAGGAGGCTTTGCAGGGAGGAAGATGGGGAAGACCCAGAGCCCTCCAGGCAGCCAGGACGGATCCACAGCCCTTAGGGCGCAGGCAGCACCCGGCCCTGAGCGGGACCCATTCCCAAAATCCCCAAGGACAAGTCGGGGGGAACCAGGATGCCAGCGAGGTGGCAGCACTTTGCACTGCAGCGGCCGCCCCAATCCCAGGAGCTGCTGCCACGTCCCATCCCGCTGCCAAGAGCGGCTTGCCCCATACCCAGGACACTGGGGCCCTTGGGATCGAGTGGGATGAGGGTCCTAGCTGCAGGACTGTCCCCCAGAGCACAGCACGGATTTGCCAGGGGCACCAGGGAGCTCCCCTGCTAAGAAAGGAGCCTGAATGAGGGAGACACCAGAGCCCCCGGTCCTTCCCAGGGCCCTGCGCCGGGGTGGGAGACGGGCACGGGATGCAGCAGCTCCCTGCAGCCCGGCTGCTGCAGCAGGAACCTCCCTGCACCCCAGGCGCTTCCCCAGGTGCTTCCCGGCTTTCCTAGAGCCGAGGGAGCCGCCGCTCACCGAGAGCGGAGGGGGAATCTCCGCGCGGCTCCACCCTGCTGCTTTCCCGGCGAGCAACAATAGCGGAGCTGAACACCCGGCTCCGCGCGCTTACTCACCCCTCCGCTGCAGCCGCTCCCGGGAATGCCGGCGGGGAGCCGGTGCCGGCACCTGCACGCCGACGGGAGCCCCAATCCAAATCAAAACCCCACGCTCCAACCTCTGCAATCGCCACCTGCAGCGCTCGCACCACTCCCCAGGGCTGGGAAGCTCCTCTCCTGCAGGGAAGGAGCCGGCTACGCCCGGAGCTCCCGGCACACGGGCCTGCAAGGAGGCTGCTCCCAGGAATGGCCCCAGGCACGAGAGGGTGGCACAGGCCCTAGGAAGCTGCACCCGCGGGTGCTTCTCCGGTGACACCGGGCTCTGCTGCTGCGCGCTGCCGGGAGCACGTCCTTGCTCCGCTCCGACGGCGGGAGCGCGGCCGGCGCCGGCATCGCCTCCATCACACACTTATGCAACTGCACCGTGGGCTGCGCACTGGGCCGGGGTGGAAAATAAGAAAATAAGAGCCTCATATCCAAGCAGGGCTTGGAGGAGGCTGTGGGCAGCCAAAGGGCACGAGCTTTGGGGAGGCCTCCAGACCGTCCCCATTCATTCCCAGGGTGCTCTCCCTACTCGGGACGTCCCCGTAAGGGTGGCTGCGAAGCAGGGAGGGCTCCCCAGGGCCGAGAGCTCCGGGAGGAGCGCGGGGGCGTCAGCTCCGTGCGCCGACCGCTAAATAATTCAGGTGCATCCTGGTTTGCTCAAGGAAGCGAAAGATTGAGGGCAGCGCCCGGAGCCAGGCGGCGCGTGCACCGCGGCGGGGACGCCCCACGGACCCGCAGTGCTGCCCCCGGCCCCAGCATCGCCCGCCGCGCCAGGAGGGAACGGGCTGCGGGGCTGGAATGGGGCTGGAACGGGCTGCGGGGCTGGAATGGGCTGCAAGGCTGGAACGGGCTGCGCTGGCTTGAGGTTTGCAACTCAACCCCCCCCACCTAAGCGCAGGTCACAGATAAGAGGACAATGACTTATTGTCCCTGCTGGGGGGTGAGGGGCAGCCGGGCCAGTCCCGGGACACCCCTCGGCCCGTAACGCGGACCCCTCTGCAGCCCCCGGCGCAACCTCCAAAGGCACCTGCGGATTCCCTGGAGCTGCTGGGCACCCCGCGCCGCTCCCACCGCAGCCCAAGATGGGGGGCAGGACAGGGGGGGGGCTCGGGCTGCCGCAAGGAGCCCCCACGTCGCTTGTCCCCCCCCCAAGCCGGGCTGCGGCTGCCGCCCCTGGACGGTGACGGTGGCACCGGGGCGGGGGGGGGGGGGGGGTCCGTCCTGTTTTTTTTTCTCTCCTTGGAAAGGGGAATCCCACGCATTCCGGATGGGAAGGGGGGGGGGGTCTCCCCTCGCCCCACAGGGCGCCGTTTACCCCCCCCAACACCGAGCACCGACGGCAGCAGCCCCGAGCCCCGCGCTGCCCCCGCGGGGCGAAGCAACAAGTGGCGGGAGGCGAAGGGGGCCCCCGACGGCAGCTCCCGCCGCCCCTGGGGAGGGGGCGCGAGGTGCCCCCCGGCCACGTGCTGCGCCCTGCGGCGACAAGCGGCGACCCCGGGCGGGGCGGGCGGCAGCGAAGGGCGCCCCGAGGAGCCGCTCCGGTCCCCACGACCACCCGCTCGCCCCGCAGTGGGGGGCAACCCCCAAGGGCCCCATAGACACCCCCCCTTTCGCCCTTGGCGCCGCTTCCCCCCCAGGCCGGGGCCGGTCCCCGCAACCGGAGGCACCGAGGCCGCCGCCCGACGGGGCGCCCGGGGCGCCGCCCGGCCCGGGGCGGGGGGCGCGGGGCAGCGGCTCCCCCCGGTCCCGGTCCCGGTACCGGTCCCGGTCCCGCTCGCAGCGCACTCACCGGTCCAGCCCCCGCGGCGGCGCGGCCCGACTGGCGGCGGAGCCCCCGCGGGCGGCCATGGGAGGAGGAGGAGGAAGAAGAGGAGGAGGAGGAGGGCGGCGGCGGCTCGGGCGCCAGCAGGAGAAACTGCTTGTCATGGCAACCCGCGCCGGGCCGGGCCGGGCCGGGCTCCCCGCCCCCGGGCGGGGCGGCTCGAGGGGGCGGCCCGCCCCGCCGCCCGTTAAGGGGGCAGCGCTTCCCCCTTCCCGCAGGGCAATGCAGGGTGGGCACCCCCGTGTACTGCAGGCCCGTACCCGGAAAGTGGGGTGCATGCAAGCCCAACAGTGTGACCCCCCGCGGTAATGCGGGGCGTGCACCCCCAGAATGCTGCAGATCCCCCTGGAAAGTGGGGTGCATGCAAGCCCAACAGTGTGACCCCCCGCGGTAATGCGGGGCGTGCACCCCCAGAATGCTGCAGATCCCCCTGGAAAGTGGGGTGCATGCAAGCCCGACAGTGTGACCCCCCGCGGTAATGCAGGGCGTGCACCCCCAAAATGCTGCAGATCCCCCTGGAAAGTGGGGTGCATGCAAGCCCGACAGTGTGACCCCCCGCGGTAATGCGGGGCGTGCACCCCCAGAATGCTGCAGATCCCCCTGGAAAGTGGGGTGCATGCAAGCCCGACAGTGTGCCCTCCCCGGGCAATGCAAGGCATGTACTGCCATGTGCTGCAGACCCCCCTGGAAAGCAGGGTGCATGCAGTGTGCCCTCGCCCTGGGGAAATGCAGGGCATGCACCCCCAAAATGCTACAGACCCCCTCAGAGCAGAGCCGTGCATGCACCCCCACGTGCTGCTAATGCCCGGGCACCCCCAAGCACTCTGCACCCCCTGCGGCGGGTCGGTGCAGGGATCCCCCCTGCAGCTGCATGCAGCATGGTGCATGCACCCCCCAGGCATGCAGGAGCCGGGAGGCTCCTCGTGGGCACTGGGATTTGCCCGCATGGAGCTGGCACGGGACTGGATCCTGCAAAACAGCGGGCAGAGGCTCGGGGCAATCACATCGATTTATGGAGTGGGGGGCTACGTGCGCTCAGTGCAAGCCAAGGGTGGGAGCACAAATATCTCCTGCACGGATCTGACCACCCCCACGCTCTTCTCCAACGCAAGTAGGAGGGAAGCGCTCGGTGAAGCACGTCTGAGGCATGTGAAACGCTGCAGCCCTCGCGAGCCGCAACGCTGCACGGGTGCAACGGCAACGCTTGGGCGGCGGCAGCCCCAAATGAGCCTTAATCCTGTTTATATCCCCGCGTTCGGGCTTGCAACGCGGTGCAAGTTAAACCAGTGTAACGTGTGCGTGCAGGAGCCTCAAGCAACGTTTGTAACGTTGTTTTTTTTCCCCCCTTTTTGAGGACCTGCAGCTCCACAGCTTTGCATTCCTGCGTGGATCCTCAGAGGGATCCACACTGGGCCTATCCACAGGGATTTGCCTACAGGGTCGTGGAGCTGCTGATTGAAACGTGCTAAAAACGGATCCGTTTGGCTTTCAACGAGGTGGGTCTTGCCTGGGCCTTGGTGGTGCAGAGCCCGGCCGCGGCGCCAGCGCTTGTCCTCTGCAAAGGCAAAAAAAGGGCAGAAACGTGCTGGTTTTAGCCAGCACCTTGCTCCCCGGCCCCCAAAATAAGAGAGACCTTGTGCTGCCCCCGCTTTGTCCCGATGGCCCAGGAATGCCTTGAAAATACACGGAGGTGCAGACGGCGCTGCCAGTGCCCTGAGATGCAAAAGGGTATTGAGGCCTAATAGCCTTTTCCAGCAGCTTTTCCGAGCTTGGAAGGAATCTCTGACCATCTGGATTTGGACTCCTGAAAGGAAATCAGGCCTCCCGCCTCGGGGAACCTGTCGTTAGCACAGGGCAATTCGCATTTGCAGCAATGCCGGGAATTTGCAGCACCCTTAGGCTGCAGCTGGGATGGGGAATGGATTCGCGGCCCGGATGCTCCGTGCTGGGAGCTCCAGCCAAAATCCACTGCGCCATGAGCTGCCCCAGCAGCGGCACTTGCAGCACTGGAGCTTCCCAGCTTGCAGCCCCGTTGTGTTTCCATGCCATGGAGAGCAACCATAAACATTCCGACCAGAAGCTCCTTCCATTTTACATTTAAGGAAAAGCGCCTTGTGGAAAGACCAAATCCTGCCCCACATTGAGCTTAGCAGCCTTTTGGTTTGCAGCACTTGGCTTTTTCCTGCTTCTTCTTCCCATTCCCAGTCCCAAGCTTTGCTGTTTTGGGGCATCCCAGGGGAAAGAGACTCCATTCTCCACCTTTTGTCCTGCTTGTCCTGTTTGGAATTTGCCCTTCCTCTCGCTCCTGCCGCTTTGCAATCCTGGAGACACCCTGCTAAATAAACCTCCCCCGGACCCATTCTGCTATCAGTTCCTTTAACAGACCCATTAATTTCTAATTAGGCACCTACTTCATTATGGAGGGGGCTGTAAAAAAAATGCGCAAAAGGGCAGGGTTTAGGCCCCCGGTTTGCTTTAGGAATGCAATCAGGAGACAAAATTGTTTGCCCGCGTAAGGAATCGGTTGCCGAGTGACTTCCAGGGTGGCAGAGGGATCTGCTGGTCCAGGGAGTCCCCAGTCCCTCTTGTCTCCCAACGCTGAGATATTCCCTTTCGGAACTGGAGCCACCTTAGGCCCGCAGTGTATTGGTACCTGGTGTCAAAATCCCGATGTTTGCAGGAGCTGCAGGGGAGCTGCATCTCCTGGGATGGGATGCTCCATGCTGGAGCCATGTGGGGTCCTGGAGTTGCCCTCCAAAAATGGATTTTTTTGCTGCAAACGAGCGTGGTGCTGCGGCCCCCCTGCACAGGGGAAGCCCAGGGCTGCTCTGCCATAGCAGGAAGTGCCCAAGGGAATGGGAATGGGAACAGGAGTGGGAATGGGCAGTGCAATTGAAAGATCCCCGTTTGCTGGCATTTGGCTGATGCAATGGCCTCCCACCCAGCACTGCTTGAGAAAACAGCCTGGGAAAGGACAAACAGAGAAGAAAGAGGCAGAAAGGAAGAAGGAGGCAGAAAGAAAGAAAGAAAAAAATACATATATATATATATCTCCAACTGTGTCCACAGGAAGCAGAGAGAAACTGTTTTATTTGAATAACAAGCATCAATAATACATTGCTAAGGAGCTGCAGAAGACTGCAATTAAAAAAAAAAAAAAAAAGGAAAAAAAAGCGTTACATTCCCTGTGCAAAGTCTAAATGATTCCTCCCAGCTTCTGTGCTCGCTGAGGTATCAGGGCTCCTGGTACCTCTCCCGCTGTGCAAGGAGCATCCCGATGGGAGCCGAGTGCCTCCCGTGCCCGCGCCGGCCCCGGCGCAGCCCCTGCACCCGCCGCGAGCCGCGGCAGGTAGGAAAGCCTCGGCGCCTAAAAGCACCTCTTTAAAAATTAAAGCCTCAGCAAGGGAGAAATGAGTCGTGACGGGGAGAGATGGAGCTTGTGGCGTCTGCAAATCACGGTGGAAAGGAGCTGCGGCCAGCGCTGGTGCAGGGGGTACCGGGGCGACAGGACGCCGACACAGGGCACTTCTGCTGGGTGCATCCTCAGCCTGGGAGCAGGATCCATCCCTGTATCCCCGGGGTCCCTGGAGCTCCGAGGCTCCTTTGCAAGGTGACTGAGGCCTCCCAACCTCGTGTCACACGTGGTGCCACTCTGCGAGCACCGGCAGCCTCTGCATTTGCACCAGCCACCCTCATGCAGCCCCGCTCCGCTCGCCGCAGCACCAGCCTCCAGGGCCACCTCCTGCAAGGCGCTGGGACCCTAAATGTGGCCACCCCGGGGTCCCTAATGCCGGCAAAGTGACACTAACGCTGCTCTGCTGGTTGCCCGCGCGCTGCTGGAGCGGCTCGTGCTGCAAACCCGGCGCGGCCGCGTCTCTGCCGCGACATGTGCATGTGCCTCGCAGCTCTGGTGACGCCAGCAACTTTTATTTCCCCCTGAGTGCTGAGACGAGCGAGCAGCTACTTCTGGGCTCTGACGTGCGCGCCCGCCCTTAATTTCCACTGACACCAATATGTTCTCTCCTTCCCTGCTTGCTCCCAGCCTGTTTGCTGCATCCCCTTTGCTCGACGCACCACGCGGCTCATGTATCCCTTTCCATAGGGCTCTGGCACGGAGCCTCCTGCGAGGAAAAACAGCATTTTTTGGGGGAGAGAAACGGAGCTTTTGCCAGTGGCCTCTGGGGACGCAAGCAGCAGTCGGGGAGGCAAAACGCTGCGAGCGATGGGATCTCTCGGACCCGAGCAGCGCGGCAGGGAGATGGGGAAGGACGCGACCGCGGCCGTGCCAGGCGCCGCCCGCGCTTCCCCAGCCTGTCCCTCTCTGACTAATTTCCTTCCTCTCTTTCCTCTCGTTTTTTTTTTCCCTGCCCTCCTGCTTCCCATCTGCCCTGTCACGACAAGCCGAGCCCCCAGCTCGAGCCCACCAGCGTTTCCCTCTTTTGACAGTGGGGATTGGGTACACAGTTTTACACCCAAATCCTAGAGCAAAGGGACAAGGCGGCTCTGGGACTAGGATTATTTCCCCCAGCGGTTGGAGAGATCCTTGTTCAGGTTTCCAAGGAATCGAAGGCTTTTGTAGCCCGTTAGCGGCCGTCAAAGAGCCCAGACGAAACGCAGTCCTGGCCGCGAGCAAAATCCAGGCGCTGCCTTTAAAGGGAAACGGCTCCAACGGGGACGGGGACGGAGCCGGCCCGGCCGCCGCGATGACTAACGCGCTCCCAGCCCGCCCTCCACGCGCAGGCTGCAATGGGAAGCGCTATCCGAAAGCAGAAGCTGGTTCCTTCTCTCGCTCCCCACGCAGATTTTCCAGCGGTTGACGGAAACGCACCCAGCTCCGTCTTCTTTTTGTTTTTTTTCCAGTTGCGTCCGTCCGTTGTCCATCCCTAACCCTTGCAGGAGGGGTATCGCTTCCAGCATTGCACCACTGCATCCGAGCGGGACATGCGCTTGGCTTTGCACGTGCCAGCGCCGGGAAGCTGTGGCATGAGGACACCGGAGGCACGTGCAGCACCCGGCGCGTTGTAGCCGTCTCCAGGCACCGCGCGACACAAACAACACTCGGCGTCGCTCAGCACCGGCCATTCGAGCGGTGCTGGGCACGGTTTTGCAAAGCAAAAGAGCAGCTGGAGAGAAGAAGGGAGATGCTGCAGCCGCCCGTGAGCTAAATCTGCATATAGGGATCTGGGACTTTGGACCCAGAGGTCCCAGTAATGCAGGAAAAGCAGCAGGCACTCAAGAGCATTTCTGTAAAACCAGCTGGAAAACGTCCCATACCCCAGGATATGCCCAACTAGAGGCAACAGCCAGAGACTCTCCCAGCACTCCTTCCCCAAGTCTGTTTCTCATTAGCAGTTGTCTTACCCCTGCAATTAGTTGCTGGAGTCACTCATTAGTCACTAGGTACTAGGGATGATTTGTTTCCAGGAGGAGGCAGGGGGGGAATCGCCTGGCTCCTGTAACCCGAGGACAGGGAGTATCCGGATCCAGGACATTGCCTGGCCTCAGTTTCCCTGCAGGGTTTACCCGGCACGTGCAGCCTTTGGCCGAAGAGCTGAGTGCTTTGCAAGCTGCTGTTTGCTCTCAAGGAAGTAAAAGTGCTTCTGCGCCTCAGCGTTTAATTTTTCCCCAAACCAGACTCGCCAAGGAAATCCCCAGCCCGCAGGTGGAAAAAAGGCCTCGCGGTGCCCGCTGCTCATGGGCCCTTTTCCAGGAGCTGCGGTGGATGCCCCTGGAGCAGAAGCTTCTTTAGGGTTTCTCTGAACAGGCCAGGTGAGAATATTTAGGGAAAAAAATAAATAAATAAAGGTGTTAAGTGACAGAGGAGATGAGCTGCCTTCTGGGCTAATGGCTGGTAAAATTACATTAAGAAAAAAGTGGAACACAAACCCTTGAAGGTAGAAGAAGATTGTAAACAGCCACAGAAACTAGGACAACTTCTAAGCCAGAGCAGCTGTTTGTTGCTTTTTGATGGGGACGCTCCGATGCCTCAGGTTGGTGACCGCCAGGCCAGTAGTTTCCAGCTGTCCTGGTGGCTGGTTCAGGTCCAGGCTGAGTGAAGCAGTGACCGTCACCCTGTGATGGGCTGCGTGTCAAGGGCCTGCAGGACAAGTCCCTGCTCTCTGTGGGACCAGGTTTCCACCCAAGAAAGCTTCAAGTTGGAGGCTTTGGCTTCTTGCCCCCTCTCTGCAGATGCGTGATGTGATCTGGCCATGCGGATGGGCCACGCTCCCCAGCTCGCAGGGTTGGGGACACGGGAGAGACCTGCTCGGTGAGCAAGTTGCCCCTTATTGCAGTGTGACCAACCCCCCCAGACCACCCTGTGCTTTGCCCCCTGGGGAGTATCCAGGGTTTTCAAAGACTGCATTTCTTAACCCAAACTGCGGCAATTAAAGCTGCAAAGCTGAGAGCAAGAGGGCCATCAAGGCCTCATGGCCAGGAGCTGGTGGTGACTCTGCATCCTGTCCCACCCCGTGAGTCATCGGCATTTACCTCCTTTTTCTTTTCTTTCCTTATCTGGGTATCTTCAGCTTCAGGCCCATCTTTATCTCCCCATCACCACTTCCAGGCAGCAGAGGCTCCAGCCTTGTCCGGTGTCTTCTCCATGTGGATGTGAGGAGCTGGGCTCCAGCTGATGATTCCACTGGATCCATGGGGCAGAGTCCCTGGAAAAAGCTGCCCGCAGCATTCGGACACCCCTGGGGCCCGGACACATACCGAGCAAGGCGGATGCGTGAGGGCGACGGGATAAATCCATCCAAAAGGCACCAAAAGGAAAGCAATGGATAACGACAGCAGCTGGGCATGAGACAGATAGCAACGGGCAGAGCGATGGATGCAGAGGGACAGAGAGGCGAGCGCGTGGCCAGACAGCCACCAAGGCAGATGCATAAATACCCGAGCAGGGCTGTGATGAAGAGGGACAGGGAGCTTGCAGGTGCGTGGCCAACGGAGGACATGGGAGCAGCACGAGAGGCTGCGCAGGATGGGACGTTTCTCCTGCCGCCCTTTGGTTTTAGCTTGTCGCACCCGGCCTCGTGCTTTGCTGAAGGGGACGTGGTGCCAGCGCTCGCCGTCCCGTCCAAGCTCCCCGCGAGCATAAACACAAGCGCATGGCCCGTGCACCACGTGCATTTCATAGAATCACAGAATGCTTAAGGTTGGAAGGGACCTCTCCAGGTCATCCAGTCCAACCCCTGCACACGCAGGGTCACCTAGAGCACGTGGCACAGGGCTGCGTCCAAGCGGGTTTGAAGATCTCCAGAGAAGGAGACTCCACAGCCTCTCTGGGCAGCCTGTTCCGGTGCTCTGGCACCCTCACTGTTAAAAAATTTGTCCTTAAGTTTATTCATTTCCGTAAGGGGAGCGAAGCCTGCGCTGCCCGACGTGCCCGCTCCGCTTCCAGCCCGCCGGCGACCTTGCAGCCCCCGCGGCCGCTCCAGGTGCTGCTTCCCTGCCCATCCGCACGGATGTCCCCGCGAGGAACGCGCGCGGCACATCGCTTCCAATATCCGTCTGTTTTCCTACCCTGCCATGGAGACAGCCGCCTTATATAAACCCTGCTAAGTAGGACGGCCTTTTATATCTCTTTCTGCCATCGCTCCGGGTGGCTCCGCAGGCACCGGGTCCCCGAGCAGCCCAGGCTGCGTGTTTGCCAGCCGAGGGCAAACAGCAGTCAGTGCATGGCCGGCCAGGCTGCACGTGGTGACACCCAGCACAGGGACATTGCATTAGCTCCAACACTGGCCCAGTGCCACCATGCACACAAATGCCCCTCGGTCCCCTGTTCTCAGCACCCTGCTCGGCTGCAGCATCCCGACTGGAGCGTGGGCATCTCCTCTCCCCTGCACCTCCCCACTGCCTTTTCTCTGGCTCTTTCCGATCCAAAGTGACGGCATTAATGAGTAAATTTTTGATGAACAGCCTATTAAATATTTGTGACTGTTGCATGTCCTTTCAATTATTCAGCACCAAACACAGGCGAGGCGCAGGCGGGCTCCAAGCAGCATCCCAGGCTGCTAAGGACACCGGCCCTGCACGTGGCCAAGGGATCCCGGCTGGAGCACGGACCTTCCAGGATCAATCTGTCCCCTGGCAAAAAAATCCCTTCAGTTGCCACAAAGATCTTCCCCAGCAGAGGAAGGACAATCCAAGCAGGAGTACCTTGGCCTTGCCAGCATGGAAAACACTGCTGTCTGAATGGGGACATCTTCGTGCAACCTTGAACTCGCTGCCTGCTTTTTACACCCAGGTTTCCCACCGTTCCCAATGGATGGGCTCTGCTGGTGCCATTGGAAGCGCTCTGCAATGGAACTTGCTAGCGGAGATGCTAGAGAGAACGCTGCCCCGTTGGGGCAAAGCCAAGAAATCCATGGGTTTGACTCGGCTGGGCATTGCTGCTCCCGAGAGGCAGGGATTGCAGCTTGCCGCAGGGGGAATAAATCAGGTCACACCGGAGGACACTAACAGCTCTGCTGGTTTCCCCAGCTGACGAGCAAACCCTGAACGCTGCTTGGGCCAAAATCGTGTTTCCCACATGAGAAATGCATCACTCTGACCAGCTCAGGTCACCCGCTCTTGCCTGGTAGCCTGGGCACGCTCCAGCTGGGGGGTTTATTTGTCTGTAGGAGCCACCGCTTGCATTTCATTCCCACTGCATGCAACAGGGCCACGGATGCACGCTCGGTGGCTTCCAGCTTCATTCTGCTGCTGCAAATGCGGGATGTTGTGGCTGGGATCCTTGCAGGAGAGGGGCCGAGGACGCAGGTGCCACCCGAGCGCGCTCCGGCAGATCCCTGCTCCGTAATCAGGCAGCCCGGGAACATACGTGGGGGAAGCGGCCAAGAGGCATAAACTCCCCGCTGAGCCACTGCCAGCGGAGGAGCTGCAATTAAAACAAAATGATTAATTGCAAACAGTGAGTGGCTATAAAACTTCCCAGTATTAGGAGCGAGCCTTGGATCTGCCAGCACATGCTCCCAGCAATGCCTTTGCAGCAGGGTCGAGAGCACGAGCGCCAGCTCCACCAGTGGCAGGAGGGTCCTCAGTTGCCTCCAAAGTGCCAAATTCCAAATTTTGGCTCCGGAGGGAGGATGATGGGGCTGGAGAGCAGCTCTTGGGCAGGAGGGAGGATGCTCGGGGGCTGCATGCCCTCAACCATGGTACCCGCAGCGTCGTTGTGTGCCCCTTCGCAGAGGGCAGACACCCATGTGTGGGTTGCTCTTGCAGCTGTGGGTGCTTTAGGTTGGGATATGTCAGCAGGGGAGGATTTGGGGTGCTCCAGGTTGGGATATGTCAGCAGGGGAGGATTTGGGGTGCTTCCTGCACCGAGCATCACTTGGCAGCTCCCCTAATGCTGCCCCCCTGCTGGGCACACAGCGACGAGCCCCAGTGCCACCTTCATTCGCTTCGACCAGCCAGGGGAATAGTGCAAAAAAATACCCACAAATTACACAGCAAAGCATCACCCGTGCAACCCGATTGCCCACGGCCTCGTGGCAAGGGGAAGAGGAGCCCCGGGGATCAGCACACGCGTGGGAGGACCCACGGAGCCAGGATGCAGGCGCAGCCGGGTACCCACCGCAGCGCGCCGCAAACTTCCCTCAGAAAGGAAAAACCCAGGGGATTAGCGGGGCCCTTCCATTACCATGACAACCCACAAACACCTCACAGCAGCAATCGCGGAGAGGCCAGATCCTGCTTCTGCTGGAAAAAGGAAGGAGGAAAATCCCCCCATTCCAACCCAGAGCCTTTTTGAGCCCTGCTCCATGCTCTGCTCAGCAGCACGTGGGAGCTGGGCGGGATGTGGGAACGTCATTGCTGGCACCTGCCGGGATGATTCATGTCACCTGCCAAAGGGATGGAAAGAGCAATTGGTTTGGTTTAGTCCCACTGCATTGCTATGGCAGGAAGAAAAATCCATTTCCAACTCTTCATTATTCTTATTAGTAAAGAAAGAAAGAAAAAATCCTTAAAATGGTGATGCCGACCTTGGCGCGGGGTGCGAGTGGAGAGTCAGCACCAGCTGGGGTAAATGGGATTTCTGGATGCATCTCAAGTCATTAACTCCTCCCAGGCAGTCATTAATCCACAGGAAATGCCCCGTGACTTGGATCATTGCTGCCTAATTAATACGAGCTCCCATTCCCGAGCCGCGGCCAAATCCCGAAGTCACTTGGTGCTTCCTTGCAGCTTGAGCCCAGTGGGACCTGCCGTCCCTATTGAGATGGGTGCAGCAAACACCTAATTTTCCCCCTCTTCTCCTTAAAACAGCCTCATGCAATTAGCTTTGTGGCCCTAGACTTATCAGAGATTGAGAATGTGACACCAGCCCTTCCCTGCTCTCTCCTGCCATCCCCTTTCCACCATCCCTCTTTCTAAAGCCCCATAAAGCCCCATTCATCACAATAATGAGTTTTATTTCCCAGCACAGCAGGTGATTTATGGACCTTTTTCACAAATTCCCCTCCTGCCACTGGCTGAAGGGTTGAGGGGTCCTGGGGTATCCGGATGCGGTGGGAGTCTCAGCCGGGATTTGCCTCTTTCCCCGCTCCGTGTTGGCAGTTGATGTTTTCCAAAAGTGAGTGGTTTTGGGGAGCATCCTTGCAATACCCTAAAATGCTGGACCCTTCCCAGCATCACCAGGCTGCACTTTTGGACTGCCCATGGATTTGTTCATTTTTTGCCTGAATTTATTTGCCTGCATCCTATTTCCTTCTGTTTGTCTAAAGCTATGGCTCAAAGGCAGAAGTTGAAAAAGAAATAAATAAGAGAGAAAGAAAAGTCAGTTTATAAATAGTTTACTCTAAATGCTTCTTTCCAGAAATGATAGGGAGCTGCTCACAGTGAGCGCCACGGCTCCAGGGAGGGCAAGGGGACAGGGAATTTTGCAGTGTGTCTAATGGGAGCACTCGGGATTAATCATTTTGTGGAAGCGGGACCAACACACTGTCCATGGGATAACCCGGAGCAGTGACTTTGGGAGGAACCTGCTGCTTGCAGGACCCTGGAGGCAGGCACAGGCATTGCGCTCCGTGCTGGACTCTCCACTGGGACCATTTTCCTCCTGATTTCTTTCCTCTTGCTCAGATTTACCAAATTCCTGCACAAAACAGCTCTCTGTACTGCCCTTGCTGTGCCGCTTACCCCTCCATCTGCTCCTGCTTAACCTTTTCTCCCTAAATATGCCATTTTGTTCCCAAATAAAGGGACGCGGGGGAAAGACGGCGCTGTTTTTTGCTGGGTGTTTCCTTTTATTATTTGTTTCTTTCCCCTCTTGCTCTTTCTGTTCCTGGTCGGGATGGAAAGTTTTACTTCAGCTTGTTCTTGTGACTGGAAAATGCACCGACAGCACAACAAGGGGGTTGTTTCTCCTGCCTTTGCCCATTCCTGCTGTCCTGGCGGATGCTCCGGCCCCTGGCTGGGTGCAAGGGCCAGTCCAGACCCCCCTGCAGCAGGACAGGAGATTTGCCTCCCCTCTCAGGGTCCTTTTTGACCTCAAAAAAGGGAAATTTGGGGCACATTCGGAGCCCCAAGAGATCTGCAGCAACCCCACCACATCCTCCATCGAGGTCTTGGGGGATACCAGAAAAGGAACAGGTTTTGTGCAGTGCTTTCTCACTCCACCTGCCATGCCTGGGTTATCCCCATGGATAAGCCGTATTTCCAAGGCTCCTCTCCACCCTCAGAGTGCCTGTTTTAGAACTGTTAACATGTTGAGAAAAAAAATCACATTCAGCTCGTTCCATCCAAAGGGAGGAAAAGCAAGAGGAAACTCCAGTTTCTGTCCACAGCACGTGTGCTTTTACTTGCCTTTTTTTTTTTAAAAAAAAAAAAAAAACAATATTATGGCAAAGCACCCATGTTAAATCCATGGTTTTTCATTGCTAACTGAGCTCCCCATGGCCATATCCCACCTGGAAGCAAACTCCCTATTGCAAAGTGCTTAAGCATCGCTGACCTTCTGGACAGAAGGTGAAGGATGCTTCAATCTCCTGCAAAAATTGTGGGAGGAATCCATCGAGGCAGGCGGTTATTTCTGGGAGAAGGGCTTTGACACAGCAGCTTTGGCATTTTCCTGCCTTTGGGAAGTTACTTTGGTGGCCACAGGGCTCCCATGCTTGGGAGCAAACACCTTCTCCCTGGGAAAATCAAAAACTAGTGCAAAGTTATTCAGTTGCTTAATATTTAGGGGGTGGAGGAGAGTGCAAGGTGTAGGGAGATGGCAGCTTCATAAACAGAATAAATCCCATTTGCAATTTTTGTTGTTTTGTTTTTGATGAATTTTCCCAACTTAACCATCCTGGAACAGGAAGAAAAAGCATCCTAGGAAATAAATAAATAATAAAAAAAAAAGGCTATGGAAATCCAAACCCAAGCTGGACTGAGTTAATCACAGTGCATCACCAGGAGCCTCCCTAACCATCCGAGAGAATTTCAGCCTCCTTTCAGAGGAAGATCCTGCCATAAATTTACTTACATTTCAAAATGAAAAGTAATTTGGAGCTGAGAAATGGATTAGGTCTGCCGAGACAGTGTTCAGATGGGGTCTTTGGGCAATTTGAAAAGCTATTTCCCCCCAAATCCATGCTGAAATAGAAATCTGTTGAAACCAATGCTTTCCCATAAGCGCACCGGGTTTCAATAAACCCCCATTTCCAAGTGAAAACATTTAATCTAAAAATTACCTATTTTGCCTGGGACTGCTTGAGTTCTCCTGAATGCAGTTAGGCGGGAGCAAGAGGCAAGTGACTCCCTGCAAGTCACTTCAGCCCCATCTCAACATGGGGCTGCTGCTGCATGCATCACGTGTATCCTTATATATTTATATAAGTACACGCACATGGACATATGTATATACATGTATATATAAAGTATTTGCAAAGCCACACTGCTCTGCTGGGGCTTTTTTTAAGGAAAAATCCCATGAGTTTTCCACTGGGCAGGCACTGGGCATCCCTTAATACTCCCAGTGCAGAGGGACTCTTTGAGCTGTGACAGTGAAACCCGATGAAAGCAGCACCGAGAGCCTGAGCCACAGATCAATGAAACCAGAATTAAATATCGATTTTGTATTTTTTTCCCTTCTCTGGGCAGCTATTTTAATGCAATTGGCATTCCCCTCCCTCCTGGGAATTCTTGCTCTCTCTAAGGCAATCCGTCAGGACGGATGGGGCAGGAATTCCCCCTCTTGCTGCTCCTGCTCTCTGATTCCCTGCTGGCTTTGGCTCCGTGATGGAATGATCGATGCCAGCGCGCGCGTGCGCACGCTCCTCCACCTCGCAGTGCCCCCGAACCCGTGAGTCACCACCAGGCTCGTACACAACAGCGGGAAAAAGCTTTAATTGCAGCGATGGTGCCACAGGAATGACACACGGCAGCACCAGGAGCTGCGGAAGCCGATTGGAAATTACACCCCTGTGCATATGCATAGGGCGCACGCTCCGTGGCCTCCAAATCCCATCGCTGCCCTTCCCAAGGCTTCTCCCTCTGGAGAGGAGCATCAGTGTGTACTAGCAGCACTACTCGGCCATGGAAATGCCCTAATCTTGGCTTAAAGCACCCAAAATTAGGAGATTTGCTCCCAGTCGTTAGCGGCGCGCACGGAGCCGGCAGCATCGATCCAATAATTCCCAAGCGCAGCCGTCGATGGGCGCGCGGCCACGTGAGCCACCCCCGGGCCTCATTAGCCACTTGGCCGAGCCACCTAATGACCTTCCAGAGCCCCTCGCTTGGGAATCCGTCACCCAACGGGGTCACAAGGGGACACGCTGCTGCAGCCCTGTCCGTGTGCACCGCGTCGGCATCCGTCTGTCCCCGGCCACCAAGCCTGGGTGCAGGGTCAGCAGAGACCAGAGCCCTTGCAGGCTCCGCTTCTCCTTTCCCTGTATTTTGGGCAATTTTGGTGCTGGAGGGAAGCCCAACTGAAATGCCCACACGAGCCAGACCCAGCCCCAATCTGCACCCGGTCTTGTGCCACCCCAGCAGTGGTTTTTGCCTGTGCTCTTATCTCCAGCAGCCAGGTTTGCTGTCCCGGTGTGCGGACGCTGTTCCACGAAGGTGGCAGCTCAGCCGGGGACCAGCTGCCCAGGGAGGCGCTTGGGATGTGGAGCTCATCCCACCGCACGCGCTGGGATTCGCCTGTGCTGGGAAGGACGGTGCAAGGATGGAGAGGAGCGGCGGCGCCGCACGAGCGATCCGTTCGGGATGTGCAGCGCTTCCTAATGCGCCCGCGAGGCTGCCCGGCTCGGCGGCAGGCGATGCTTAGAGAAGCAACCCACGGCTTGCTGCAGCAAAACAGCGTCACCCGCCGCGTGTCACCCAGCCACGGGTGCCCGCCGGCATCCTCGGGGTGCAGGGACCCAGCACCCTGCTCCTGCGACCCTTCTGCCCCACCACCAGGCAAATCCACCCCAGCAATCCCACCCACAGGTCCGGAGTTCCCAGAAAAAGCACCAAAGGGCGGCTGTGGCTTAGAGCAGGATGGCAGCAGCCCCCAAGTCCTTTCCAAACCCCATGTCCTTTCCCTCCAAGGACAAGGGCAAGCAAAGCCTTTAGGTGCCAGGAGGTAATTACACGGGCTGGAATTCGGGGTAGTTTTGCCCTGCTTTGCTGCTATGTGCCTGGAGGGAGCTTTTCTGCAGCCCCCATCCCCATCAAACAGCCCCATCACCGCCTGAGCACCCGGCCCTTCCCCGCCGCCTTCCCGCTCCGACACATCGTTCTCTGATCATAAATTAGCAATACTTGCGCTCGCTCAGAGCTTTTTCTCTCTTCCCCCTCTCCAGGTTTTCCGCATCCTACAGAAACGGAAGATCCAGGCTCTGGCTGCTTATTTTAAAAGGCGGCGATCAATCAGGGCTGGGAGCGGGGTGGCCAGCACGCCAACGCACCAGCTGCTGCCTCGCGCATCCCCCCGGGACCCTCTGCTCCAGGGGCAACAAGTGGCCCGATCCCCACGGGAAAAAGATTGGAATCACCTGGAAAAGCCAAAGATGGGAGCAGGGAAGGGGTTTCCTGGAAGCTGGGGGGAAGCCCTGAGGCCATGGTGATGGGCTCCCATCCCAAGCTGGTCATTGCATGCTGTTTTGCACTGTCTTGCTCCGGAGCAGCCGGGTGCCGGAGGGCCAGTAAAGCTCCAGCTGGGACCGGAGACCTGTGGCCAGCTGCAAGGAGCAGGATGGGTTTTTATACATTATTTATATATTAAATAGCCAAGTCTTGGTGGTGAGGGATATGAAAAGGGTGGGGAGGAATGTGTTTTCTCATTTCTCAGTGTTTTTTATCCTGGAATAATGCACCTTCCGCAGTGCCCATGCAGCTCCAACCTAGGAAATCCCAATGCTCCTGCAACATTCAGAAAGCCAGGACAGATCTGAGAGCTGAGAAGCAACATGGGCCATGCCAGGTGGCCAGGATTAATTAGCCTTATTAGTATTAGGGTCATGTACCCCACAGGAGCCCTAAAGGGCCATCAGGATTGCTCCATGTGGTGCAAAAACAGGTGGCAAAGGAGCCATTGGGATGAACATGGAAGTGCCTGTCCCCCCAGGACACGGCCACGCGGGGTCCTGCCCTGACGCCGGGTGATGGGCACCCAGAGGGGCTGCGAGCGGCACAAGCAGCCGCCCTCCGCGGTCACACACGGAGCGCCCAGCGGTGCCTTGAGCCAGCAGCCCGCTCAGTGCTATAAATAAAGCTGTTATCACCCGTGCACTGAGCGAGCCGGGCCCTGCGCTTCCTCCCCGGCAGCATTTAAGGGTGATTTCTAGCCCGGAGAAGACCAGGATCTCGGCATCATCCGCAGCCCAGGAGCCTTTTTTTCCATCCTGCCATTGATTCTGCATGTGGCCAGCGAATGCCCTGGGCACAAGGCAGGGCCACCAGGAGCTGGGGCAGCACCTGGGAGCGCTCCCTGGATAAGGGAAACCCTGGATAACAGGGCAGAGCAGCCGCCCCAGACAAGGGAAGAGGCTCCTTTTCTCCCTGCTCCCGGCTTTGGAGCCCGCTGGGATGGTGGAAGGGGGGCCATATGGAGCCGTTTCTCCCGGAGAGCAGCAAGATGCTGAGCTGGCGCGAGCCGGGGCGCTCGCTGCGCCGACGGCTGCCGGAGCCAAGCAATCAATATGTGAAAATCCAGCCCAGGCGGGAAGGTGACCTTGAGCAGCCGAGACACGGCGAGGAGGAGGAGGAGGAGGAGGAGGAGAGCTGCATGCATTACCCAGGGAGGAGGATCCTGCAAGGGCCGGGAGGAAGCAGAGCCACGAGCAGGGCACCCTCCGCATGCCGGGGACAGGGAAGCCGCAAAGGGGGAACCAAGTACCTTGGGTTCACGCGTTGCTCCATGTCCACCCTGGCCAGCAAGGCTGCAGCTCCCTGTGCAAGCAGAGCCTGCAGCACCCGTCCTTGTTCCCTGTGCTGGTGTCCTTGGGGTGGCCGTTGCTTTGCAAACGCTCCCAGCTTGGGGCAACGCTGGGCTCTTGCACAAGCCAGGGGGGTACAAGGAAGCGCGTGTGTCCCAGCATGTCACTGCATGCAGGACACTGCACAGCCCCTGTCCCAGCAGCCACTCGCTCGCAGCCCTCGTGACCGTGTCCCGAGGCCCCCGTGGGCAGAACCACGGGCATCACCACATGGAGAGGAGCCAGGATCTCTCCGGCCAAGGAGGGGGCATCAGGACATGCCACAGGGCACCGCAGTGTCCCCAGCGCAGGGAGGGAGCAGGCACAGCGCAGGCATCCACATCCCACCCCTCTTTCTCATGGAACCACAAAGCAGGGAACTAAACCAGCTGCAGCACAAGCAGCTCCTTCCCTCCGGGACACCCTGTGCTGTTCCCACTCCTCCATGATCCAAACCCTTCTCTTCCTGCAGCTCCCTTTAATCCCTCCCAGCAAGCAGGGAGCACCTGCACCAGAGCTTCCCGGCACCTGTGCTCCGTGCTCGCCTGTGCCCATGGAGGGAGAATCCAGCAGCAGCTGGGAGAGTCCGGAGCTGGGGTCCGGCATTGCCGAATACTCCGTCTTGCCATCTAGCGGGATGAAGGCGAAGGACGGGGCCCAGCACGGGAAAGCTGACTGGCTCCCCGGCCTGATGGCTCCATCTCATCCTTCAGGAGCAGGAGATATCCCTGGGGCTGAGGGACCATCAGGAGGATGGAAAGAGATGGAGAAACACAGGAGGACATAGGCAGGGAACAGGTAGATACTGCTGTTCCAAGGACGACGTGACAACAAGGCCAATAAGCCCTCAAAGGAAAGACTGGAACAGGACAAAATTGCTTTTTCCATTGACTCAGGGGGAGCGGAGCGGAGCAGCCCCGCTCTGTGCATTGCACGAGCAAGACGAGCGCGGGAGGCAGCTCCAACCCGGCCTTGCACGTTACTTGCAAGCACAGAAAGTTCCTCCTGGCGCTGCTGGGGCCTAGGGCGCGTGTCCCCAGCGCGGGGTGGCACGTGCCATCGCGCCCCGCGTGCCGCGGGCCCATGCAGCGCACGGAGCCGCGTTTGCAGCGGCCCTCGTAGGAGGAGCTGGCTCCTCTTGCAAGGTTTTCTCAAGCCGCCTTTGCCTCCCCGAGCCTGGAGCATGTGGGCTGAGCTCAGTGGTTTCAGTTCAGTATTCTGGATTCTCCAGGGATGTGTCATCCCTCTCACGGTTTGCATGTTTATTGCATGTGTATAAAAATACAGCGGATGAATACATTATATCTAAAATATCCCCCCCCACTGGACAGCTCGCTCAGATCTTAAGAGCTGGGATGATATGAGGCGTTTTAACTGCCTCCAAAGGGAAAGCGGCTCTTTCTGCTGGCTCCAGGGACGCTTGGCTCCACACAGCCTTCCCCTGCGGCCAAGGGAACCCAAACCGCGGGCAGAGCTAACGGGGGGACCTTGGGCAGCCACCGACCGCAGTGCCAGACTCCAAGCTGGGATCAGGGATGGGGCTGCAGCAGGTGACAGAGGCTCCCGGTCCCCCACGTTGGCATCTCCTGTTGCATCCTCTTTGGAGGCCCGTGGCAGCACGTGCAGATGCTCCAGCTGTGGCCGCCGCTCACATCTGGATGTTAAATGCTCTCCTGGAGCAACAGAAATGCTGCCAAGGCAGCGGGGAGGGCAGAAGGGACAGCCTGGTCATGCAGATCAAATCTCATGTGGCCAAATTGTTGCCTCTCTGGAGCAACAAAGCTCCTGATCCAGGCCCAGGAAATCCCAGGCGCAGACACAGAGGGGTCTTGCTCAGTCTCCCAAGAGGCCAGGGCTGGGAATGAGTGGGAATACAGGGAAGTCCGTGTCCCAGCTAGCCCAGGGCCACGTACCAAGCATCTACAACCCGCTCAAGGGCTTCCTGCTGGCTACAAGAGAGGCCTGTGGAGATTTGAAATTCTGGGGTTTATTAGAGCTGCCCATAGGCTGCGAGCACCTTGTCCTGCCTCCGTCCCCGCGCCGTGACGCAGCCCCCGGGACTCAGTGGAAGCGGCCGGTGGGCAGGCGCGGGAGGCAGAAATAGGCGTCGGGGAAGAGGCTGAGGTTGATGGGGTTCCCATCCAGGCGAATGTCCTCCAGGGCCCGGCGGACGTGGCCGTGGTCGCGGCTGTCACAGAACGTGTCCTCCTGCAGGCTCCGGATGTTGTTGTTCTGGTCCCGGGGGCAAAGGACAACGTCAGGTTTGGAGGAGGAGGAAGGGTGGGATCCTGCTCTCTGCAAGACTCACACGCAGGCCCTGTGCTCTGGGAGGGCAGTGAGGGGAGAAATAGGGAGGGGAGGAAGGTCCTGGGAGGACTAAGGGGGTGATATCTTTGGGAAACCGACCACGCATGGGGTTACAGGGAGGGATGTCCCGGCCGCTGTCACCTGTAGGTGCAGGGAGCGCAGGCTCTGCGGCAGGGGTGCTGGGATGAAGTCCAGCTCGTTGTCAGACAGATGCAGGAACTGCAGCTGGGTCAGGTCCTGCAGGGACGCAGAGAGACGCTGCACTCAGGGAGACCACAAGATCCCTGATCCCGCGCACCGCTCCGTGCACCCGTTCGCGGCTCAAAGCAGCCGGGATTCATCCCGCCGCCTCTCCCTGGTGCATTAGGAATTCCGAGGATGAGGGTGTCCGGCACCCACCCGGAACGCGTCGGGCCGGAGGCCGGTGCTGGGGATGCGGTTGAGGCGGGCGTCCAGCCGGACGAGGCTGCGGGGCAGCTCGGGCAGCGCCGTGAGCCTGTTCCCAGGCAGCAGGAGCTCCTGCAGCTTTGGAAGCAGCCGGAAAGCGTCCGCGTCCGCCCGTGAGATGGAGTTGCTTGTCAGGTCTATGCGCTTGAGCTGCGCTGGTGGGGGGACAGGGAGAGAGGGAGGCGGTGAGCAGGGATGCAGCAGCCCCAAAACCCCTCATTGACCCATGCACGGCATGCGGGAGCGCGCATGAGCCTTGCTCCATGCAGCATCCCGGCTCCGGAGCCGAGCAAAGCCCTCGGTTGCAATGGGAAGGTGCCCCGTCCCTCGCCTGGACGTACCCAGCCCCGCGAAGTCGGCGGCTCGGACGTGGCCGATGCGGTTGAAGCGGGCGTAGAGGTAGGCGGTGTGCGGCGGCAGCGGCGGCACGCGCTCCAGGCCCGCGTCGTCGCAGTACGCGGACGAGCCGAGGCACAGGCAGCGCCGGCAGCCGGGCGGCCCTGGGGACAGCGGCGGCGTCAGGTCCCCGCGCGGCTCCCGGCAACATCCCGCGGGTCCATCCGCAGCAAAGGAAACAGCTTTGCACGGAGCAAAACACCCCGTCCGCATCGCGCAGGCGGGAGCAGCCCCGTGAGCCGCATGGGACCACCGGGATGCGGGTCCGTGTCCCCCGCGCCGCTCCCGGCGCCCACGAGGCTCCGCATCCATTAGTGGGGGAAGTTCAAAGCAGAAAGGCAACAATTTCCCTCCCACTTAATTTGTCCCAGTCCAGCGTGACAGAAAATGAATAAAAGATATTTATCCCTCGCTGCAGGATTTTAATTGTCACTAATCTAATTGCTACTCTAGCCGACTGCGCAACGTTTCTGCTCATTAAGGCACCGCCGCTTCGCCGGGGCTGCCGGCACTCTCGCTTCCCGGAGCGATTCCCGGGAAGGACTTCACCACCAGGCTCCGCGGTGTCCCGGTTCCTTCCCTGCCACCCGGAGACGTTTGGTGGCTCCTGGGAGTTGCCCCTCACTCACCGCCTGCAGTGACGGGTTCCAGGGCACCCGGGTGGCCGCTGGGGGACGGGGGCTGCGGATCCAGCATCCCAGCCGTGGTGCCCAGGCCTGGGGGAGCTTCCTGGGCCTTGGAGCGGGGAGCCAGGGTGCCCACCTCGATCTGCAAGTCAAAGAGCGAGAGCTGCCCGGGAGAGGACCCTCTGCCAGCCCTGTCCTTCAGCCAGGGCAGGAGCCACCCAGGGACCCCCATCAAGCATCCAGGAGCACCAGGAAAGCTGGTTTCTGCTTGAACACCTCTTCTGAGCCAGGGCTTGGGAATTGCCCTTCCTGTTTATCCACTGGGAGACAGGAGCCATCGTGTCCTTTGGTCGCTCCCAATCTCCTGCAGCGATGCTCCTTTTACCGGCAATGATGCCAGCCACAGGGTTGGGAGTGAAGAGGGACCTGGAGGAGGCCGGGGGCTTGGAAAAGCTGCCACCGGCACCGAGGGGGTGGACGAGGGACCCAGGTCCCTAAGCCAGGACAGGGGACGCGAGGCAGACTCGGGGCTCCAGCCGGGTGCAGGAGCCCCTTTCCCATCACGGGCAGCACATCCACCTCCATCCCTCGGGATGCTCCCAGGAAGGGCTGCCCCGTGCCCGGCACTCTCCCGCTCACCTTGGGAGCCAGGTCGCCGTAGTCATAAAGCTCCTCGTAGTTGCTCAAGTCGACCATCTCACCGTAGTTGTCCAGCGGGAGGTCGTAGTTGTCCAGATCCAGGTTTTCGTAGGCAGTGGGATCATCCCCGGGCTTCTCCTCCTTCCTCGTGCCCTCGTCGGCCGGCGCTGCCCACGCGGCCATGAGCAGCAGGCTGGCGATGCCCAGCCCAGCCACGCACCCCATCCTGCTCCTGCACGGAGAGCGGGATCGCCACGGAACCCCTTCCCAAGGCGGGAAGACCCCCGGACCGACCCGGAGCGAGTATCCCCCCTGCTCCAGCCTCCGACCCGCCGTGCGCCGTGCCCACGACTCACCCCGGGCAGTGCCGAAGCTCGGTGGGCGCCGGGGGAAGCGGGCACGGAGGTTCCCGCGCGTCCTGCTCGGCACGGGCAGCCCCGCGGCAGCTCCCGGCGCAGCGGCCGCCCGAGGATTTAAGGGGCAATTGGAGGGCAGGGCCGTGCGGGGGGAGGCGGGATGCTGCCAATCAGGCCAGCGGCACCCGCTGTCCCCGGCGCTGTCCCCGGCGCTGTCCCCACGGCGGCTTTAATCTGCAAGATGGGGCTTGCATGCAGGACTGCCAGGGTTGGGACATGGGATGTCATGGCATAGGCTAGCGTGATGCACTCCTGCCTGGTGTCCCCATGGGTGACAAGGGACGCCCTGGAGGGGTTTCCACCCACATCCATCACCGCGGATTGATGCAAAGCCCCCCCACCGCTCCCCTGCATTTGGGGTCCCTGGGATCACCCCCTTCCCTCCGGAATGCCACCAGGATGAGCAGGGTGGGAGGGAGGCCCCGTCGGGCTCCCGCTGGCCGTGGGGGAGCCACGTGCGCGCGAGCGTGGCCGCCCACGGCCACCAAGATGTTCCGGGCTGCCCGCACGCGCCGAGCGCAGCCCCCGCGCGCTCCCACCCGCCACGCGCGCCCATATGCCAGCATTGCCCGCATCGCCCCCCTGCAAACCGCCACCGTCCCCAGCCAGCCCCCCCCGGGCCACCCCCCCCCGCACTGTCCCCAACCAGCCCCCAGCCCCAGCCAGGCGGCCCCCTGCCCGCAGTGCAGAGCCAAGGGCCACCGCTAATCCCTGCTAAGCCCCTCATTAGCGAGCGCTGCGGGAGGGGAGGTGACAGGGCAGCCCCGGCGGGGGGGTGGCAGGAGACCCCCCTCACCACGAGGACAGACGTCAGTGCAGCGTGGCCAGAGGGACAGACAACCTTGAAAATGAACCTCTGCTGCACCCGAGAAGGAGCCGGCATCCATCCCGGCGCCAGCTCCATCCCCAGGGCAAATCCTTCGGGAACGCCATCGCCGCGGGGTTCCTGGGACCTTTGCTGGGGTCACCAGCTGCCTGGGGGCTTCATTCCAGCAGCAGTTTCTCATCCGGCAGCGATTCCTCACCCTGCAAAGCGCCCGCGGCACCCAAATCCCGCAGGGAAGAGCGGCTTCCCGCTGGGGAGGCCGCGAGCGAGGGCACCCCTGGGAGCTCGGGCACCCATCCCGAAACGCAGAGATTTCCTCGTGCGGGAAAGCGAGGCGCCCGTGCCCGCTCCGCGCATCCCGCCGGGAACGCGCCCGCGGCGGCGAGCGGAGCCCGCGCGTTCGCACCCGCGCCCACGGCCGCCCGCTCCGCCGGTGACTCACGCGGGGACAGCCGCCTACACCCGCTCTGCTTGTGCAAAAACACCCCCGGATACCGGCCGGGCTCCCTCCAAGGCCACCGGCATCGTCCCCCCAACCCGTCCTCATCACCCCCAAAAGCTCCCGCCGAGGATGAGGATGGGCCCCGGCGCAGCGGGGAGGAAGGCAGTGAGAGGCGGCAGAGAAGCAGCTCTGAGCTCAGCTCCGCACCCCTTTTGAGTCATTTTATTTTCACCACTGCGGAGAGGAGGAGTGAAAATACCATTAAGTTGCCATCAGTCAGGAGCTACGTGGGTCTATAGATGTATCTGTACAGTCTACCAGTATATATACACATTATATATAAATATATACATAGGATCTCCGGGTTTAAGGCTGAAACCTGTCGAACCCAATAAAGCCACGGGAGGAAGAGCTGCAGAAGGGACTTGTCCCCAAACTGCCACCCTTGTCTTGGCACGAGGAATGACGGATCCCAGAGGGAGGGGGCAGCGCTGGCGCTTCCCACAGGCTCCGGGCAGCTTCCCACAGCCGCTGCCATCCCACGGAGCCCGGCCACGCTTATCCCACCAGCCTCAGGTTTGGTGGCTGAACACAAAGGAGGCAGCTGCTCCTTTAATTGCTTTAATGCTTAGTGCAGGTGGATTCATTTTTTTTCTCCCCTTTTTTTTTTTCTTCTCCCTCTAATGCTCAGCTTTTAATCTAAATCCTAAGAATCAGGAAGGAAAAAAAAAAAACAGAGAGAGAATAATCCCCCCTAAACCCGGACGCCCTATATATGCAGGTACAGCTATCAAAGAGGGAAGCAATATATGCAGAAAGGGGGAGGAGAGGGGATAAAAATAAGCTTTTCCAAGGAAGGAAGATTTACTCTTCCTTTTTCTTCATTTTCATCAAACAAAGTCAAACTCGGACATACGTGCTTGCTCCAAGAGAATAACTGGGAGTGAAACTTCGGGAATTGAGTGATAAGGAGAGAGGGGCTGTGAGAGAAAAGTGGAGATTTCCTGGCATAACCCAGGCCCAGGAGTGCCCGGATTTGCACCCGCCGCCTTGCTCAGCATCCGGCACCGACGTGCAAGGGTGAGATTCGCGCCGGCATCGGGGCCTGCCCGCTGCCGCGGGGCTTTCGGATGGAGCCGGGAGCTGCGGATGGGACACGGAGTCGTGCACTGCATCCCGGAGGGGACGGATGCAGGAGCAGAGCCAGACTCAGCCCGGGAAGTTGTTGGTAGGAAGAAAACAGGGACCGGGAGCGGGCAGGAGGGGTGGCTGGGTCCTATGCGGGAGGGGAATTACTCTGGGAAAAGCGGGATGAGCTCTCCCCCGTGCAGCAAATGCCGGCTCCGTTTGCAGAAGCCAGAGGCTTTTCCCCACCAACATTCAATAAGCCCAGCCCAAACTCCAGGGGTGACCCTAGCGGGATGTCCCTTCGAAGGGACCCAGCGGGAGGAGCAGGGCCACCCTGGGACACGGTTCTGGCCACGAGGTGTCGTTGCTGGCCCTGCCGCGCGGCACCCTGTCCCATCGGGACAGGCCCTGCTGCACCTCCAGCACCGGCAGCTCATCCCTAGGGATATCAGGGCCTCTTGGAGCACGGGGACACCCCGAGCCCCGCAGCGAGTCAGGAGGGGCCAAGCGACCCCCTGGCTTTGCCAAAAATGGGACCCCCTTGTCCCCCCCCCCCGGCTCAGGGCAAAGGGGAAGCTGTGCCCGGCTCCTTGCAGGATGGACACAGCTGCCGCAGGCAGATGGAGCTCTGATTTTTAAGCCTTCCTGCTTTGGCATCCGCGCTGGGCATGGCTCTATATCTCCCTCATCCACTCCATCATCAGCTGCCTCCACAGAGGACAAATCCCAAGCTCCCAAACCTCTTCCCCGGGTGGAAGGGGAAAGCCAGCCCCAGCTCCAGCCATGGCCAGGGGACATGGCAGGGAATGGGGATCGCCGGCGGGATACCAGGGTGAGGGTGGCACCCATCCCATGCTGCCCAGGTACCTGCCCTGGCCCGGGATGGCGCCAAGGCCACCAAGGAGAAGGGGGAAATGCAAAACAGAAGGAAAAGCAGGGTGGGAAAGGGAAGCAAAGAGGGTCCCAAGGGTCAAAGACTGACAGGGCTCGAGTCTCTGTGCAAAGCCAAGTCCCGGGAGAGGCTCGGGGCCAGGCAGGGCTAGAAGACCACGGACTGCAGGAGGCGGAAGCACATCATGAGGTCCAGCGGGATGGGGGGCTTCAGGAGGTTCCCGTCGAGCCGCAGGTAGCGGAGCCGGGGCACGCTGTCCAGGTCCGAGGGCGAGAAGTCCTGGATGGACACCAGGGACGTGGGGCAGATCTGTGTGCCGTTGATCTCTGCAGGACGAGAGGCAAAGCGGGAGGCTGAGAGAGGAGCTTGACTCCTAATGAGATAGACTTAACCCCCGTGCTCTGGGCATCTCTAATTCAGCTGCTGCCCGGAGCCAGGATGCAGCCCCAGGGCCCCAACAAGAGCCGAATGCTGCTTTGGTTCAGACTTGAAACCATGTTCAGCCAAAGCAAGATGAGGAATATGTTATCTTCAGAGAGAGAAGAGGGATGATTCCAAATGCAAAATCAGCCCAGCCACCTCTAAGCCTTCAAAAAAGCATCACCAAAACATGCCGCAGTGTTGTTAAGCTGAAGATAACCTTAATAATCACCGATTTGGCTTGTTGTATGTCACCGAGTTTCCACGCATTTCTCCCCATCACCAGGCCCGTTTGCAGAAAATAATCCTAGGGACTCTTATGTTAGTACCCAGCTCCAGGAATTGAAATCTTATAAAAAATAGGTGCAAAACGATACCAGACAGCTGGGGTAAAATACAGAGCTGGGGCAAGACTCGCATCTCCCCGTGAAAAAATATAAGCAGGACTTTGTTATGTGTATATATTCCCTGAGGTCAACTGCAGTCACAACCATAACCCAGGATCCCTCTAGACAACAGCTGGGTATTTAAACAAAATGCAGAGTAACTCACATTTCATCCTAGGTCATCACTTCCTCATGAACCAACTGCAGCTGCTTCCATCAGACAAGGAATTTGGCTGTTTTGGTCCTTTTTTCCCCTGGCATCACGTCTCACTACATTTGGCATCAAGGAGAAGGCTTCTCCCTCTCCCAGCTAACGCTGCAGTCGGAGACGGGACCCTGCCAGGAGCCAGCTTGTTTGTACTGCAATTTTACGGCTGCTCTTCAAGCATCGATTACTTTTGCATAGAAAACCATGTAAGATCACTGCAGAAAAAATACACCGGGCACCTGCAGCCCCTGTGCTATGCCACTCATTGCTGGGCTCAGTGACCTGCCTGGTGACAACCACCACCTTGGCTGGTCCCAAAAACCCCCTTGCAACCCAGAATGAACCTGCTGTGCACCCTTCTCCTGATGCACATAGAGGGTTTTGGCAGGATCGCTGCATTCCTGCTCCCTGCGGATCCGCTCAGCGAGGACAGCAGGTTGCTGGGCCTCCAATGTCACCAGAGCTGCTGGGAACAGGCCTCTCTCTTCTCTACATTAGCCATGTTTACACATTTCACAGGCCAGCACCTCTCCCGTGAAATTGCTGTACTTTGCCTGAAATAGTGTGAAATTGCCCCGATTGATTTGTCAAGGCAGCTTCCATTGGAGCCCTGTTCTCCCTTTTCTTTGCCCAGCAAGGCTCAGCTAGAGAGCTACGCCGTGTTATTTCGCACCATCTTGACTGCATACTTGGCATCTGTTCCCGAAATATGTGCACAGACTCTCATTTTAAATATACATATTCCAACATACATATTCCCTCACCCTGCTGGGGAAGAAAACCTTTCGGTGGCAGATAGGCATGAAAAGGAATTGCCCATGACAGAAAGGGGGAGAAAAAACTCTGGAGCAGCACAGGGAATTAAGCTCTGCTCTTCACGCCCTGAGTTATGGCCCTAATCCTGGACCTCTGCACCCAGACCCGTCCTCCCGCATTAATAACGGCCAGCAGCTCTTTTCATACCGCATTCCCTCTAGGAAGGTTCAGATTCCGGTGGGTAAAAGATGCCCTTTTCCAATGGGATGCATGTCATGCCCCAGGATATCTGCTCGCCACGGCCTCCCGCCCCAGGAGCTCGACTCACTTTCAATGGAGTTGTTATTTAGGTAGAGGTGCTCCAGCTTGGGGCTGATGAAGGGGACGTTGGTGAGCTTGTTGTGGGCCAGGTGCAGCACGAGCAGATTGGTGAGGTTGAAGGAGTTCTTGGGCAGCCCTTTGTCAGAGATCTGGTTGTAGTTGAGCCGGATGAACGCCAGGTTGGGGAACTCCTTGAAGTAGTCACTGGGGATGTCCTCAATGTTGTTCCTGTCTAGGAAGAGCTGGTGGATGGCACTGGGCACCCCCGGTGGCATTTTCCTCAGGATGTTGTGGGCAAGGTTGAGTTGCATGAGGTTCTTGAGTCCCTTGAAGGTGTTTTTGTTGAAGACCCCATCGCTTAGCTTGTTGTGGTGCAGGTCCAAGAGCACCAGGTTCTCCAACTTGTTGAAGACCCCAGCAGGGATCTTGGAGATCTGGTTCCTGCTCAGACGCAGCTGTTCCAGGTTGGGTGGCAGGAAGGCAGGCACCTCCTTGAGCTGGTTCTTCTCCATATAGAGGAAGATGAGGTTTTCCAGCTTCTCCAGGACCCGCCTGTCCACCTTCGGATGCGATTGTTGTCTAGGTTGACCCATTTCAGCCCGGTGGCGTTTCTGAAGGACTCCTCGGGGAGGTCGTCGATGAAGTTGTTCTGGAGGTAGAGGTAGTGGATGCGGGACGGGATGATGGGCACCTTCCGCAGGTTGCGGCTGTCACAGTAGAGGGCAGAGGGGAAGTCCGGAGGGCAGTAGCATTCCCGGGGACAGTCAGGGAAGATGGAAGGAGGACCTGGCGGAAGGGGCGGCGGCAGCTCCGTGGGCTCCACGGGCTCCACCGGCTCGGGGGGCGGACGCGTGGGTTTCCGGGGAGGCTTCTGCGCTGCCCGCTCACCTCCGACACCAGCACAAGGAAGAGTGGGAGAAGCAATCTGAAGGCCACCTTCATGGTCCAGGTATTTCCCTGAAGGAGGCAACAAGAACAGCTGGGTTAGGAGCAGCCCGATTTGGGCTCTACGTCACCTCCCGTCTCACCCAGCTCCAACAGACAAGAATTCACCCCACATCTCAGCCTGGCTCTTTTCTCTCTGCCTGCCAAGTGGTGTTGGAAGCCACAAGACCTTTCCCAAGGCGGTTTCTTGGCTGCCATGCGCCCCGTGAACTGCATTGCTTCTCGGTGACACGGGTTCAGGGTAATTGCACTCGCTCAGCAAGAGGGAAGGGAGCTGCACAGAGGTCCCAGCCCTGCAGAGAGCTGGGTAATAAATTTGGCAAAGGACAACACAGCAGGCAGGAAAGCAGAGAGCCAGACAGAGCAGAAATCCCCCCACCAGCTGGGAAGTGAGCAAAAGATGGGCCAGAAAGGACATTTCCCCACTTCTCTCACTAGAACAGGAGGGTTTGAGCTGCCGCTTCCCTTCAGCTTTGACAGATGGTGTCACCGGCACGGCCACCTCCGACGTGAGGCCCGCGGCGGTGCCAGCGCTGCCGGGCAGAGCCTGGATCCTCTCCAGAGCCCTGCTGCCACCGCCACCGATCCCAGAAGGATGGATCGCCTCCTCGGAAGCGCTGATGGATGGGGCTTAATTTTGCCACTGAGCCAAAAATCAATGGTTCAGTAGCAAATTGGCTGAGCGACGATAGCAGGAGGCCAGCAGCAGTTAGCAGGGCAGTGGTGACAGCTAGTGCGGTGCTTTGGGGACTCGGCTTTCGTGCAGGCCAGGACAGCCCCTGCCAGGTGGTGTGACAGCGAGGACACCTGCAAGTCTAAGCACAGGAACTGCTGCATCCCCTCCTGTCCCACCGCATGATGATGGACTGGAATGACCGTCCCAGAGGAGCAGTTGTGGATCAGGAGAGCTCCCTGCTTGCTGCTGGCCCAGCAAATGGGGCTCTGAAACAATCCTCCCTCTCCTGAACAGCAGCACAGCCCCTTCCCAGGCTCGAACATGCCCCATATCTTCTTCCCATGGAGGAATCCAGCTCATTGCAGCAGAGATGCCCAGAGAGCCCCATGCAGAAGGTGCTTTGGATGCTGCCAGACTCCAGGGAGCAGCTGGAGGCAGGATGGGCTCCGCAGTTGCTGTGGAGGTGCCAGAGGCCTGGGGCACTTGCCAGGCTTTTTCCAGGGGTATTTGTCACGTGGAGGGAATGGAGCCAAGGTAGATGCACAGTTGGGTAGATGGAAGAGCTCAGAAATGGAGCTGGAGAAGGGATAAAGCACAAGGAGACAGGGAGGAGGTTGGGGAGTCCTGGGGAAGGATGGACTTTCTGGGACAGAGCACCGGACTCTCCAACAGGACATGCAATGAGGTAGGGATCAGCTCCGCACTTGCAGATGCTCACGGAGCTGCTTTGAGCACCAAAGGAACCCAGGGAAGCAGGAATGGGCCTGGGGTAGCCCCGACTAGCCCACCCTGGGATGCCACCCACCATGGTCCACATCTCACCCTGGGATGCCCTTGGGGACCCTCCTCAGGACCCCAGCTCCCTTTGAACCCCGTCCTCATGCTTCCAAATCTTAAAGCATTTGGCTGCATGGAAAGAGACCCTGTTCCTCTCTCCCCGGCCCAGCCTGCGACTTTCCTTTCTGTTCCGCTCCGCTCCCATCTGGCTCCATTTAACCCTCCCAGCCTCGTGCGCCTGCTGGTTTCAATCAGGGCTCTGGCATCTTGCTGGGGGAAGGGAGGATCAGGCGAGGAGCAGCGGGGAAGTATGGAGCCGAAATGCTGCCAGATATTCAGCTCTAACAAGTCCCCTTGGGGGCTGTACGTGCGTGCTTCTGTGTTGCAAGAGGACAGATTAAATAGAGGGCAGCAGAGAACAGACAAATTCATGGCAGGGGGCTGGTCTACGTGTAGCTCCCCTCCCGGCCCCACGGGACCCACATTTCTTGCCCAGCCACGTCCCTCTTCATGCATGTGCCTTGCCCCAAGCTGCTGCCTCTGCTCCAAAGACTCAGAGCTAGATTTTTAACATCGGCAAAGGCAGGGGACAGAGGGGGTCCCAAGGTGAGACTTTGGCTCATTGCAGCTGGAGAAGGTGGCTGCAGAGCTGGGACACTGTTTCACAGCAGCACATGCCAAGATCCAGGTGCTCGGCTCGCTCATGGAGCGCTCGGTCCCCATGTGTGAGGCTTTAGCAATGCAGGTGTTTGGGCACCTGAGTTTTAACAGCAGCGGTCGCTGGGCCAGGAATCAAGGGTAAAAGCTGGCAGCAATATCTGCCATTTGTCACCGCAGAAGGAGAGTGTCACAAAGCAGAAGCGAGACTTTCCATCCGCTGCCCGCCCCAATGGGGCCCCCACGCAGCTGCCACCAGCATCACCCCACATCGCTGCCCGGGGTGACCCCAGAAACAGCCCGTTCGGGGCAGCAGCATCCACTTCCCGAACAGTCTGCAGGCAAGTGGCTCACAGACAGCATCTCTGTGACAACCTGATATCCCAAATATCCTCGCACTGTCCACATGGTTGGACCTGGTGCCCCAAACCCAAGGCCACCATGATCTTGCACCACCTCCAGCCCGCTCGGGTGCTTTCAGCCAGCTCCCCTGCACACACGTGTCCCTCCGCACTCTGCCCATTCTTGTGTGGTCGGATTTACTGACATAAAAATCAAGAAGTGAGTTTCGAAGCACCAGCAGTGGTGCGTGTAGCGGACACGCTCTGCAAACGCCTCCTTCCAACCTTTCCCACCAGCCCCAAGCAGATGGAGCAGCTGAGATTCAGGAAACCCACTAGGAAGCTGTGCAACTGGAATAAAGTTAAACCGTGAAGCAATGCATATTTGAGGAAACCAACTGCTCATGGAGCTGAAAAGGCCGAGCTCGTGACCCAAAGCGGTTCCGATGCCCCAAGCTGCAGCCAATGTGCCCAGCTGTGATCAAGGGTCAAAAATTTGGGGTAGTAGCTGGAAGATCCAGCCCCAAAGAATTTGCTCTCTGAAACATTTAATTTGGCTACATCTAGCTAACTCAGAGCTCCCAGAGCAAGGGATCCTTTCCCAGACCATTTGCCATCCCCCAGGAAGTTGCAGGCCAAGCTGCTCCATAGTATTCCCAAACCCCATCGCTATGCAGGTTGCAGACACCCACAGCAGCCCTGGGAACCAGCCCGTCAGCACAGAAAGAGGAACGCAACCTAAAATAACAAATAGGAGCCAGCAAAGCTCCCTCGCTGGCCTCCCTCCACGTCCCACCGCTGCAACAGCCTGGTAGTGTCTGCGGGACGCTGGGTTGGATTGGCCATACCCAGAACAGGGGGCCCTTTATCCAGCTACCCTGGAGAGCCGGGCAGGGTGGAAAAGGGCCAAACACGGTGCAAACGTGTCCTCCTGGTGAGCGCTCATCCGAGTGGATGGGAGTTCCATGAGGATACAGCTTGTGAGGAGCGGGGAGGCAATGCACAGGGCAGGATTTCTGCAGCATTTCTCAAGTGCACGGCAGCCAGCAGACGGGTTGCAAAAGGCTCCACTTAGCACTGCAACCCCCTTCCTGCCTGAAGGTCCCTTCGACAGCAACAGAAACAGCAACAAAAAGTCTCTGCTCCCCTCCTAGGGCTGGCAATTCCTTCCTCCTCCCTCACTCAAAGCCTGGACCCTTCCCCAGGGCTGCTCCCAGCGCCCGCAGGGCTCCTCACCACACACAGAGCAAGAAGCTGGATGCAGAAAAAAGCAACTGGGGAGAGCAAACGCTTCCAAAGTGATCACAGCCCAGCCCCGGGGCTGCCCACCCACACCCCCCAAGCAGACCCAGCTCTGCATTCCCGGGAGCGGGAAGCTGCTCTTGGATGCTTTGTGGGCTCCCTCCCCTCCAGGCTCTCCCCCAGGGCACAGGGCTGCTCCCCCAGCTGCACTTTCATCTCCTCCCAGCTGGGAGCTCGCAGCCTCACGCCCTCCGCCTCCCTCCACCCCAGGATCCCGCTGCCCGTCCTGGCGGAGCGGGTGCTTCTCAGGAGCTCACGGGATGCCCCAGACAAGCACCACATAAGGAAGGAGCCGCGCAGTGTTCCCAGGCCCCCGCGTGTTTGCGCTGAGCTGCCAAGAGGATGAATTGCCCCTTTCCACAGCACGCGGGCGTCTCCAAGGAGCAAACGGGCAGGGAAGGGCTGGGGGGCTCGAGGCTCTTCCAGGCACATGAAGCCTTTTCCCTGGTGAACATCCCTCTCCTGTTGCTCCCTCTGTGCATTTCCCATATGTGTTGAAGCTCAGCTGGAGAGCCAGATCCAGGCTGTACCTGTGGGGCAGCCGGACAGCTGTGGTGGGTATAGAGGGGCCAGGCATTGACCCTCCACCTTGCCCATCTCTGTCCCCCAAAATCCCTGCAGAAACTCAGCTCTGTACCCAGAGCACCACGATGCTGCTCAGCCACAACATGGCACAGTACCGGACCCAGGACACGGCAGGGAATCTGCTCTGCTCCCCATTCCTGCAGCCCCACGCAGGGCAAGGGGACCTGCCAACCCCTTCTCCCACACACTCAGCACAGGGGACATGGGGTGACCAGCAGCCTTGGGATCACAAAACCCCAAAGCTGGGGCTCCCCAGAGTCCTGGCTATGAGGGCATCCACTCTCTTCACAGCCTCTCCTCCTCCTCTCACGCTTTCTCTGCTGCTTCCCAAGGTAGGAGACAAACAGGTCCAGGAGGAACCCAGGAGTCCAGGCAGGGACTGGGCTGGGGGGTGTCCCCGGAGCCCCCCAGGAAGCAGCCAGCAGCCTCCACAGCACAGATACTGTGAGACCTTCTGCTGCCTTTGCAGCTCCAAACACCCCCATCCACAATCCCAGGCTGCGAGAAACCCCTTGGAGCAAGGAAAGAAACAGGAAGGAGAAAGACTCCAGCTGCTGGAGAAAAAGAAGGAAAAGCAAAAAACTAAACCCAAGAGAGACAAGAAAAGGAAGCAGCAGATGCCGGCAGGACGGAGAAGGCAGGAGCATCGGCACAAGGAGCCGCTTACCTGGGCGCTCCGCTCCCTGCTCCGGCCCTTCCCGCTGCTGCGGCGGCTCCGCCACGAGCCCCGGGTTTTGTCGCCGGGCGCCACCCGGGGGGGACGCGCGGGACGCGACGGGGCCGGCGCAGAGACCGCAAAAACAAAACACAAAAAGCCCTTCTCGTTGCTGGCAGCCGAGGGCCCCGGGCGCCGAGCCCGGCTTCGCTGCAGCTCCAGCGGCCGCCCGCGAGCGGGGTTTAAAACACGGAGCTAATTAATCATTTAAATAAGCCCGGCCCTCGCCCCGGCCCCTCTTGGAGCAGCGCGGGTTTGGGCTCCGCGCCGCGGCCCGGCCCCCGGCCCGGCCCCGCTGCGTGTCCCCACCTGCGACAAGCGGCGTGTAGGTGTCCCCAGCCCGGGTCCCGCTTCCACGCGGGCCGTGGGGGCTCTTAGGGGACGGGGGGAGCCGCGAGGACCCCGTGAGCTGCAGCGCTTTGAACGCTGCGGGGACGAGGACACTGCTGATCCCTCTGCAACGGGTTTGAGCTCCTGGCTGGACGAGAGCCGGCAAGGGGCTTAATCCAGGGGGGCTTCAGCCTTCATCATCCCGGATGGTTTTAGGGTCTGCAGGAAAACCATTAAAAAAAAGGTCAAACATCTCCGCTAGAGACAAAAAGAGCAGTCAAAAAAAAAAAAAAAAAGTGATAAAAAGGTGATCCGCATTCCTACAGGCATCCCCATCACCATGATCCCCATTCCCAAGGACATCTCCGTCACTATATTCCCCATTCCCACGGGCATCCCTGTCACTCTGGTCCCCATTCCCACCCTCATCCTGGCAGCCAGTGGGGTACTGGGTGCTTCAAACTCAGCAGGGAGTCCGAGTTTGAGGCAGAGAAGGGAAAGGAAGGAAAACACACAGTATTCAGTGTTGTTTAAACAGCATCTCGGAATGGAGATGTGCGTTTGCCAGCTGGAAAAGCCTCAGAATCAATAGGGAAAGAAAATGCTGTTTTCCAGCTGGGAGATTCACACTAATTGTTTTTAAATTGTCAAGATTCCCAAAGCTGGCAGCTCTATGCCCACAGCTTGCATGTTTATTTTTCCTGCTACCTGATAGCCACATGCTGCCTGAAAAGAGAAGGGGAAACTGAGGCACGAAGGGCGGCTGCTCGCTCAGGGCTTGGCGAGGTCTCCTCTCCTCCAAACATCACATCGGGTGCTGGAAGAGCCTGGGCAGCTGCCGGAAAGCGCCAGAGCCCTGAAAAGCTCCTGCGAGTACAAACCCAGCCCCGAGCTAGGGCCGCTGCCGCTTGTTGAGTTTTCCTCCTGCAGGAATCCCTTTCGGTGTCCAAGTTTCACACGCACCTTCAAAGCCCTTCTGTCTGTTTTGGACTCCCTGGGGGTCCGGGCATCACACGTTGCCTCCATCCATGCTCCGGAGCTGGAGCCCACGTTGCTCTTGTGCTCCCCAGATCCTGGCATCGGGGCGTTTTGCATTGCATTTTGCTCCTTTTTGTGTCTTTTGCATTGCATTTTGCTCCTTCATGCCCTTTCTCCCCTCATTAATAACAAGGGACAGGGGTGGGCAGGGGGAGTGGGTGGGCGGCCAAAGCTCCTACCCTAGGGCATCGCTACCAGCTGTGGGGACAATGTGGTCCATGCCTGGCTCGTCCCGCAGTATTTTGCAGCAGGAAGGCGGCTTTGGTCTGGCGGAGATAAGAAAGGAAATGTCTGAGCACGAAAGCACCAGGAGCTTGAGCCAGGGCTGCAGGAACGGGCTGTATCGCCTGGGGGGACAGAAGGACGGACACAGAATGGGTAAACACGGAGGACGCTGCCCACACGAGTCACCGCGGCCCCGGCAGCTCTGGGGCAGGACAGCAGGGATGTGGCCCCGTCATCCTTGCGGGAAACCTGCCTGGCCTCCCATCAACCCTAAATCCCTGCAGCTCGGCCCGGGCCAGGCTCCGCAGCAAAAACAACAGAAAATGTGTTATTTTTTTTTTTTTTTTGGCCGGAGAGAAATATATTATTTATACCAGCATCGCCGCACCAAGCCAAACCGCTGCGCTCGGTGCTGCACAGGCACCAGGAGCAGTAGCGCAAGGTGGCAAAGCCTCGACGGAGCCTGGGGGGACACTCGGCTCCAGAAATGAGCGGCAGGAATGAGCCAAGAGGGAAACTATGCGGCTCGGCGACGCACGGGTCCGGCGGCCTGGACGGACGCGTGCGCTCACGGCCCGGCAACATCTGGGAACATCTGGAGGCAGATGCGCTCGGAGCGCGGCCCGCTGAGGGGTCACATCTGGAGGGCAGAGCACGAGTGGAGCCCCCGCAGGGAGCGCAAGGGCCCAGGTTTTGGGGGTCCCATGGCCCTGAGTGCCCCGGAGCACCGGGAGGCCAAAGAGCAACCCCCGGAGGCGAGAGGAAGAGGAGGAAGAGGAAGATCTGCCTTGCTTCCTTGCATCCTTCATCCTGAATATCCATCCCTCCTTCCCAGGCATGGCCTTGTCTTCTCCATCCATCCTTGTGCATCTCCCCCCCTTTCCAAACTGGGGAGCAAACCCACCCGTGGCTGCTCCAGCTGGGCCCCCAGGTAGCAGGTCACACACTGCAAAGGACAAGCTGGGTGAGAAAGATGTCCGAGAAATCCCATGGTCCTCGGCCCCAGCCAGGTGTTTGCAAGGAAAAAAGAGAGGAAAAACACGATAATAACTGGAGTTCGAGCTGGTTTGGTCATTAAATCTACGGGCAAATCTCCCCTGGAGAATGGTTTGGGTATTACGGCAACAGAACACATCCGCTGCCACAGCCGGGGAACAATTAGGTAATGGAAAAAACGCGTGCAAAACGCTCCAAACTCATCCCAGCGTCAGGGCTCGGGCTGCCCGGCAGCTCCGGGGCTGCAGCCTCCCATCCGGAGCGCAGCGAGCCACCGCGATGGATGCAAACGGAGAGCGGGAAAAGCCCCCGAGGAGGAGGACGGTGGGGAGGAAGGCTGGGGCTGCATCCCTTGTATATGTCCCGGGAAAACTGAGGCAGGAGGGAGCCCCGAGCATGCCGTCCCACAGAGCCGGCCGCCCTTCCCGGCGTATCCCGAGCTGTGCTCCGGGTTCTGTTCCCGCTTCCCGAGCCTTGGCACGGAGCGGCGGCCGCGCACACCCTGGCACCGCGCGCCTTTCCCTCACCCAAATCCACCCGCCGGGACCCTTCAGGAAGCACCGGCTGAGCCTTTGCAAACTCATTGCCGGGACATCCCCCTGCCCAGGGGCCAAGGGGAGGCGGAGGGGGCCGGTCCCCACCGCTCATCCCGGCGTCTCCCTGCTCCCGCAGAGGCCCCGGTCCCTCCTCCCCCCTTTTTCTGGGCTGTTCTTGTGGCCGCTTTAAGTACAGGGAGGGATACAGAATTCATCAGCCCTCGCATTGCTCGGGAATTAAATCATCCGGCTCATTTCTCCCAGGGAGAGAAGAAGTCCAACCCCCCCCAATCCCTTTTTTTTTTTTATTTTTTTCTTCCTTTTTCTATTTTTTTCCCTCCGTGCCGGGCTGAGCGGCCCTGGGAAGCGCATGTGTGTCCGCAGTGCGCGGGATGCCGGGGGCCGCACGCTTGCAGCCCAGGCACGATGCTGCAGGAGGCCACGATGCCCCGTGGGGCTTCTTGTCCTCCCCGGTGCCACCGTCCCTGTCTTGTCCCCTCTTCTGCGGGTGGCGGAGGGGGGACGCGCAGGGACCTTTGCTCTCGGCCGGCGCGAGGGCCGGGATTTTCCCAGGCTCCGCAGGCTCCCCGGGGAGCACGGACAGACCCGGCTGCCCCAAACCAAACAGCCACCGCCAGCCCCTGCTGCACGCGCTATGAGGGCTGAGGCTTTGAATAAGCAAAGGGAAGCGATCCCAAAATCCCATTCCTGGGATGGAGAGCGCCAGGCCGGCGGTGCCGCAGCAGGGAGAGCGGCCAGCGATAGTTAGAGCCAGAACAAGGGGGTGATTCAACGAAGCGCCGCGGCACAGAACGCCAAACTGGGGCAACAATTGCCCTGGGCCAAGCGCTCTATGAGCCGAAGGGACCCATCAAGATGCTGGTCGGGCCAAAGCAGGATGGGGCAGTGCCCCAGGAGGCCACCAAGGGCTTCCGAGCAGCCCTGCATGTGGGTCCACAGAGATCTGGCCACCAGGATGTCACGGGAACGGGCCCCGGTGGCTCCCTTGCACTGTTGAGGCTTCGTGGCCGAGCGGCCGCGGTGGCTGTTTGCAATGGAAACACCTGAGCCGCAGTTAGTCCTTCCAGGCCGCTCTTGGCTCTGGCCTCCTCCTCATCGCCTTCCTCCCGCCCAGTATTTTTCCTCTCCGTGGACGGAGCCAGCAGCCCATTTGCCTGCACGGCACCAGCTGCACCGGGACCCCAATGGCTCCTCCAGCCCCAGGGTCCGATCCCATGAGCAGCCCTGGAGAAGGAGACGGGGACACCGCGATTTAGGGCTGATATGGGGGAACCAGCAGCCTCCAAGCTCGCAGGTCCTGGGGGGAATCTTTGCCGTCGGCGTTTTCCTTCTGTGCCAGAGGGAAGTGGCATGGAGGAGCTCGCAGGGAGGATGCAGGATCCGAAGGCTCCTCATTGCGGCTGCTGCAGAGCTGCCCGTGCTGCTTGGCCGGGAAGGCGAGCGGCAAACAGGCCTCTGCGGAGCCCCAGCGGTATTCGGATAATGCTCCAAATATTACAGCTATAAATTCAGCTCGTTTTTCTAGCTGCTAAGAGCTGCCAGAGGCTTTGACCTAATCCCCCTCCAGGCAGTCCCCGTGCTGGCCCTGGCGCCCGCGTGTCCCTTTCGGTGCTGCCTCCTTGCAGGGAAACGCTCCCTGTGCTGCCCCGAGCTCCTCTCCAGGAGTAACGATCCCGTGGGAAAGATTCCCTGTCCCTGAGGCCCTCAAGGAGCTGGATTTGCGCAGGGAAGAGTTAACTCTGCCTCCCAGAGCCGCCGCACGCGGGCCGGCTGCTGCTGGGGAGAAACCTCGGAGGCAGCATCAGGTTTCCCAAAGCATTCCCAGAGCCAGAGCCGTATCCACACGGCCCCCTCCCCTCCATGCACTTTCCTGCCTCCCTCCAGGCCTTATCCAACCCAGCATCACCCCTGTGCTCGGTAGAGCCGGGATCATCCCGCGTGGAGAAGCATCCCTGCAGCTGCGCTGCCTCCTGATGCTGCTTCCCAGGTTTCCCCCACTTTAGCAGCCAGCCCCTGCTTTTACCCCCCCACACACACACACCAGTTCCATCTTACAGGAATTTTGTTTGTTTTCATATCATTTTGGAGTGGAAAAATAAAAAGGAGGGGGGAACGTGGCCTGTGGTGTGGATGGCGATCGATCCGGCCTCGGCTCTGGCTGCTCCCCTGGCAGCTCCGCTCTGTTCCTCCTCGGCGCCTGCGTGAAACCGCTCCAGCCCCAGCAGAAACCTCCGGAGAAACTTTGCAGGAACGCTAATGGAAGCCTGAGGAGAAGGGGAGGAGAGGAAGCAGCAAATCCATCACGTTCCTCCGTATTTTCCACCACGGCGCGCTCCATCCCCGAGCGCTGCACTCCCTCCCAGCCCTTTCCTGGCCCTTTTGGGCAAAGCCTTTGCCGTGAATCCTGTGGCAGCTCTTCCTCCTTTTCCATTTGATCTGTGGGGAGTGGAAAGCATTCCGTACCCTATTGCCCTGCTCTTCTCCCTCTTGCAGCTTGACCCAGAGGCTGTGACACCTCTTGTCACCTGGGGATTTTCTCCATGGATTCTGCCCTTGGTTTCAGGAGGCAAGAAGCAGTTCAGATGTTCCCCAGACAAGTAGCTCCTCCGCTCATCTCAGTCCAACTTGGTTCCAATCATCCTCCTAAAGCCACAGGGAACAAGACGACCCCAGACCCCAGCAAGGTTTAACCCCTTCAGCTCTCTGGGGACAGGGGGACAAGGCAGGACTGGGTTGCCCAGGGCTGATGGTGGCCCCCAAGGCCCCCGTGCTGGTCATCTCCTCCTCCAGGAGCACCAGGCCGTGGAAAGCCAAGTTGGGGCTGTGCTGCAATGGGAGAAAATGGGTGTTTTCTGGATCTTTGCATGAAGAGTCTGCAAAGGCAGAGCCCACTGGGACTCGAGAGGCTCCTGGATGGTCCCAAACCAACCCCGAGGGTGAAGGAAGAGCTTTGGGCACCGTCCTCACTTTGGGGAGGCCGTTTGGAAAACGTCCTTGTGCCGAGATGGGCTGGTGGGAGCGGAAAGGGCCCCCAGCTCGGTCAAGGAGCATCCAGCTCCCCGCAGAGCGCAGGGATGTGCCGGCCCCATCCTGAGATCCAGGGGTTAATCCCTGGGCTGGTGAGTCAGAAAACCTGCGGAGCAGCCAGCGGGAGCTGAGTAATCCGTGGAGGTCACATTGCCGCTCGCTCCTTCTGCCTCTCGCTCCCTCCCTTCCCAGCCTGGACTCTCCTCCTCTCCCTTCCCAGCTCTCCGGCTCTTCCCGCTGCCCTCGCCGCTACCGACGGGCATCACGCGGCCTCTCGGAGCGCTGATCCCGGTCTCTTTGCTGAGGAACCGGCAGCGAGCGATGGTCAACCTAGCAACTCGTATTCCCAATAAATCTGGGTGGTTACAAAGCACCAGGGTGGCCAGAAATCGTTCCCTGCATTTAATCAAACCATTTTATTAGGCTGGTTATTAAGCAGGGAGCTCTGGGAGCACCAGGGCTTCTCTGCTCTCAAACAGCCTTTGGAGAGGGAATTTATGGCAAATCTATCAAGGCCCAGGCAAACTGCCTTTAATCCATCCTCAAGAGCAAAGCATCCCTGCTCCCACCAGCCCGCGGGATTGGGATGGGGATGGAGCAGGCGGTGCATCGGGAAGCTGAACGAAGCAGCATTCCCAGGAGCGCCCACATCTGCGGCGTGTGGAGCCAGTTGTTCCCTGCATCTGCTTTTGTTTCCCAAACTGGGCCTTTGTGTCTCCTGCAGATTTTTCTAACCCCTCTGTCCTCTCTGGTATTTGCAAATCCTCCCCGTTCTGCATCCTCGGAGGATTTTGCGTGTCTGCTATTTCCTCCCTCATGCAGCGCGTTCACGGAGCCGTGTAAACACGGCCGGGCCCTGGGGGACGTGCGGAGACCTGCACTTCCAAGCGCTTCCAATGTTTGCGAACGCACGGAAAAACTTTCTGATGGAGACACAAACATCTCTGCCAAATTCATGTCCATGTGCCCCAACATCTACAGGTCACGTCTGAAAAGGCTGTTGCTAAACCCCTCTTTGCAGGGGGTCTCACCATGCTCAGAAATTAGACCCCCAAAACGGTGAAAAAAAGGGCAGGATGAGGAGCTAACGGAGCCGGTGGTGCTGAGAACCCCCAAACTCGGTGCACCTGCTGAGCCAGGTCTGCCCATGTGCCCTGGACGGCCCGTCCTGGTGCGCTCCGAGAGGGAAGCGCGTCCAAAGTCCCGCCGGCCGGGATAAACACAGCGTTCCCGTGACAACAGTACGGCGGCGGTCCGGACTGCGGGAATGCCGGGCGCGCGCGGAGCATTGCCGGGAGCCTGGGTCATGGCTCCAGCGGAGCCGGCCGGGAAGCCCCAGGGAGCCGCGGCGGAGCCTGCGGAAATGTCAGGTGGAGGTGGAGGAAGTGTCTTCATCCCGGAGGCATCCGCGCCGCTTGTCCCCGGCCAGGCAGATGCTGCGGGAGCCGCTCTATAATCCCGGAGGTTTCCAAATATTTGGCTCTCCTGCGCATGGCGGGATGCGGAGCTGCCGTCACCCCTGAGCTCCGGCAGCTCTGGGGACTTGGGGACCTGGTGAGAGGAGCAAGGGATGCCAGGAGACACCCATGGTTACTCCTCCTCCAGCCCCTACCAAATCCCAGGAAGTTTCCTGGGAAGTTTCCAGGGAAGCCGGCTCTCTGGATGCAGTGGCAAGATGTGGCACCTCGGCTCTCCTCCGTCCCCGTGCGCAGGACACCGGGTACCCACGGGGAGGCAGTGGTGACGATGCACGCAGCCTGTTTATTTTTGGGGGCAGATTGGCACTTTTCTGGAGCTGGAGGAATCCGTCTCCCTGAAAGAGCCTTGTTTTTTGTGGAGGAAATGAGACAGCGTGCTTTTAATAGGAAATAAAAACACATCAAATAGAGAGAAACTGAGACACAGACCTGGAAAAACGGCGAGCTGTCCAGCTGCGTCGCGCCAGCAGCCGGGGCCGTGCCAGCAATCCCAGCGGTTCCGCCGCGCGCTGCCCTCCCCATCCCGGCGCTTCCCGCTCTGGCCACATCGGGACAGGGCGCGTGTCCCCCGTTCCCTTGCATGCCCTGGCCCAGGGAGATCGGGATGGGAACACAAGGAGCAGCACCCGGCACCAGGGCAGAAGTCCCTAAGAAAGGGGCCAAAAGCAGCAGCACAACCTGCCTGTTGGAGCCATCCCTTATCCCTCTTTGCTTCCAGCGCGCGGAGGTGCACGATGTCCCAAGGCAGAGGTTTAATGCAGGATTGGAGATTAATAAGAACCGTGTGGCTGCCTTGGGGTGCATTAGCATTACCAACCTGCCATACGTTTGCATGGACTCCTGGCAGGGGGGATGCAGGGAATAAATGGAGTTATTAAAAACCACCCCAGGAAGCAACACCAAGAAACAGCCCCCGGGGCACCCGGGTGTCTGGGTCTGCGGGATGAGCTCCGTGATGCCACATGCAGAGCCGGGCAGATCCATGTGGCTATCGGCAAAGCAGAAAAGGCAAAGGCCAATTCCTGATGCTTTCCTAGCTCCCAGGGGCAACTCGGGCTCTGAATTCTCCTGTTGACTCTCCGACCTAGAGCCATGCACATGGGAATGCGCTTGCAGGCGCTGCAGAGGGGCAGGATGCAGCCCCTGCAAGGACACGCGTTTGGTAAACAGGCAAAGAGAAGCAGCCAGAGGCATGGGAACAGCTTTCCCAGCTGCATGTTTTATAGGGAGCTGCACTGGGATCATTCACGGTCCGTGATGTGCTTGCACTGATGAAGGGAGACAGCGGAGCCGCTCGGGCAGGGCCGGAGGAAGGAGGTGGCGGCTGGACGGGAGAACAGACCGGGCAGCAGCCCTGGCCATGCGGCTGACAACAGTTTGGTGCTTTATGGCCTCGCAGTAAATATCTTATTAAATTGGAATGAAATGCACATCTGGAGATTGCACTGGGGAGCGCTCATCCTGCTGCATTGCTCTTGCGCCATTATCCAGCCCCGTGTCCCTCCGTTCCCGGCCTGTGGCTTTCCCATCAGCTCAGGACATCCAGCGGCTCCTGGAAACACGTGCCAAGCCGCAAGGTCAGGGACAAAGTCGAATCCTGGGAATTGTCCCCATGGCCAAGGTGACACCAGGCCAAGGAGCAGCTTCACTGACTCCATTTATCTTAAGTCACATCCTTACATCGAAGGGAGCTCCCAAAGCCCCAGTGCGGCTGCCACCGGCATCACACGCGTCCTCCCGCTCCGCTCCCGGCTCCTTCCCGCCAGACACTGTCCTCACATATGAACTCAAGCTGTTGGCTGGAGCTGTTGGCTATCAAAGACACTAGCCGTAGCTACAGACGCAAACAAGCGCCGTGTTTCCATGCCGGGCTCCTTCCAGCCTCGTCCTCCTTCCCTGCGGAGAGCCGCACCCAGGATCGGAGCCACGCGCAGAGCTTTGGTGGCCCCAACCAGGGATTTCTGAAAAAAATGGGAAACCTGGGAAAAAGAGAAAAAAAAAACAGGTTGTCTAGCATGAGGACAGGGAGGTGCAGATCCTGCAGGGATCAGAGGCTTCGGTGGCCCCATGTGCTCGTGGCTTCAAGATGCTCTAGTTCGAGTCCTGCCAGTGTCCTCCTTGTCCTCGGCTGATGTCCCCACGTTAGCATCAGAGACCGGCACAGCCCTTTGAAACGGCTCCTCGAGGGAAACCTGCTGGATTCCCAAAGCTGCCGCCGCTCGGAGACGGCCTCGCTCGGAAGCGTTTAATTGGGAGGGCTGGAGGCAGAGAAGAGAAAGGCCGGGGCGTTTGGAGCCTGCAGGGATCACAGGAAAAGCAGGGAATGGGCTGGCATGTCCCTACTCCATGCCTGCGCCAGGGCATCCAGGGTCCTGTTCTCCGCTGGGGACAGGCTGGAGCGGGAGGGATGGATTGGGACCGCGGATGGGTTTGCAAGCGGCTCCGGCAGCCGCTTCCCCAACAAAAGCTCCTTTGGTCCCGGCGCTGCCGGCCCCTCGCGCGGAGCCAAGGGTAACATTTGCGCATGTGGGGCTATACGGGAACGTGTTTATTTTTCGGGCCGCTGCTGAAACCCTGCACGCTCGGCTGGCGAGAGGCCGAGCCCGGGGCCAGCTCCCGACCCGGCTCCGTATCCCGTATCCCATCCAGGAGCCCCTGCTCCAGCCCAGGCTCCTTTGCTAAACAGCCCCCCTCTCAGTGCATTGCTTTGCAAAGCCTGTCCCCATTTCACTGCATTTGCACCAACGGCTTCTAAATTGCCCCTTTGCATCCCAAAGCAGCCTGCAAAGGGCTGGCACGAGCAACCCAGATGTCTGGGCTCCCCTCCGGACTCTGCATCCCACCCTGGCTCCAAACCCCCACAATGACATCCCAGCCACGCATCCGTGCCTGCTAAAGGGAGAGGACCATGGGCACCCGTTCCAGGCCATTTTCCAGGAAAATTCCAGGCCATTTTCCCCCTTTTTTTCTTTCTCCCCAAAGAGGCAGAGGTGAGCGGTATCTGTAGGGTTGGACAGAGCTGCCTTTGAGGCTGCAATTCCCACCAGGAGCCTGGGGATCTTCAGTCGGCTGCACCAGCAGTGGCAGCGTTTGCTCCCGCGTTCCTTACACACCCCTGAATGGAGACATTTACTTAGGATTTCACATTATTAACAGGAAAAGGTCAGGGAGAGGCAGAACCCTGTGTTATTTCCCTGGGGAAATGCTCCTGGAGTGGAGGCCAATGGGGTTTTCCTGCAGCAGCTCCATCGCAAGCAGCAATTTGCCCCTTTAGAGAGCAAAGGAAGTGCCCAAGGAAAAATATTCCCAGGTTCCATGTGTTGTTGAGCCCCGCGGTGCGACCATCCACCATGGCCCCTCGGGGCATTATGCAAGAGGATTAATTAATTTTTTCGCACGCTGCTCAGTGCCGGGCTGGGTGCACTCATGGATTATTCACCCATTCGATAACACGGCTGATTTATTAATGAGAAGGTCGGGCTGCTCCGCAGAGAAGCTTCGCTTGGAAATTGCTCCTGGGCGGGAGCCGGGGGAGCCCGGGCTTCCCGCGGCATCCTGCGGGATCAGGCCCTGGAGACGGAACGGGCCGTGCGGAGCCGCGAGGGACCCGGGGAGCCGAGCAAACCCAGCCGGTGCGGCTCCCGGAACGGGAGAGAATCCCGGGAAGCGGCTCCTCCCCGTGGCACCGCGGCCGGCAGGGAGGGAGCTGCTTCCTGCTCCACAGACCCCGGAAAAGGGAAAAGGGGAAGGAAAGAGCAAGAGGAGAGGGGCAGAAATGGCTCGCGGTGGCTGCAGTGCCAGGCAGGGAGCCAACGGAGCTGCAGACCCGCAGCAAGCAGAGCTGGGCAGGGGCAAGTGGGGCAACCGCTTTTTTGGGGACAAAACAGGGTTTTCCAGGATGTTCACAGGCAGCAGGATGAGACGGGCACCAAGCCAAAAGCCTCGGCCAGGGGTTTGTCACAACTCGGTGCTTCTTTCTGCCAAGAGCCCAAGCAGAGTGTGGGCATTCAGTGCTCCCGCCCCTCTTTGAGGAAAAAAAAAGCTGGTTTCTGTAAAAAAAAAAAGGCTGCGAACAGACACCCCGGGGGCAGGCAGAGCAACGTCCCAGCGGGGACGTCGGAGCAAGCGCAGCCGGCGGCCGTGCCGGCCGATCCGCCCGCACACGCTGTCCTTGGGGAGGCCCAGCGGAAACCGCAGGAAAACAAAGGAGGAATTTATTGCACGGAGAGGGCACTGAACGGGCCGCCCGCCCGCTGCTCCGGCCGACATCGCTGCATCACCCCCTGCGCCCAAGGCTGGTGGCCCTGCCCCTCCATCACCGCCTTCTTGCAAGGAAATCTTCTTGCAAGGAAATCTTCTTGCAAGGAAATGTGCTTGCAAGGAAACGTGCTTGCAAGGAAACACTTCTGCTCCATCCTCTAAATTCCCAAACCCCTGCAAGGACCCCCCCTTCCCCGAACTGCCACATTCGGCTGAACAGAAGCAAAGCCAAGAACGCCCACGCCCGGCTTCTTGCTCCTGTTTATCTCCAAAGCACACACACGCACACAAAAGAGAAAACCAGAAAAAAAAAAAAGAAAAAGGAAGAAAAAAGCAGCAGCAGCTGCTGCCTTCCCTTATCCCGGGGAGCGTTTGCATCCCGGAGCCAGGGCCGCGGAGGGCAGAGGTTCGCGGCCGTTGGCCGGATCAGCTCCGCGCCGGCGGAAAGGGCGCCAGGGCGAAGAGGCCCTGGGCAGCGGGACGTTTTTGGGACGTTTTCATTTGTTTGTGCGCGCGGGGAGCCAGGTGGCAGGAGCGCTAATGGCTTTCCCAGGCGGCTGCTGTTTCGCCGCTGTTCATACTTGAGATGCTTCGGCGAGAAAAACAGCCCGCGTGCCCCTGGGGAGGGGATTTCTGCACCGTGACCTCCCCAGAGCCGGGGGGATTTGTGCAAAAAGCCAAAGTGGGAGCCGGGAAAGCCTCAAAATGCTGCTGGGCAGCTGGGCAGCCCATTCCCTTGGGGATTGACCCCAGAAATGCTGGATCGGGGCCAATATTCACACCCAGGCCCTTGTGAGCTGCTGCACCCACCCCAGAGCTGCCTGCATTTCACTGAGAGGGGAACAGAGTTTGGTTTTGATTTGCCTGAAGGGTATTACCTAAGTTTGACAGCAATACAGATACGCATTTTAAAGGCACCCTGAGCAGGGGGACATCCACGATGTCCTTCCATCTGGTCCTGGCTGAGCCAGCAGGGACCCACAGCTGCAAGGCTCCTGTCTGCAGCACTCTCCTTGTTTGCTCCCCAGCGCAGCTCAAGCTGCCTCTTATAATTTATTAAACACTACACGCGGTTATATTTGGCTCTCGGCTTGTCTACAGTGCTGTTTTCAGAGAGATTTAGGAGCAAAATTTACTTTGGAGGAGGATGCCCGCACCCATTGCCCTGGCTACAGGCAGCCAAGGGGCCCCGGGCTCCAGCACTTTGCACGGAGGCTCTGCAGCTCCTTGCACTTTGGGAACATGATGCGAGATTTTCCCCATGCAGGAGCCTCCGTCAGCAGGCTGGCCTGAACCTGCTGCTGTTTGCAGAGCTGGGAGGCTGCTGAGAAGGGCAAAGTGTTCAAAGGGCCTTTGAAAACATGAAGCGAGGGCTGTGAGCGAGGAAAAACGGCATTTTTTCCTTCTGCTCCTTGGACAGCCGAGCTGCTGGCAGCATCGGAGCCGCCGCGGTGCAGAGGGAGGAGGAGCGGGGTCCTGCTTGCAAAAGCAATGCAAAGCAAAGCAATGCAAAGCAAAGCAAAGCAAGGACAGGCCTCGTGCATGGAGCCATTGCCACCAGCAGAGCCGCGATGTCCCCGTGCTCCCATCCCACCCGTCCCCACTGTCCCAGGCCCTTTGCAAACATCCAGGGAGGTCTCAGCCCCCCGAGCTGCATCTCCCATGGCCAAGACGGCTCCAACAGCCCAGGCACGAGCCGTAAATCAGCAGCAGCAGCAAGGCCCATGGCACCTGGTGGCCATACGTGATCTTTTCCAGGATGCCAAGCAGCACCGGGGTGCCAAGAGGAGCTTATCACATCACAGCAGCAGGGGCTCTTCCCAGGCTACAGCTGTCCCCTGCCTCGGGGATGGGTGACACATCCCTGAGCATCCCTGTGTCCGGAATAGAAATGAGCTGCACCAGAGGCAGGAGCCTGCTAAGCTGCTGCGCTAAGAGACAGGCGGCCACAACATCTCTCCATAGCCCTGGGCTGTATCCAGCACATGCTCCCTTCCCACCAGAAGCTGGAGGAACCAGGAATGTCGCAGATCTCTCCTGTGAGCTCTCTGGCATAACAAATTAAAGATCCTGTGCAAGACTTGCAAGGTGCAGGGGTAAAGTCGGAAGGGAATAGCTCCAGCCCAAGGCTTTTCCTGCACTTGCTTTCCAAGCAAAGAATCCAGCAAACTGGATTTTGCTCTGGGACCAGCACTTGGACAGTCTTGTGCAAACTGCTCTCCTGGCTCCTCTGCAAAACCTGGAGGCCCTCAAAGTTCTTTCACTGCCTGCTCGTAAGGAGCCTCTGCTCCCCATGTAGATGTTAGCGGTGTAAAGTGTGTGTCCGTGGACAGGCCAGGGAGCTACTGGATGAAGAAGCACTTCATAGTTTCCAGCTCTGTTCTAAATTAAGCAGCCAACCTTTGCAAACACACATTTCACAGCAAATATGAATTCTGGCCCTCTTTGCACAGCTCCATCCTCCCCCAGGACACCAGCCCCAGGACAAGGCTGAGCCTGGTGCAGGGGGGCCAGAGGAGCCCACGGGGTGGGATTTAGGGAACCCAGGGCTGTAGGGACTGCCAGGGTATGCACAGGGGTCCAGGGCACTGCCATATGCAAGGACAACGATGCTGAGACCACGCAGCCCTTGCAATCCAACCTCCCATGCAAGCGAGACGGCTCGAAACACCTCCTTGCAACATCTCCCATGGAAACTGGGCAATCCCGGGAGAGCAGGGAGCGCCGGGCCCTCCTGGAGCCGCTCCGGCACCGGCGCCCCGATCGCGGTCAGAATTTCCAGCAGAGCCCGGGGCTCTCTCCGCCGTCACATTGTCTCCGAGTGACCCGCTCCCTGCAGACTGCCTCGAAGCGCCGTTCAGGAATGTTGTTTGGGTTGCAGCAAGCATTGCAAAAAGAGGGAAAAAGAGGGAGGCGGGAGCAGGGAGGCGAAAGAACGTTTGCTCCTTGACCCGTGCGTGTTTTGGAGAGCAGATCACAACTGGAGCCGCAGCACCACGCGGGAGCAGCCTGGGGCCCTCCTGCACCCCGAGCCTTGTCCTGGCACTGCAGCCCCGTAACATCCCCAGGACAGGAGGATGGAGCTGCAGCATCCGAGCAACCTGGCGGAGGAGTTTTCTCAATACAACCCTCTCCTGTAAGGATTTCCCTGCGTTGCAGCCACCCGGTGTCCCCATCTGCCCAGCTTTCCGCTGCGCTTTCATCATGGCCACATGCCAAAACTGCCTCCTTCCCAGAGCTGGGCTTCAGAAAAACCCTTGGAAAAGGGGCAGCACAGCCACGGGGAGACACAAGAGCCAAAAACACCTCTGAAAGCCAAGGGCCCCCCTGGCTCCTGCTTGGACTCTTGCAACTGCCCCTAAAACAGCAGCTGGGACCTTCTCCCTTTAGGCCAGTGCACAGTGAAATTGTTAAATGAAATCCCTCATTTTCAAGCACCTGGAGCCCCGAGAGGCTGCGAAGTGTCTCAGAGGTGCAGAGGGTCAAGGACATTACAGGGAACAGGGTAAGCAGGAAGACACAGCAGCTGGTGGCTCCAGCAGAGCTGAAACTTCTCAGAATGTGGAAGAGGCAGAAATAACAATTCCATGAGCATAAAAGAAAGGTACTTGGAAGGACCTGTGCTTATAATAGCCACTGATTTGCAATGCACATGGTGCATTTAATAGTTCTCTCTTCATCCAGGCATGAGATGATGCTCCTGCTAAGGAGAGTTTTCATTTCTTGTTATGGCCTTGAAGCCTGCAGCATCCTTGCCAGAAGCGGCCTGACAAACCAGTGTCTGTCTGCAGAGAAGACAACACTCGCAGCACACAGCTCCAAATACAAGATTTGCAAACCCGGACCAGATTTGGTAGTTTCAAATACAAAACTCAAGAACATTTGATCAAAGAAACTGGAACAAATCCAACCAAAATAGGTACTGTTCGCATCAGTTGGGTTTAGAAAACCAAAGCAAAGCAGGACAAGCATCTGTCTGGCCCTGATGAAATGCAGATGGCAGAGCATCGGCGCTGGATCACTTACGGACTGATAGGGCCAGTGGCCCAGAGCAGGCAGGACAGCTTGTTCCCAGCTCCTGTCACCAGTTCAGGGCTTTCTTTGAAATCTCAGCAATAGGAACATGGAGCCCACAGGAGGAGAGGCTTAAGAAGTTTAATGAAAGTCACCTGGGGACAGGGAAAGAGCCATGGAAGTTTTGTCTTGGCCCAAGAAGAACAGTAGCATTGAGGTCTTATCAAAGGCCACCCTGCGTGCCAGGAACATGGAGCAAGATGAGCAGGAGCCTCTGGCAGCGTGAGGACATTGGCTGCCTGGAGCATGAGATTGCAGGGTTGACAGGGTAAAGAAGCCTTTGCGCTTCTTTAGATGGCAATAATTCACTTCCCTGCAATGTCTTTGCCTTCCTAGAAGGGAGCAAAGCCAGACAGATGATGCCTCAGGAGAGCAGCAGACCTCAGAGCAAGCAGAGGCCACAGCAAGGGCAGTGTAGCTATGGGCAAGTGTCCCCTTTGGGGACAGCCATGTGGCAACACTGGGCTGGAGTCCCCTGGGGACCAGGGACTCCCATGAGGGCAGGAGCCTGTTGGCCACTGCAGAACCCCCTTCCCGAGCCCAACACCTCGGCCTGGGCGCCTGCCCGGAGCCACCAGTATTTTTAGCCTCCAGAAGATGGAGAGGCCACATTTGTTATCTAGCATTGCCGAGGAGATGTTGCTTTTCCAGAAAAACATCCAAGCCCTCCGAGCTCTTGGCCACCAGCGCCTCCGGAGCTGCCAGAGATGTGACGCTGGTTGACACCATCCCAGCACGGCGCAGCAGATGTTACTGGCTGCCGCTACCCGCCGCAGCCCTTGCCCTGGAACGGGGCTGTCTCCAAGCTGGGTTGTTCTCCACGTTAGCCTGGAGATTCCCCCTGTTGCAGTCCCCGCGTTTCATCTGGAAGCGGAGATGCCACCTCCCGAGCTAAAGGCCATGGAGACTCGGGCTTTCCTGCAGAGAGCGTGAAACCACACGCAGCTTTCCCGGGATTTTGTCTCCTTCCAGCTAGTGCAATACCCTGTCTCCTCTTTTCACACTTTAGGAGTTTCTCTGATTCATCTGCGACGGCAGCCGGGCGCAGTGAGCTGTGCTTTCCAGGGACGCTCTTCCTTCCCAAAAAGACTCGCTTGCTGGCAGAGTCCCCACTGTACAGCCTGTCCCTCGCAACCCCATCCACGATCCACCCGCACATTCCTCCTCCTTGCAGTGGGGACCTCGGAGCCATAGGGATCTTTGCAAGGCTCCCCAGGGAGGATGTTTTGGCTGGGAAATTTCAGTGGAAAATGAGTTTAAGGGAAAAGAAAAGAAGAAAAGGAGTCTGGCACCTGCTGAGCTCCATGTGCAGCTCCAGCTCTGCAGAGAGCCCCAGCTGTGGCCAGGGCACTGGCAGGGATGGGTGGCCGGGCTCCTTTTCCAGGAGGAAAGGCTCCATCCGCGGCCCTGGAGATGGCTTGGGTCGAACGGGCGCTGCTGGGGGACATTGCTCCCCAGTTCCAAGCTGGTCCTGGAAGGCCATGAGCCTCCATCCCTCCTTGCCCAGCTGCAGGTGACCTTGGTGCACATTGCCCAGCCCTGGGGTCATCCCGATGTCCCCGCTGTGTCACCCCCGAGGGTGGGCACTGCATCCCTACACCAACACCCTCTTGCCATATCCTGCCAAACCAAAGACAAGTCCCTGCTGCCACAGTGGCCCTTTGGTAGGCGATTTATTTAACTTTGCACGCCGCAGCCTTATTGTTCAGGGAAATGTTTACCCTAAATATTTAATAGCAGAATGCCATAAACTGAGGTTTCCTGGGGAAGAAACCCAGGCTGCAATTGGGGAGCAGCCACTGACATTTCTCTCCCTGCTCCTGCAAAAGTTAAAGATACTTTCCTGCTTCTCCCCAAGAATCAGATCCTCAGCTCCTCAAAACCAAATCTCTTTAATCTGGCCAGAGGCCTCTTCATCACTTCCTGATGAGAAACACAGGAGACCTAACAACAGCCCTTTTAAAAACAACATCCTCGATTCCACTAACTCGTTAAACAGAGAGAGCCTGAAAAGTGCCAACGCTCCTATGAGAAAAGACGAGAGAGAGAGGGAGGGAGGAAAGAAAAAGCAGGTTATTTATAACGCCAGGCAGCATTAGGGTCTATTCAGTCTCTCCTGCGAACCGCCTGCTGCTAGGAGGTCACTCCCCAAAAACCTGCTGAGCCCGTGACCTGCGCACGGAGTTGGAGCCGGGATCCAGGGCGGGCACCAGCCTTTGCACCGGGGAGATTCCCTCGCATGCTCCTCGCCTCCCCGGAGAGCCCGCGGAGCAGCCACGCGCCGGGCAGGACGCTCGCAGCTCGGTGAGTCCAGCTCCGTGTGCGTGGGGATCTTTTTAAGCTCCCATTTCCATAGCCTGGCAGGGTGGGTGGCACGAGGGTGCCCACATGGTACTTGCCGGTGGCACAGCACTGCTCCAACCCATGCCCATAGTGCAGGGGGACTGGTAACACCCTCGTGCATCCCTGTTTGTGCCATCCGTATGGATGGACCCCCAGGCTTGTACAGGTGCCTGCTTGCAGCCCCCCTCCCAGCCAAGCAGGGCTCAGTTTTAGCCTGGCAGAAGCCAGCAGCAATGAGGGGAAAACGCCAAACCCAAAGGTTGTGCTGCCCTGGCTCCAAATGCTGCTCCGTACCCGGGGCTGACCCACTTAGACCACCAGCTTTTGGGAAGCAAGTGCAGAGATTCAGAGCCGAAACAGCGTCTTAGCTCAGGTGCCACCCAGGAGCGAGGCTGAAGCTGGCTGGGGAAGGGAGAGAAACCTTTAAATAAGGCAGTGGGGAAACGGGGTCTGCTGAGGACAGACTGTAGGTCTACTGAAAGGGACACAGAGAAAGGCAAGGGACCCTTTGGATCCGTCCTGCCCGGTGCGGAGGGACCCCGGGACGGGCAGCCGAGCGGCACAGCCACCGCCGGGGAGGCTGGAAGGAGCCCCGTGCAGAGCAGCCCGGGTGTTTTATCAGGCAGAGTGCCCTGGAACAGGAGGAGGAGAAAAAAACGAGCGTGCGGCCACCTCGGTGCCAAGGTCTCGGCACGCACGGAGCATCCCGAGCACCACCCTGGCCCTCCCCTCCGCCACGGAAAGGAGGAGGGAGAGGGAAGGAGAGGGAGCCCTGCCTGCCCACCAAGGCCTCAATCCCGCTTTTCTTCCAGCGGGAGCAGCCTGCCAGGGTGCCTCGGTGGCAGCTCGCTCCCGGTGCGAAGCAGAACTGTGCCCTCTTTGTGCGCCGGGCTCCAGAACAGCACCGGGGCGCAAAACACCCTCCTGCTGCACCGGGGATGGGAGCAGCTGGCCAGGAACAAGCAACCCCAGCAGCTCCCAGGAAAAACGGGCAAAGTTAGGGAAGAGGGGAGGGATCCCAGGGATACCATTTGGGCAGGCCACTGGTAGGGGTGGGAATGCTCCATGGGTGTAACCAGCTCCACCATCACGGCTCCATAGGGGCACCCACAGCAACGGGGACATGGTGACATTTCCACAAGCCACCCCATGGCCAACCCCTGTCAGGCAGGGCAGCCTTGACGTCCCTTCCCAGATTTCCCCGGCACCACAGCAGAGTTTGGGGCAGATACCGGAGCGGAGATCCCTGTGCGCAGGTCACACGGAGCAGGGGGACCCGCGCGGCCACCGCATCCCCTGGCCACGCTCCTGCTCCGGAGCGGAGCTGGCAGGAGGCTCCCGGCAGCCCTGCGCTCCCGGCCACGTAGATAGGGGCCAGCAGGCAGGAGCGGATCCCAACAGCCCAGCCCAGAGCGTTTCCTGGAGGCGTTTCAAGCCGTCTCGCTTGCATGTGGTTCCCGCTGCTGCATTCAGTGCAGGGCCAGAGTCTTCTCCAGCCACCAACGCACTGCACGGGGCACGACTGGTGTCCCCTCCGAGCGAGCGGATGGGTTTGTAGGCAGCCAAAGGGAAAGCCTGGGGAAAACTCTGCTGCCTGGGAGCATTTTACCCTCCTCTTCCCTGCATTTTACCCCTAGACAGGCTGATTTTCATAAACACAGTCAAAACTTCAGGTTTAATGTTCACTCCCTTCCCCATTTGTCACACTGGACTCAAAGGGCAGGAGGATGATGCCGCTTTGATGTGCGGTCAGGAGAATTAGCTGAACTCGGAAAAAAATCTAGGCTTAAAAGTCTTTTAACTTCCAAAGAAGCCGGAACTTGTTTACCAGGATTTACGTCGGCCGCTAGTGGCAGGAATATCCTACATTTTTGTGGGGGAAGGGAGAGCTGGATGGAACTCGCAGCAAACCACAGCACGAGCAAGCGCAGCGCAGACACAGCCCCATCAACCTGCTCTTGCAATTCCCACTTTTCCCCCTTTGGGGCAGGGATCAGTCCTGCGGACCCACATGCACTAAGCGTCCCCACAGCAAGCGGGCGCAGAGCCTGGGTTTGAGTGCCCACATTTTGGGGAAGAGGTGGGTCGCCTTCCACACGCTCAGCCTAAGACTATGGGCACCCAGTCTCTACCCAGCTGTGAGTATTTCTGAATTTACTGAATACCCAGTAGTATTATACCGGTAATACTATACTGCAGTATTTCTAGACTTTGCAAGCAGAGACACCAAAATGGAGTGTTTCCAGGAAGCACAGGTTGAAAGGGTGGAAGCTCAGCACCTTCAAATAGAGATGTTCGCAGACACATTTTTAGCAGAATTCATTATTACCCCAACTCTGCAGCCGAGTCCTGCAGCAGACCCCAAACCTCTCAATTCCCTGCCCTGCTTTTGCTGGTGTTTCCTCCCTCCACTTCACACACGTCTCCTCCTCCCTCCAGGTTCCCCCAGGGTCAACACCATGCGTTGGGCCACGGTCCTGTTAGTCGCCGGTCTCTGCGGAGTCTCCCTGGGCCAATACAATGAAGAAGAAGACCTGGCTTGGTTACAGTACTACATGCGGCAGTCCCGGCTGTCCTCCTACAACTACATGCCCTACTACGAGGATGAGAACTCCCCGTATGTTTATTCCTACCTCCCGGCTCCGGACGCGGAGGGAGAGCCCGGCCCTGAAGCTCAACAGGCGCCTTCCCGAGAATGTCCCCAAGAGTGCGACTGTCCCCCCAACTTCTCAGCCGCCATGTACTGCGACACGCGCAACCTGAGGTACCTGCCCTTCGTGCCCTCCCGGATGAAATACGTCTACTTCCAGAACAACCAGATCACCTCCGTCCAGGAGGGCGCCTTCGACAACGCCACGGAGCTGGAGTGGCTCGCGCTGCACAACAACCAGATCACCAGCGAGAAGATGGGCAAGAGGGTCTTTGCCAAACTCAGGAACCTGGAGAGGTTATACATGAACAACAACAACCTGACCAAGATGCCCGGCCCCTTGCCCCGCTCCCTGAGAGAGCTCCACTTGTCTTACAATCAGATCTCCAAGGTCCCGTCCAACGCTCTGGAGGGCCTGGAGAACCTCACAGCCCTGTACCTCAGCCACAATCAGATTTTTGAAATGGGAGCATCCCTCAAAGGGCTCAAGTCCTTGATCCTTGCTGATCTGAGCTACAACCACCTCAGGAAAGTCCCCGATGGCCTCCCAATAGCTCTGGAACAGCTCTACCTAGAGTACAACCACATCAACACCATTCCTGATGACTATTTCAGGGTCTCTCCCAAGCTGCTCTATGTGAGAATGTCCCACAACAGCCTCACAAACCAGGGTCTCTCCACCAACACTTTCAACAGCAGCAGCATCCTCGAGCTAGACCTCTCCTACAACAGGCTTCAGAAAATCCCGCGGGTCAGCACCAACCTGGAGAACCTCTACCTCCAGGGGAACCAAATCAACGGTGAGTAGATCTCCATCAGCCAAAGCATGCTGGTGCAGGGGCAGCAATAACATGTGTGGGCAATGCAGTGATGGGGACACGGAGTCCTTCCTTCCCTGCTAGGGGTGGCAACATTCTAGGCAGGAAGCTGCGTTCTGGGAGATTTATTCCCTCCGGGTGGTCCTTATCAAGACAAGAATGGGACCTGCTGTGTCCCCACACACACCTGGAGCTGAAAATTTGAACACTCCCCTACAGACACTTGCAGTGATCAATTAAGCCATTAAGCTAATTTCTTCTGAGGTTAGAAGGAGCCTCAGTATCTCCTGGTGAGAATCAAGGCTGAGCACGTTGGCCCATTGCTAAGGAGCTGGCCCATTGCTCAGCTCTCCATGCCCTTCCCCTGATACCTGCAGGGGACCTTCCCGCTCCTTGTTGTTTCCAAAGGGCCTCCAGGAGGGTCTGGGAGATGTGGATTTCCCAGACAGTCCTGCTGGAATCAGGGCTGCGGGATCTGTGTGTCCCTGTGGTCACCGGAGCTGCTGGTCCCTCCTGCTCCAGCCAGGCCCCGCAACAGGGAGGAGCCCGTCCTTATTGGAACCATCAACACGGCATCGTTTGCCAGGGCTAAAACCCACTCCGTTTCATACACAAATAAATAGAAGGAACAGATTGTTCTGGAATTGCTGCGTATAAAAACAGCTACAAAAAAAGCATATTGGAACTCCTGGAAAAATCCACTCCTGCTCCTCTCACCTGCCAGGCCCTGAGGGCAGCATGGGGAGAGGGAGAAGCCCCAGCGCGGGCTGCTCCGCGTGGGACAACGACCCGCCAGCACAAACAGTGGCTGTTGCAAGAAACACCCAGCCCCGCGGTGGGGAGCCGGCACAAATGCAAAAAAACTCCAGCAGATTCCCGAATGTTTGCTTTCCAAATCCGTAGCAATTGAAAACTGCAGTTTTGCAGCCCGTGCAATAGGTGCGTTGAGCCCTGATGCAGAGAAGGACGAGCCCCGGCCTGGTCGCTATTGTGCTTTATGATCCCTCCGCATGGCCAGGCTGGTCCCTGCGGCGGCCGTGCAGCACCAGGCGCCGAGGAAGCGGCTCCTTCCACGAGCAGCACCGAGGGCTGGAGCTTTGCTGCCCTCTAGTCGGGCGCTTCCCTCCCAAATCCTGCACAAAACCTGGGATTTGCTTCACGTCCTTGCATCCCAAAGCCCAGGGCAGCTCCAATGTCTTTCTGATGCATCCCTGAGTTTTCCTGCCTCCAGCAATAGAGGTGCCCACACAAACAGGGAGAATAAGAGGGGATGTTGCTGGTGGGATGTTGGCTGCACAGCCGGAGCCCCGCGCGGACCGGGATGTTCTCCAGGCCAGGGATGCTGCCTGGATGATCCCACCTCTGTGCTGGGGCCTCAGGATGGGAGGGCGTAGAGTGGGAAGACTCACTAGAAAGGCTCAAAAAATTGGGGCAAAACTGGGGATCTGGGGGTGCTTCCAGGTCTTTCCTGCCCATCCGAACAGAGGCTGTTGGATATCAGGAGCCATCAGAGTCACCTGCAGACACGGCTCGGTTCCCCCGCATCTGTCACCTCTGACGATGCTGACCCATATCCATGTGCCCGGGTCTTCGGAGAGCTCTTAGGACGGCTGCTGGGGCCTGATGCAGGGACCAGTTGCCACCAGGTTTTGTGGGTTGGCTCCGTGTAGGTGCTGCTGATTCCAAGGGGCATCGCGCAGGTTGGTCGGGGCGGTTGGAGGCAACGCGGGTGCTCAGCTCTCCGTGCCCTTCCCGCAGAGTTCTCCATCAGCAGCTTCTGCACCGTCGTGGACGTCATGAACTACTCGCGGCTCCAGGTGCTGCGGCTCGACGGCAACGAGATCAAGCGGAACGCGGTGCCGCCGGACGCGCCGCTGTGCCTTCGGCGCGCCACCATCATCGAGATCTAGCCCGGCGTCCCCTCCCGTCCTCAGGACAGCGCTGCCCGTGCCCGGGGACACTCGCTCCCATCTCATCGCAGCTTGATGGCTCCGCTCGGCTTCCGCGATAGCGCGGGCCGGGTGGGCCGAGGGCAGCCCACGGCGGCGCCCAGCCGGGATCCCGCCATTCCCGAGCGCTTCCCGCGGGGAGGGGATGGCTCCGGGCACGGCTCTCCCCCAGCGCTGCTCTCCAAAGGGCAGCACTCGGTGTGGGGGGACGTATCCCGGCTCCGCGGAGCAGGCAGCTCCGGCTGGGAGGGTTTCCATGCCTGTCCTGCAGGACAAGCACATTTAACAGGATTCATCCCAGAATTTCTCTTGGTGGCCCCTGGGCAGCTGCACAGGTTAAAGGTCCTCGCACTGGGATAGGGACAGCAAGTCCCCGCTTCCCCATCCTGCTCCAAATAGCTCCGGCGATAAAGCCAACGTGAGAGGAACCTTTCCTGCCGCTGCTGCCTGGCATCTCCCCCAGGATAAGGTTTATGCATGAGCAGCACATCTTAATTCCACATCTCCTGAACAGCCACTTGTCTCCTTGGAGGAGCAGGGCTGGGGACCGAGGGCAGCTGAGCTCTGGAGAGGACTTGCAAAGCTGACAAGGCCACCTAGACCCTCCGCATTTAAACTGCATGCTGACACTATAGAAACAGACCCCCAAAACCCCTGTACTATCACCGGCGCATGACCCGTAGGCATCATACTGGCCAATAAAGCCCTTTCTGTAACTGCACGAGATGTGTCCGAGGAATCGCAGGCCGAGGACTGCGCGTCTCCGCGGTGCGAGCGGCCCTGCGTGCGCAGGGTCTCACGCGTCATTTGTGGGAAAAGAAGAGTAAATTTGGGTGCCCTGCAGGAGGTGCTTAGTATTTTCAGCTGAGGGGAAAAACAAAACAAAACAAAAAAAAAACAGGTATTTTCTGCTTTGGCTTCAGGGCTGCAGTTTCCCGTCCCTCTTGCAGAGCTGCTGCTCCTGCAAACCCAACACGGGCTGCACTTGCCGTCTAGCGGCTGTAGCCGACACTACAGGCGCCACCAGGACTCGTGCGTGGGGCTGTTCCCGGACCCCTCTTGGACACGGGCAATGTCACACTCCTGGTGACACCTCCTGTGCTCAGGAGACCCGAGGGAGCACAAACCCCTGGAGGTCCCCAGCAGGAGTGGGGACCGCGGCAGCGCTGGGGTTGACACTAGGTGTCGGCGTTGCCTGTCGCGTGTGGCCTCGCTGAGGACGGAGGGACAGCAGGGCTGGCCCTGCTTTGTCCCCACAGGGCTGGAGAGCAGCACCGGGAGAGCTGGGAGAAACCTGGAGCTGCATCCTGCTGGGGGCTATCCCAGGCAGGAGGCTCTTCCGCACATCCAGCTCCCAGGATCCGCTCGCTATCCCGCATCCCATCCTCTGCAATCACGCGTGGCCGTGATGCCAGCGCGGATGTGCCGCGGGTCCCGCTCTCATGCGGCCGCCCAGCCCAGGTCCCGCAGTCCTGCTCCATGGAGAAGCCAGTTCCAGGCAAGGCCCAGGGCGGGTTTTCCCTGGAGGGGACCAGGTGGAGACATGGGAATGACTGGCAGGAACACCGGGAAGATGTCATCTCCATGCCGGGAGGACGTCACCTCCCTGCTGCCACCCACGAGCCCTGCACAGGGCCCATCCTCCTCCTCCTCCTCCTTCCCAGCAGCAGCTTCTAGCCCAGAACCAGACGGGATGGGGACAGGAATCACAGCTGGGATTGGGTTGGCATCCGCTGGGATTGGATCTCATTCCCAAGGGCTGAGGAGAGGGCTGGTCCTCCAGCCTCCCTTTTGATGCTCCCAGCTCTGCACCTTGTTCCGGGAGGGAAAACCCACGGCATTGCCAGGGGCAAGGTGCCACCCGCGGGTTTTTCCCGGGGGAGGGAAGCAGGATGGAAACGCGAGCAGGATTTGCAGCAGCTCCGGGGATGTTGGCGCCGCCACCGCAGCGCCCAGCGGGTCCCCATTCCCACAGCCTCCCCCATCCGCCCCCTTCCCAAAAAAAGGGGGCAGCCCCATTGGTCCGCGCGGGCCCAATCGCCGCCTTGTCGCCAAGGGGCAGCCCGGCGGGATGGGCAGGGATGAGGGTTTTCCTCCCCTTCCTCCTCCTCCTCCTCCTCCTGTTGCTGGGAGGGGGCTGAGAGCCGCCCTGGGAGGCTGCAGGGCTGGGGAGGAGGAAGAAGGGGAGGAGGAGGAGGAGGAAGGGGCCCTGGGCTTTGTCCACATCCACAGAGGAGCCTAAAGGATGGAAAACCCCAAAGCAAGAGGGCCTGAACCCCAAAGCATCTCACTGCCTCTCAGCTGTGCCCCGTCCCGGGCCCCTCGGCCCGTCCTCTCCCCTCCTGCACCTTTTGCCCTGCTCCCAAGCACACACCAAGCGATCGCCCCCCATGCGGGTGCTCCTGCAGGGCGTTCACTTCAAAGCAACCCCCCGAGGTGAAAGAAACTACAAGAAAATCAGCCAGCAGCGAGCGATGGGGTCGAGGACCCTTTGGAAGCGGAGGCGCAGCCCGGACCTTTGGAGCACGCGCTAAATTCCAGGCTCGGCTTGGGGAGACCCATTGCAGAGCGGGATTGCTTTGGACCGACGTGATCCTGCTCACGAGTCGGAAACCTGGGAATAAAAGCATTCCCAGGTGGAGCGCGGGTGAGCACAGGGCAGCACTGCCACCCTCGCCGTGCCACCCACGGGCGCGTGACGGGACAGCAGTGGAAGTTGATGATTAATGAGGAGGAAAGCAGAGTCAGGGCTTCCCAAGCGCAGCCAGGGGACCTGGTGTCTTGTCCCTGGTGTCCCCCAGGGTGTTTAGGACCCGTCTACGCTGCGGGAAAGGGAAGGGCTGGGGCTTCCTGATCCATGCGGCTCCCATTCTCCTCATGCTCCCATTCTCCCGGTGCCTTTTGTCTCCGCAGCCATCTGTCCCGCGGTCCCGCCGCTCGCCCTGCACGTGCCGTAAATACCAAGACGGGCTTTGTGTCCGTTTCCAAAGCTGCCCGGCGCCCGAGCCGTGCTGCAAAGCCTGTGCCAGGTGCCCAAGGCCAGCACGGCACGGCACGGCACAGCACGGCGTGGGGCACGCGGTGCCCTGGCCATTCCCACTCACATGCATCGGGGTTTGGGCAAGCGGAGCTCTCTGCTCCCACCGGCTATCGTGGAAATAAAGTCCCTGAAAATGGGCCTGTCTGGGAATGCTGGGGCCCTACCTGGCCTTGCAGATGTTGTTGCATGGAGCAGTTCCTGCTGACACTGCTGTTTCCCTGATGGAGCGGGTGTTGCATCCGTGCAGGGGGTGCAGGTTGGTACCAGCCCCGCCAGGGATGCTCCGACACATCCCAGCGGGATCCAGCTGGTCCTGGGAGGTGCTGCTGTCTCCTGGAGCTGCACGTCTTGCCCAGTGCCAGCGCTCCGGCAAGCTCCAGGGTGCCCATCCTGTGTCCCAGCCCAGCTGGAAGTGGATCCAGCATTTCCTGAGGTGGCCACATCCTGTAGAGAGGCCAGGATCTCTCAGGGATGGCCACACAGTGTCTCTGGGAACGGGAACGCGGTGTTCCTAGGGATCAGGAGTGCTGCATCTCTGAGAATGGGGGACAGGGTGTCGCTGGGGATGAGGACACGGTGTCCCTGGGGATTGAGAGTGTGGCATCCCTGCGGCCTGGGAAATGGCACCCCATGGGGATTGGGAGCACCGCGCTGCTGGGGAGGGATGCACGGGGTCCCTGAGAATGGGGATGTCCCAGGGGATGGGCACAGGGCAGCATCCCTGGGCACGGGGACACAGCGCGGGGACCGGCCACCGCAGCCACCGGCAGCTGCGGCCGTGGGTGGCAGGGGAGGCGGCGCGGGGGGCGCTTCGCCGTCGGGCCGCTCCGTTTCGCAGCCTCCTTAAACAGCAGCAATCGCCATTCGAACGTTTAATAAGGGCGCATGCAAATGGCCCCACGTCCCCCCCGGCCTCCGCGGGAAACAAAAGGTGCCGGGTTTAGTAGGGCATGAAAGGGGAAACAAAACGCGGGCCCCCCGCCGCCCCGGCGCGCAGATGGCACCAGTTGTCCCCGCGCACCAGTTGCTCGTGGCTGCCGAGCAGCCCCTTTTATCCCCCCGACAGGTCGCAAACGGGGCCGGCAGCAACAAAACGCAGCCGAAAGCGGCTGCTCGCCGGCCCCATCTGCCTGGGCGCCCCTGGGCCACGCGCTCCCCTCCCCAGGGGAGCAACAGCGATAGGACGGGGCGTTTGTTTGGGGGGAATTCTCTGTTTTTTTGTTAAGATTGCAAGAAGCGACGTCTCGGTGCGCCCAGCTGCTTCCAGAGCCGCTGAGGAGTGAGCGGAGGGCAGGCGAGCGGGAGCCCTGTGTGCTTGTGTCTGCAGGGACATTTGGGGAGGCAGGAGATTTTTTCCAGGGTTTATTGCAGCTTTTAGCAAGGGTTGCCAAGATGGAGCCATGTGAGCATTTGTCTTTGGGCTGGTTTGGGGGTCCTGGCTGGGCACGGAGCTGCAGGGACCCGCTAGCCCCTGAGCACCAGCTGGGAAAGGACAGGAGGAAGAGGACGGTCTGTTGGCTGCCGGGAAGGGAGCAGGGAGGAAGAACAGGCAGCGCCTTGGCAAACTCAAACCCAGACCCGAACGTCACCCCCATCCAAGGCGTGGGGAAGGGCTTGGATCGGCGCTCCGGAGGCCAAGCCGCGATCTGGGTGGTTTTCCCAGAGCCGCCGGCATCCACAAGCGAATCCAGCAAGGTGCAGCCTGTGCAGCGTCAGCATTTACACCCAGGCACCTGGTGCAGCGCGGGTGCAAACGGGGCGCCCAGCGCTCCGGCGGATCCTGGGAAGCTGCTCCCGGCTGCCGAGTCCCGCAGGGAAGGGCGCAGCGAGGCCTGCGCCTCCCTCCCGCGCCCGGGGCTGGGGACGGGCAGCAGGGGAGCGCGCGGCCGCGCCGTCTGCCCGGAGACAGGGAGCAGCTCCCGCCGGATTGGCCTCGGCGCTGCCGAAACGCCGCGGCCGCGCTCGGCCCGGCGGCCCCGCGCGCTCCCGGGCGCAGGAAGCACCTGGAGGGGAACGTGCCGGGGCACGAGGGGCCGCGGAGCCTCCGCGCGTCCCTTCTGTCCCCGCTCCGGCTGCGACAGCGGCTCCGCAGCCGGGACACGGGGTGAGGGGCTGCCCTGCTCCTTCGGCCACCAGAAACAGCCCATTTCTTTTCCCCCCTTTCTAACAAATGCCAAATTGCAGAAGTTTCTGCTTTTCTGAAGTTTCTGCTCTTTCCCACCGCAGGGTGATGGGCGGCAAGAAGGTTTGGAGCCAGGGACAAGGGGGACGGGGTGTGAAGGGGAAGAGGCTCCTGCGGGGAAGGCAAAGGTGACCCCGGCCATTCCACCTCCCACTTGCTGGGGCAGCTTTTTTGGGAGTGTGGAAGTTCAGCTTCTGCAAAGGGCGCCCAGGAAAGGGGAGCAGGATGTTCAACCACACACACACAAAAAAAAAAGGCAAAAAAAAAAAAAAGGCAAAAAAAAAGGCAAAAAAAAGAAAAAAGCTGGGGGTCACAAGAGTGCATTTTCCCCCAAGGATGCCTCATGGCCCGTCCTTCTGTCCTGCCCTTCCTCTCCCCAGCAGGATCGTTGCAAGGGGACCGGCTGCCACGTGGAAATGGCGGGTCCCCACAGGAGCCCGTGTCCCCAGCTGGTCCCCACGCACCAGGTTTGCAGGGCAAAGGGCTGAGCAGCTGCCAGGGCCACGTCAGAGGCGCCTGGTCACCTGCACTGACATAACCCAGCACTGCCCGGCCACAGGGGACAAAATGGGAGCCAAGGTCCCCAAATGTGGCGCTTCCCTGCCCTCCCCAAACACCCAAATGAAAACGAAATAAGCCCAAAAGCAAAACACACACACACAAAAAAACAACTAAAATCAAACAAAGGCTTGGCAGAAAATGAGTCCAGGTTTTGGTGAGAAGACAAGCAGGGGAGGGTGAGGGTGGTTTTATTTATTTTTGGTGCTTTTCAGGAGCTGCTGCAGGCTCGCAGGGAAGGCCACCGGGTCCCAGGGGACATCAGTCCCCACTACAGGTCTCCTCTGTAACATGGGGCAAGAAAACAGAAAGAAGCTAGAGCCTGGCAGCAAAAAAAAACAGAGCAAAGGTTGAGCCGCGAGGCTGCTCAGCTCCTCCTCGGGCACCACGTAGCAGCCTCTTACCAGAAGAAAAATGACGAGTAAAATAAAAATAGCAGATGAGTCACGCAGGGGAAGGCGGGCAGGGGGGCTGGTTACTGCAGGTATCTCTGACTCCTCTCCAAGCACTCCGTGTTTTTTTTTTTTTTTTTTTTTTTTTTTTTTTTATTATCTTGGACACGAGCGACCCACGATCCGGCCGATGTCGGTGCTGGATCCAGGCTGGGATGAGCCCCGGCCTGCAGCACCCGTGGGTGCCCTTTGAAGCCGGGTGACTCCGAGCTCGTGGGGACAGCCCTTCCTCCCCAGCAGCCTCTTCCTCCCCAGCAGCCTCGTTCCGCAGGCAGCAGCAGTTTGGGTGTGTTTAGCAAAGCTAACGAAGGCATGAGCTGGGAAAGGAGTGGCTTTGCCACAGCACCAGCCCCAGCCCACAAAGTTATTTCCCTGGGAGGTGGCGCAGGAGCATAAAAGCAAAGGAGAAGGAGGGGGTTTTACAGCTGCCCAGGAGTGGTGGGATCCAACCTTGGTTTCCTCAGGGAGCTTGTCCCTTTAGCAGACATGGGACAAAGCTGGAACCTGTGGGCAGGTCCCAGCTCAGGGCTGGCCACATTGAGGGCACCAGGAGCTCCAGTGAATCAGCCCTGCTGCCTTTGTCCGACAGCCCCAGGAATCCCACGGTGACCCGAGCACCTCGATCCCATGATCACACTCTTCCTCCTTGGGGGGCAAGTGGCTCCTGGCTCCGTCACCCTTGGAAGGGCAGCAGGAATGGGGAGGTTCAGCAAGGAGAAGTCCTGACCCTCCGTGAGTTCTGCTTACACTAGGATCATTCATTCCTGGATTCCAAGATGTTTTTTATGCTGCTTCTAGATTCAGTGCAGAAAAGGAGGCTGGGCAATCTGCTTCCCAAGCCTTTCTTGCTGCTCTGACAGGATCCAGGATCCCACAGGACTACAGTGGATAAATCCCCTGGGGTCTAGGCCAGCAGCCCATAGAGTCAGCACAAGGAAGAGCAGGGCAGACACCTCCAGCCCTGTGGTAGCCACAGCCCCATGACCAGGCTTCATTCCTCAGCTTTGAAGAGTCCCATTTGCAGTCAGCAAGCTGCATAAGGAGGTTTTTTCTCAAGCCTCCTCCTTGGCACATCTAGACATTAACAGCTATTCCACACTTTAACCAAATCCACAGCATTTGCAGTGCCGGCTTCAGGCTGAACTCCCAGCCCTAACCCTCTTAGCAAGCACAAGAATCCCCAGCAAGAAGACAAGCTCATTTTTACTGCTACATTTTTATTAAAGTAACAAAAGCATACCTTTGTCAAAGGATCTGTACATTTTGCATATAAAAACACTGCTATACAATTAGTAACCATCCACTCCCTCCTCCACACACAGCTTACAAGCTTTCTATTTTCACTACAGACAAAAAGCAGGTCCCGTTCAACAGTCCAGCTTATTGTTAAAAAAAGGAAAAATCCCCAAAATACACATTAAGATACACACCATTCAGCTCTGCAAACAAGGCTATCAGGCTTATAGGCAGGAGGCAACAGAGTACACTAATTCACAGCTTTTATATGTAACCAGCTACAAGAGAAATGAGTTACACTCACATTTGGTTGTTTTTGAAGCTAAAAAACAAGACACTTTTCATGTCAGACTCCTCCATGCCAGGGACAAAGAGAATGAGGTTTGGCTATTTTTGCTTTGAGTGGTGGGCACATTAAAAGCACTCACAGAATATTCCTCTGAGCGTGGGCTGGTTGCCCACAAACTTTTCTGGTGAGACAGAGGGCAGAGTATGAGGGTAACCTTAAAAGACCACATTGATCATGACAAGGGACAACCCAAGGAAGTACCAGCCACAGGGAAACTCCCCACCCAGCCAAGCATACAGTTCATCCTGGACACACTGCACGTCTCATCCCAGGCTTTCCATACAACCACGTGAAAAACAAGGGCTCCAAACAGCATTTCAAGCTCTCCTCCTTGAAAAAAGTGTAGTTTACTTTCTGGAAGTTCCCCAATATCATCCGCTTTGCGACGTCACCTATTGCACAATTTCACCAAGGGAAAAGCCCCGGTGCTTTGTTTCAGCTTCTGCTTTGCTGATGTGAGAAATCTAAGTGATGTAGAAGGAAGTGATGCAACTTCAGCACTAGTCTGCTATTACTGTTCAAGGACAAGCAACTCACCCCTTGGCATCCTTACAGGATAAAACAATTGAGGCTGGTTTTCCAGTTCAACAATTCATGATTCAGAACTACAAAAATCCAGACCTAGCTTCTCACATAAGTAATTGGAGAGTTGGGAAGCTCAGCTGGATTTTCTTATATACTTAAAATAACCAAGCTAAGAACTGTGGCAAATGGGAGGCTTTCTTCCTCTACCAGAGCATCCAAGATTTGGAAATATATTGCACAAATGTTTGAGAACTTGACTCAAAGGCTGGGAAAGAACAACTCTGGTTATGCCACTCAGCTGCCAAGTCAGAGGAAGGTTAGAAACAAGAACTGGAAACAGATCTGAGAAGTTTTGTTAGCCCAAACCACGTCAACGCCCTTGTTTTCAGATCGCTTCTCCCTGGATCACCGTGGGTCACTATAAAGGCAATGGACAGATTGTCCTGGTAAAGGCTCATTCCCAACAGGCAGATAAAGGCCTCGGGCAGCACTTGCTGTTCCCACCCCGTCTGTAGTTGCCAGAGCAGTTTAAGGGCCAAATCCTGAGCGCTCCGGCAGGTCTCCCTGGCCACACGTACCACCGGGACACCCACAGTTCTTGAGCAGGCAAAGCACGGAGCATTAGTTGTGCAAAACAGTTGTGTAAAACAGTTGTGTACCAAGAAACCAGCCCAGCCGCTGCCCCCCGAGCAACGGGGCAGCTCCCACCATCAGCCAGCACTGATCACCCAGAGGAAGAGGGGGAAATGTTTGAATTTAAAAGTGTCACGACACCATAGCACCCAAAATCCCAACCTCAGAACAGCCCCACACAACAGGTACTGCCAGTACCACCCCAGCAATGGCAATACTCATCCTGGGAGCCTTCTCCAAACAGTCCGGCCCTCTGTGCATCTCTGCTGTGCTCCATTTCACAGGGCACTGACACCCTCCGTGGCCTTTTCAGACAGGAGATGAAGATGTTGGGGTGGCCACGCGTCCCATCAGTTCACCCCGGGAATGGGGCAGAGCAGAGCTGCAGAAACTGCATCCAGCAGGTCCAGAGAAGATGGAGAGCAAAGAGGGATCCCCAGCACCACCAAGCCCTGAGGCCAGGTAAGATCCCCCCACATGCAGGTCCCAGAGATCAGCCCAGCTGGGATGCAAGGGGTTAGTGAGGGAAACAGCATCTCCCCCATCCCTTCCCCAACAATATTGCGATCCTTGGTGACACAGCAACACTGTTGGGTACCAGGAGTGGGAGAAGGCCACACAGCCACCTCCCAGCACCAAGCCATGCCTCCCAGTGTGGCTCTTCCCCCTCTTCCTCCGTTCCAAGCTGCCCGAGTGAGCAAGTCAACCCACCAAAATTGCCATCCAATACTAATTAGGTAGATATCGGCTTCATAATAAAAACTCATAAGCTTGCAACAGCTTTAAAAAAGGCACCTAAGGCACTGCTTCTGTCCAAAGCAGCGCCCGATATTTTAATTTTGGATTTTCTTGGATTTTTTTAAAAAATATAAATAGCTCTTCATCTTAAAAATAGATCCTCGGGTGAGGTATACAGTAGCCTGTGTCTTGGCAGTGTGAGGACAAGAGGAGTGTTTAGCTGGAGACAGTCATGATGTAGTTTTTGGAAGGGCTGGTGCGCCCCAGCATCATCTGGTTCTTGCAGGTTAGCAGCCCGTAGGAGCTCCCGGGTTTCGTGGCCGCCGCTTCGTACAAGACGCAGATGGAGCCGTCCTCGCCGATGCGGTAGGACACCTCGTAGGGGTCCACCCAGAGCGTGAGCTCGCTGGGCAGCAGCTGGTAGAGCTGCGGGAGGCTCAGTCCGATGTGGCTCGCTGCCTTGCTGATGATGGGGTCCATTTTGTGGTTGATGCGGATGCAGCGATAGCCGGAGCCTTTGAAGGGCTTCTCGGGGAACCAGTGGTGTTTGTAGTGCTCTGCAAGAGAGGAGGAGCGGTGAGGGGCAGCTCTACAGGCTCACAGTCCTTTCCATCTCCCTCCGTCGCACGGAGGATCCAGAGTTACGCGCTCAGCTTTGTTCCTGCTCGCTCCGAGGGGCAGGACAGGCTCTCTGGGTCCTGGAAAACCCAGGCAGGACGTGGCCACAGAGACAGGACACCTTCCCCAGCACAGGGTGGCCGGGGCAGACACAAGTATCCTCAGCAGCGGAGCCCACGCTCCGGGAGCAGCATCCGGGTCGCGCCGGGAGCTCGGGATGTGTCACTATCATCCCCGCGCGGCGATGGACAGACTGCTCCTTCCCAGGAGCGACAACAAGGGAGCGGGGCCAGGTCGGGGGGGACCCCGAGCCCTGGATGCCCTCGTGGGGAGGCACCAAAACCGGGTGCGGGGATGAACCTGGTCCTAGGGAGGAGAGCAGCGGGGTCTCCCCACAGCCCGGCGGGACACGGGGGTTGCCAGGACGGTACATGCAGCCCCCCCACCCACCCCACGGGACACGCGCGGGTGCCCGGCCCAGGCAGGGGCCACCGCTGGGTCCTGGGGAAGGAGACGGGCGGGTTCCCGGGCGCGAGGCTCCCTCCGCACCCCCGGGACGCCGCTCCGGGGCTCGTCGCTCCCTCCGCACCCCCGGGACGCCGCTCCGGGGCTCGTCGCTCCCTCCGCACCCCCGGGACGCCGCTCCGGGGCTCACCTGCGAGCGCCTCGCGCAGGGCGCCGCTGAACACCTGCAGCTGCTGCTCGCTCACGCAGCCCCGCGTGCGCAGCAGGCTGGACACGAAGCCCACGGCGGCGGCGATCTCGGGGGCCATGTCGGCCCGCGGGCCGCTGCGGCGCTGGCTCTGGCTCATGGCTCCCGGGACGGCGGAGGTGGCGGCGCGGCCCCTTTAAGGCGCGGAGGGGACGGCAGCGGCTGCGCGCTCTGCGCTCGTACTGCGGCGCCGCCGCCGCGCCGCCCTTATATCGGCCCTGCCCGCGCTGGCGTCATCAGCGCGGGCGGCGCTCATTGGCCGCCGCGGCGCCGTATGCTAATAGCGCGTGACCTCAGCGCCGTGGAAGCGGTGACGTCGCCGCGGGGGTGACAATGGTGGCGGGGGGGAGGGGGTGACCTGGGCGCTATTTTTAGGGCTCAGCGAGTGTCGCCTCCCCCCCCCCCCCGCCGTTGTCCCCCCCGACAACGCGGCGACCGGTCCCGGCTTCGGCCGAGTGGCCCTGTCACCGAATCGGCCGCTGCGGGTGACAGTGACCCGTCCCCTCGGCCACTGCGGGTGACAGTGACCCGTCCCCGGTGCCATCGGGGGGCGCGGGGATGGGCAGGGGGGTCTCCGCTCTGCAGCACGGGGGTTTTGCCAGCACCGAGCAGCCTCCCCGCATTGCCCATGCCGAGACACATCGGGGTGCCCCGGACCATGTCCTGTCTGGGCAAAGGTCCCCAAGGCGGCCAGGGAGCGGTGACACGGGGACCTTCCCGCGCCGCTCTCGTGCGCCCAAGGAGCCCCCAAGGCGAGCGCTGGCACCCCGGGCACCCATGGCCGCGAGGAGACGGGATTTCAGGAGCGGGCATTGCCAGGGCGTCTCCAAGCGCCCGTCCTTTTCCGTGACTCCGGAACGCAGCAGCAGTTACTCGAGGCCTTCCGGAGCGTGGGGCTCGTTTTGCTCCCGCCGCCGTCGGCACGGCCGGAGCGCGGGGCTCCCGCGGCCTCCCCGCCTCCCTCCATCTGCCGCTCCATTCATCCGCGGAGCGCCAGGAAGCGGCCAAATCTCCTGCTATAAACCAGATTGGCCTTTGTAAGCTTTGAAATAAACCCGAGGATTAAAGTCTAAGGGCTGTTTTTGAAGCGAGCAGCGCACTTGAAGGCAGCCGGGGCCGGGTGACGCACGCTACAACGTGGGCGCGGGGTGTTGACACCGTCCGCCACCGAAGACACCCAGAGCGCTTGGATCAGAACTGGTATAAAATTAAGCAGCAAGCCAAGCTATCCTGGCGCAAGGCAGGTTTTTATAAGTGCACCTGTAAAAGCCCAAGCGGGCATAAATGTGAAAATAAATCCCCTGCGAAACGGAGGCTGCAGGATCACACAGAGGAGGGCTGGGATGGGACAGTCCCGTTCTGCGTCACTGTGATCGTAGCAAGAGCTCCACTGTCCTCAAGTGGGCCAAGAACAGCATTAACAGCGAGCGCGGGTTCGTTTGCAATTAGGGTAACAGTGCTCCCAAGTGCTGCTGATGATCTAACCCGGGCGGGCAGGTTCTCCTGGTCCCCCCTGCTCTGCAAGCAGATGAAGTAAGAGGTGGCACCATTCTCCAAATTCACATCCTCCATTTGCTCTTAATCATCGTCCCCGTTCCTCCAGGCTGAGGCCTTTGCCCTCGCTGGGTCCCGGTCTCCCAGCTCAGATCCTCCTCGTTAACCCCTTCCAATAAGAGGTTTCCTGTGGAGTTCAAGGACCTCCAAGCAGGGTCCGTGTCCATAACTTCTGGCCCTGGGCAAGGCTGTCTTAAACGCAAGACTTCATGCACGCTTTCAGATTGCTGTGGGGTAAAAAACAATTATAAAATAAAATTCATTTTAAAAAGAGACGTTAGAGCTGCTTTTACTGCTGTTCTGGTTGCATTAGCTTCCACCCCGTGTTTAGCTAGAAACAGCTGAGCACATTTAAATTTCAGTTCGAATTATATATAGTGATTGGCTGGATGAGGTTTGTAACTGGTTTGGCAGGAATAAAAAGTTCAGATGGGTTTTCAGCCATCCTAGTCCTGTTTATCCAAAACGAGTCAAGCTGGAAGTTTGACAATAAAACGACAACATCTGGCTCAGTCAAGGGCTCAAGCTCGGCACGGACAGACCAAAATGCTCACGCGGGTTCGGCCTTTTCTGGAGTCAGCAGCTCGCAGCTCTTTTGCACACCCCAAAGGCGCCAGTTCCCACACTCCTGCTTTCTTTGGTTACATTTGCAGGGGGAAGCAGCTTTTCTAATACGCAGCGTTGGACCCGAAACCCATTTCAGAAGCTGTCGCTTGAATACAGAGTCAGTGGCCAGGCAAACAGCGATTCCAGCCGCTGGTTATCAGCGGAGAAATGGTTGCGCGGGCAGAATTAGCATCCAAATCCTCTTGATGAGACGTGTCCCGCAGATGGCTACATGAGCCGCCTCCTGGGCCCCTCCTTTTAGCCTTGCATTTGGAAATGATTTTAAGGGGATCTGCTTGGATTTGGGAAGCCACGGGCTGCTTTTCCTGCGCATTCAGGACACACAAGCGCTGGGGTCCTGTGCTGTCAGCCGCCCGGGTGCTAACCCCCATTCAGCACCATTGGTGGGAATTTAAGGGAAAAAAAAAAAAAAAGCCCGGGGTAAGCAGGGCTCTGTGTTTAATGGCAGCTGTAATTGCTAACCTGGGCCTGACCCCAGAAACAGGCCTAGCAGGCAGGGTAAACAATAAAGCAAGAGGCCTCAGCCCAGCCTGCACTTAGAGCTAATAAGGCCTTTCAAAACACACGGTTGTGCAATCAGACTGTGACCGAAGCGTGTGAAACGCAGCCGAGAGGGAGGGGAGGACATGGGCACAAAGCAGCCGTTTGGGCCCGTTTGCGGCCCGGGCGAGAGGGCGGCTCGCGGCACGCGCGGGCCGGACGGTGCTGCCGCGTCCCCTGCGCTTCCGTAGCACAAACCCGGGCCTTGGGGACCGGTGGCACCACCGAGGAGCTGCTTCTCCTGGAACAGCCCCCTGAGCCTCTTTGCTCATCGCATCCCCTGGATCCTGGCAGCAAACAGCCCAGGCGAGCGTCGCCTCTGCCGAAATGTTGTAGGCAACGCGCGTTGCAGCACTCGAGGGGGCCGCGGGCACAAATCCTGGCTTTTTCCTCGAATTTCCGAGGACTTTGGGCCTCGTTTTCCAACGGTGCCCAGCATCCGCGGCCTCCAGCTGCGTCCCGTTTGCAGGGAGGTTCCCTCGGCCTCGGCAGCCTCTGGCTCCAGCCGTATTGACAACGTCCCCCATAGGATGACGTTTTTTCAAAGCAAAATGTCACCGGCTGCAGCAGGAGCCCCGGCCCCGCTAGTTCCTCCTGCCGGGGAAGGTGTGTGTGACCTCAGCCCGTTTCAGAGATGTTTCCTGTTCTTTGCATTCGATTTATTGTTTTTTTTTTTCTTTCCACATCCCCAACAGGATGCGACTGCCCCCGCCTGCCTCTGTTCCTGTTAGACAAAGTGAGGGGGAAAAGGGGGACGAGGGACCCGTTCTGGCTCCCTCCCCGCCGCCCCTGGTTTCACTGGGGGCTCTTGGGGCCCGTCTCACACCTTTCCCTTCAAGGGAAGCAGCGGGGATATAGGAATTTCACGCTGCACTGAAATGCAGCTCTTTTCTTAGAAAAGAGAAGTTTTTTTAAAAAAAAACAACCCTGTGGCCGAAAGCACGAGGCTGGATTTTTGCAGCGGTTGGAACGCGGCTCCTCTGCCAAACCCAAACGCAGGCAGGGAAAAAAACGGCTGGCGACGAGTTGCCAAAGCAGCGCGTTGCTGAGATGGACGTTTACGGCTCATAAAGTGCTATGAGCGCCGGGAGCTGTGCGGTACAGTGCCATAGCAACCCGGCTGACAGCGACAGGAAGAAAAGGGCAGGAACCCAAAGGCCCCGTTGCGGTAGCAGCCGCCGAGCGATTTCGCTGCCCCTGCTCGGCCCGTTCTGACATCCCCAGGGAGCCTCCGCTGGACCCGTTTCCATAAATGTGTCTTCTGAAGGCCTGGGAAGGGCAGCTCATTGACCCACACATCAGGGGAGAAAAGCAGGAGGTGGTTACAGATCGTAGGGACTTTTATGATGGTGCCGGAGACCTCGGCGGCCGCCACAGAGAGTCCTTTGCTTTTGGTTCTATAGAGCAAAGAGCAGCAAATGGGACCTTTCCTGTAAATTCACGTCTGAGAGTTCGGGTGGCAGGTGCAGGTTAACAAAAAAGACAAGTAACTCCAAGACTTCCAGATTTTGGCCGACTCCAGCATAACTGCAGCGACCCACAACCAGTGTAATGTACGGAAACCTGACGTGCTCGTGGCCAAGTGCAGAATCTCGCCCAACTGCAGCTTCAGATCCGGCTTCCCCCTCTCTGCTCTCCCACCGCTCCTTAGTCTCCCGTCCAATTCCACAGCAAGGAGACGCTCAGGTCCCATCCATGGCTGCTCTGCTGGGCAAGGAACAAAGTGCTGCCCAATCCGTCCCTCTCCCTGTGGCCTCCCTATGTCCAGACTGCAAATCCATGGGGGGCCCTTTCCTTTGAAGCTGGTCTAGGATGCCATGTGGGAGGGAAGGACACTGGGAGAAGGTCCTTGGGGTTCTTCTCAGGCTACACCCACAAATATGAAAGCAGCCAGTGCTTCCCAGCGCGGGGCAAAGCTCCCAGCCCCTGCAAACAGCAATTAGGGCACAAGGGAGGCGCAGATAAAGCAGGGCAACACCCTCCAACAGCGCAGGTCTGGGTGGTGCCCTTTCCCAAGGGCTGGCGGATCCGTGGACAACCACCTCCCGAGGAGCAGGTGGACTCCCAGCGACCGCTCCGGGCTGTTCCCAAGGATTCCGTGCCCTGGCTGGCACATCCAGCCGGGTGGTTTGTGGCGGAGAGCCACACGTGGGCAGGGGGAGCCGCACGCGTCCCCCCAAACCTCCTCGCTGCCCGCGATGCCGCACGTGGCCAGCACGCTCTCCCTGCCCCGGCTCTCCCCACGCAGATCCTCCCTTGCAGCCAGCACCAAAACACGTGGAATCTTCCCCATGGTGGCTCTGGAGAACGTCACAGAGGCTGGAGTTGAAAAGAAACCCAGCTCCGGAGCTGGAGTTTTGCCTTTTGCTGCCGGGTGTTTGCAGCTGGGGACGGAGAAGCTTGGTTAGAGTTTGGATTGAACACGGAGTTCATTGGCGTTGGAATTCCAGATCCCAGGTTAGACCCACATCCATTACTGCCAGAAGCAGCACATAAGCTTCCTCTTCTTAATTCTGCATTTCAGCTGCAACCGAGTCTTTGGGGTTTTTTTCTTTGTTTTTTTTTTTTCCACGTACATTCAGAGAAATTAAAAGGTCCTGATGTTATCATCCGTGTACATGTGAGGATGGGGGTAGGGCCTGGATTCCTGAGCTATTTCCAGTCAAACTTTGAGGCATCTTCAAGGCCTTATTCTGTTTTCCAGTTTCAGCTCAGGGCGCTGGACTCACTTTACCAAAGCCCAGGAGCTTCCCATAGTACCTAAGTTCGGAATGAAACCACATTGAAACCTGCTTAAACTAAACACAGCTTCAGGATCCTGGAAATGGGTCTGCAGGAGATGTCCCGGCTACACCAGGGAGGGTCCCTCGCTGTCACTGTCCTCCACACACCTCTCACCTGCTCACACTGTCATTGATGTCCTTGGGAGCCCAGTTATCCCTGTTGTCACCCGATCCACCAGGAATGGCAGGGAGGGCCCCGCTCCCAGCCCGGACAGTTCCTGTCTCCCACCGGGAGGTCAGCGGAGCCGTCTGGGATCTCTCGGCACCTCTGGAATTAGCAGGTAGCAAAGAATAAACAAATGAGGTGGCTAAGACACAACAAGAACAACTGCAAACGCGGCGCGGGGACACTGCTCCACCCGAGGTGTCCGAGGACACTAAGGATCTGGATGGGGAATGGGACCAAGGAGGAAGAGCTACGTGGGGCTTGGAAGCACCACAGAGCTCACGTGGGACGCAGCAGGCCCGGGACAGCCCACGGCCAGAGCAGGACACTCCGCAGAGGCTCCGGCATCCGGCCTTGGCAGCCACTTTTCCGAGGAAACAAAAGGTTTGGAAAAACAAGGAGCCGCTTTCCCCTCCCCGCACGGAGCCTCGGCGGGACCTGCCCCGCTCACAGCTATCCCTGCAAGGCAGAGAGCTGCTCCTGCCCTTCTCCCCTTTCCCAGCAGGGAAACTGAGTCACGGGGATGCAGAATGACAGGCCTGGGGCAGGCAGTGGTTTGTGCCAGGGGAAGGGGGTTGAAGGCAAATGTCTCCCAAAGCTCCAGTTCCTGAACACTGGGTCATCTACCCTTAGTTTTTAGTGTCACCAGCGGCTCCCCTGTTCCCTGCCCAGCTCCTGGATGTTTAGCACAGAAGTTTCTCCCCTGGCTGGGAGGGCTCCAGGGATCTCCACTCCCTCCTGTGCCTGCAGCTCTCACCGCGATAACCATTCCAGATTTGCCAAATATACATGCCCTTGAAATCCGGGGAGGCTGCAAGAGTAAACAGACCTTAAAAGGGGCTGAAATTCCTGCTTTCCACTCCCTCCCTCTCCAGAGCACTCCTGAGCGAGGCAGCTTTTGCTGAGACCTGGCAACTGAGGGCCCTCTTAAACACACAAAGCAACAACTAACAACCCGTGCACTGTTCACCCTGCTGCTCCAGAGCCCAGGAGAGCCCTCGCTTGGCAATTGTACACCTTTGTCTGCCATAAATGGCTGTTTTCCCTCTTTCTAGCAAGGCCACATTGAGTTCAAACTTTGTTCTGTTCCACCATTGGAAATTCCAGCTCTAGCTTGAGATTTCACCATAGGTCTCTGCATGTTTGGTGTTGTTCTTTTCCTCTTGCAAGGGGTGAGCTTTTAATTAAGAAAATCTACATGTTGATGCTAAGATGAAAATTAAAAACATGAACTGGCTCGGTGTGCCCATGTGAAGGTGTTAAACACATGAGTCAGCTAAAATGAGCAGAGAAAACGAAGAATTTCAGTTTGTTTTGGGGTATAAAGAGAGGAGAAAAAATACCCCCCTGTGATTGTACTGGGGCTCCCTGGGACTGAACAGCAGGCGCCGGGTGGAGGGCACAGGATGCTGCAGCGTCGCGTGTTGAGATTTAGCCTTTCCTCAGACCTTGCCGTGCCCTCGAAGCAGTCCACAGAGCCTGGCAGCTTGGTGTGCAGAAAGGGTAGGTGTGAGCGCGAGGGATTGGTGTGAGCACGAGGGATAGATGTGGGCATGAGGGATAGGTGTGAGCATGAGGGATTGGTGTGAGCATGAAGGATCAGTGTGAGCACGAGGGATAGATGTGGGCATGAGCAATAGGTGTGAGCACGAGGGATAGGTGTGAGCGCGAGGGATTGGTGTAAGCACGAGGGATAGATGTGGGCATGAGGGATAGGTGTGAGCACGAAGGATAGGTGTGAGCATGAGGGATTGGTGTAAGCATGAAGGATAGGTGTGAGCACGAGGGATAGGTGTGAGCACGAGGGATAGGTGTGAGCACGAGGAATAGGTGTGAGCATGAGGGATCAGTGTGAGCACGAGGGATAGATGTGGGCATGAGCAATAGGTGTGAGCACGAGGGATAGGTGTGAGCACGAAGGATAGGTGTGAGCACGAGGGATAGATGTGGGCACGAGGGATAGGTGTGAGCACAAGGGATAGGTGTGAGCACGAGGGATAGGTGTGAGCATGAGGGATTGGTGTAAGCACGAGGGATCAGTGTGAGCACGAAGGATAGGTGTGAGCATGAGGGATCAGTGTGAGCACGAAGGATAGGCGTGAGCACGAGGGATAGATGTGGGCATGAGGGATAGGTGTGAGCACACAGGATAGGTACGAGCATGAGGGATAGGTGTGAGCATGAAGGATAAGTGGGAGCATGATGGATAGGTGTGAGCACGAGGGATAGGTACGAGCACGAGGGATAGGTGTGAGCATGAAGGATAGGTGTGAGCACACAGGATAGGTGTCAGCTCTGGACGGAGCGCGTGAGCAAACATCCCACCTGCAGCTGGCGAGTTAGAGGAGGATCCGCTCCAGCCGCACAGCAGACCGGTACCTTGTGGGCAACCCTGTTGACTCCGGACCCCCTTCCTGCTCCCAATGCCCCTCCTCACGGCGCTGGCAAGGCCCTCTGAGCACACACCAAGACGGCTCCGCACGCAGGGCACAACGGGGCTGCCCCTCACCGTGCGCCCGGCTGGCTCCCGGCTCTGGACGTTGCTGCAGGTGAGGAGCCAAACCACAAGCACCCGCCTCCCCAGCGGCCCCTTGACTCCCTGCTTTGGCCATGAAGTTGTGTGAAGAAGGGGAGAGCCACGTTCTGCGCCCCCAAAACGTCTTAGAGCCCCTATATCTCCCTGCTGTCCTAGGTGCCCGGCTGGGCTTCGTGCTGGCGTTCGGTTACCCCCGCCAGACGCTGCCTCGCGTTTCCCTGGACGAGGATCGCTGCCTTGCAGACCCGGCTCAGGCCCTTTGCTGCTAGAAAAGAGGGCAATCTCCAGCAGGGAAGGGATAAACCGGCTTCAGGGAACGTGATAAAAGGCTGCGAGGGAGCAGAGAGCTGCTTTTCTTGCTGCTTTTCTTGGAGGCTCTAAGGCAAGAACATCATAGATTTGCAGAATCTGGGTCTTTTGCATCCAGAGTCTTGGTTTCAGGCCACTTTAGAATAGAAAGAAGATATGAAACTCCTTTTTTTTTCAAGAAAAGGAATGGAAAATATATATATATTTTTTTTCTCCAGCCAGCTGTTTCTCAGCAGGAGCAGGACAGTAATGCCCACTTCAAAGGTGTCACCAAAGACACACCTAAGATGAGTACTGTAGAGACATGTGAGCAGGTAAATCATTTGAAAGGCCACCTTGGGTCCTTTAACTGCCCTTGGGTATGCTAAAAATTGGCCACAATTACTCTGCGGGGTGCTTACCTTACATAATTGCCTTAATTACACATGGCGGCCTAATTACACTTTGTGCAGCTTTCGGCATGCAAAGAAAGGCATCACACGGGGGATGAAAAAGGTTCTGCCCAAGCCCTGACCAGCAGGAGAAAACAGAGGTCCCGCCGGTGGCTCCAGAGCGGGGCTGGCTCCGTGGCGCGGTGTGACAGGTTTCCGCGCGGTGTGACAGGTTTCCACGCGGTGTTACAGGTTTCCGCGCGGTGTTACAGGTCTCCGCGCGGTGTTACAGGTTTCCGCGCGGTGTGACAGGTTTCCACGCGGTGTGACAGGTTTCCACGCAGTGTTACAGGTTTCCGCGCAGTGTTACAGGTTTCCGCGCGGTGTGACAGGTTTCCACGCGGTGTTACAGGTCTCCGCGCGGTGTTACAGGTTTCCACGCGGTGTTACAGGTCTCCGCGCGGCGGACGCGGCCGGCCCTGGCCGGAGCGTCGCCGCTGGTGACACTCGTGAGGTCACCGAGCCCCAGGCTGAGCCGGGGACGGAGGGAGAGGGACTTTCCGGCAGTGCGTCCCGCAGGGCTGTAATCGTCCTTCACCCAGGGCTGTTTACGCAAGGGCGGAAAGCTGTTCTCAGATTAACTATCTGCTCTGTAACCTTGGTAGCCTGTTTTTTTCACCCGCCTATTTTGTTATCTGGCAGCCCCGTACATGGAGGGAGGAACTTCGCAGGGAAAGCAAAGCCTGGCTAGGCAGGTAGGGCGGGCGCATGGAAAAATCCACGGCCTTGCCAGGGATTCGGAAGCTGGTTTGGGGGTTCCCAGGAGCTGGGGAGCTGGAGTTAGGAGCTTAAGGCCACCTTAATGATTTACTGTACATTGCTCAGGTCTCCAGCATGAAAATGTCTGCATTATACTCAGGAATGTGCCACTTGAAGCATGCTTCGATCCAGGATTTTATTCCCCCTTTTTTTAGGCACTTGAAAGCCCCCGGCGCTCCTTATCCACAACACACAGACTTCCCGAATCCTCCAAAGTGCCTGGGCCCTGGCTTTGCCTCGGGCCATGAGACTGAAGCTTTGTGGAAGGGGGATGATCGTTTCCATTTCAAAAAGCACCGTGATCGGAGGAGCTGGAATCAGGGAGTGCCATCGGAGGGGAAAACCTAAAAATAACTGCACGGTGCCGTGCTCAAATGAGTTACCAGCAATAAAATAACATTTCTAAAAGGAAAGGGGAAACTGGGCCAAATAGAGAAGAAGAGGGAGGTTTGCCAGGCCCGCAGAGTGTTTATCTAGGGCATTGTTTGAGCTCAGTGTTCAGTTACAGAGCCCAGCTGTTCCCGAACCTCAGCCCTCCCCTCTGCGCACACCAATAGACTCGGCTCTAGTCTACACCCAAAAAAGGTCCGCGCTTCCCTTCCCGGCCTGACGCGGCGGCCGCGCACGTCAGCGCGGCCGGAGCCCGGCAGGAAGCTGCCAAGAGCTGCCTAAAAACCGGTGACGTGGGAGGGAGCCAAGAGCTTCCTAAAAACCGGTGACGTGGGAGGGAGCCGCGGAGCGGGGCCGAGTCCTGCGCGGGGGCGGCCGGCGCTTCCCAAGGAGGAGCCCGGAGCACCGGAGGCCCCGAGCCCCTTCCCACCACCCCAGCCCCACGCTGGATCCTTGAGCAATTTGTTGCTTTGAGAGACGGGTTGAAGCAGATGCTCCCGCTTCCCGCTGCCTCCGGAGATCCCGGTGCTCAGCGCATGGGCACAACCCCAAGCCAGGCTGGTGCTTCCCTGCTCCCACGGAGCGGCTTTACCCAGCGCTTCCCTCCCCGCAGCGTGTCCCCGAGCGCAGGGAATAATTGGTAGCTCCTTTGATGCACTTCACTTTTACTGCTTTCAAGTCAGCCGCAGCGCTCGGCCTAGCCCGGCTTTGTGTCACGTCTGCAATATTCACAACTTTGTGCTGAATAAGCTCCGGGTGACACGGGCCAGCGTGGAGCGGGGCTTGTGCAACCCCGGCGGAGGTTGGATGGGGGCAACAGGCTGTGCCGGGTGTTTCGGTTCCTCCCTACAGCGCGACTCCCACATTCCCATCCCCGCACGCACAACCTCTCCCGGGACCCCCGGGCACGCGGTGACCCCGGCTCCCTGTACAGGTGGGTACAACCCCCTCCCGGGACGGGAACCCTCAGTTCTGCAAAAGAAAGTCCCTTTCTTGGGAATATTCTGAAGCAGAACCGCTCTTCCAAAGAAAGGACAACATATGACAAATAGTGGGAACAAAAATGGTGTCTCTGCCTAGAATTAAGGATGTGTTTTGCCCCGTTCAAGATAGCAAGACAAAAGGATCCGACTGACTCCTCAGCTATTTTAAGTGCTTGAGGTTGAAGAGCATTTAGAGCCACTGCTTATGCAGTTTGATGGGCGGTATCTAAAAACTACTCAGTTGCTAGAATTTCTAGGGCCCAAAATGTGATTATTTTTCAAGCCCTTACGCTCCTGTAGCATGAAAGCCCACGGATGTAAGGCAGAGGGACAACTACCTTTTGCTGGCACTGGGTCACCGATAACATCCCAGCCCTGCACACACCAGGACCAGGTTACTCTTGTTCAGACCCAAGGGCACAGTTGGTGGCACAGGGCGAGCGATTCTCCCGTCTGCCAACACCTGCTCGTCGGGCCTTGTAAATGTTTAATAGGAAGCTTATCTCTCTTATCTACAGATGGCTCGAGTTATTGAGCTTGTGAACAGAGATTAATTGGAAATGGGCAGATGTCAGCTAAGCAGAAAAAGAATTTAGTAAGTAATCAGATAAACTGGGGTGTTGTCTGCAGGCAGAGCCTCCTCCGAAGGATTCAGGATGAGGGAAGAGCCCCAAAAGAGCTTCCTGGAGCCCTGCTATAACTTTCTTACAGGCCTGGATCTCATGAACAGGATGCAAGAGGATGGCCCTGCTTCAGTGAATAGGGATTGCTGGGGTGAGATGTAAAGGGAAAATCGTGTGGAGAATCCTGACTGAACTTGCCACTCTGAATCCTGATGTAACAAGTTCAAGGTTGGAATGCTTGGAGATTATTTCTTTTTTAAGTATATAGACTGCAAACAGCTCCAAGATGCACTACCAATCTTCAGTGCATTTTGGAACATTATATGGTTTAATAAATCACCTTTTAAAAAGTTGACTTCAAAAAAAAAAAAAAAAGGCAAAAAAAAAAGCATGTCACACAAGGTGCATAAAAGTAGAAAAAGGAACAAAACCCCACGTACCTGAAAAGCTCTTCCTCATGTGTTATTTCCTTTGCTAAAATACAACTCGTGTGCCTTTTTGTTGCTTATATCACCTCCTGGCAGTATGTTTTGCTCACTTGCACACACCTGCATTTGGGCACAGACATCATGTACAAATGAGAAATTTGTGAATCTATATGATTTGCATGATATGCCCCTTTCAAAGGCCTGTTCCCACTTGCTGAAACACCGGGAAGTTATTCTTGGGACTTGATACCAGGATAGGTGGGATAATCCAGCTCTGCAGTTCATTCCTGGATGCGGAGAGCACCCTGTTCCTTTGGTGAGCCGGTATCATAGACAGCGGGTTAACTCACTGCCTTGGTCCTGATCACTTGGGAACATTAGCAAGATGCCTGCAGTACAGAGTCAAGGTTTATTTGAGGAACAGGATGGTCAGAAACCAAGTTTGAGTGTTTCACAACATCAGAGAAGCTTGAGATTTGTTTACAGTGACTAATTATAGCAGTTTAGTGCCAACAGAGAAGAAGGAAAGATGAAAGATGTGCTGTAAGGAAAGAATATGCAATGGAGGTTGCAATACTTTATCAAATTCCCCATGAAAAGGACTCTTCCAGATCTTGCTAAAATACCTGGGGACAGGCCATGCATAAATGATGACACTCTGTATAAGTAGCAGGGGAAACGACTCCAGCGTTTCATAATCGGAGTGAGTCAGAGATGATATTTCTGGGAATGTACATGCAGAAGGCAAGAATTTCCCCCGGGAGGCAGGGAATGGTTGGTATCTGAAAATCAGCAGTTCTTCATTTCTGCTCTACGAGCTGCAGCGAGAAGGGAAACCAAACACCAGAGGGAGATGGCAGGAGGCAGAACCGACCCAGCCCTCGGCACATGGAGTCAGTACTGGGGAAACCAGGCTTCAAAACAGAGGCTTTTATACAAATGAGCTGGTTTCATAAAAATCAAAGAGATAGGATTCCTTCCTGACTGCCGTATATAAGCAAAGTGCCCTGAATGCCCGTCTGGTACAAAGTCCACACCTAAGGCGTGTACAATGTGCTTATCTTTAGGAGGAGGGAGTCCAAGGATCTTTAAAGTTCCAAAAGTTTGGGGTCTGTAGGGCCTGCTTGGCCTCGTATAGAGTCCACAGTGGGCCGTGAGAGGCCATAGGGCCTGCCCGGCCCTGTATGGAGACCACGGTGGGGATGTGTGAGACCTGGAGTGCCCGTCCTTCCCACACGGAGCCCGCGGAGGGCTGTGCTGGGCCTGCAGGGAATGCTGCATAGGCTGCCCATGGAGGGTGACCTGAGGCCCATATGGACCCCACTGCAGGCCGCCTGGGGCCCTGAAGGGCCCACCCAATCCTACATGGAGCCCGTGGGGGGCTGCTCGAGGCCCTGCGGTCCACCTGGCCCTGTATGGAGCCCGTGAGGGACTGCACGAAACATGTAGCGCCCATCCTTCCCCATAGGGAGCCTTACGAGGCCTGTAGGGCCTGCCTGGACCCCTATGGAACCAGCCGGGGGCCTCTCGAAGCCTGTAGGGCCTGTATGGCCCCATATGGAGCCCATGGGGGGCCGCTAAGGGCCCGTAGGGCCTGCCCAGCCCCATAGGCAGCTCACAGGGGGCCAGGCGAGGCTTGTAGGGCCTGACCAGCCCAGTGTAGAGCCCGTGGGGGGTCCCATGGGGTGTGTAGGGCCTGCGTGGGCCCGTATGCAGACCTCGGAGGGCTGCACAGGACCTGAAGGACTCGCTCAGTCTCATATGGAGCCCAAGGCAGGACTCGTGGGGCCTGTAGGGTCTACCTGTGCCGTATGGAGCCTGCCCAGGGCCTGTAGGGGCTGCCTTGGCCCATATGGAGCCCATGGAAGTCCTCAAGGGGCCTGAAGGGCCTGCCTGGCCCCGTATGGAGCCTGTGGATGTCCAAGCAGGGCCATAGGGCCTGTCCAGGCCTGTAAGTAGACTTCAGGAGGCCGCTCAGGGCCCGTAGAGCTTGCTTGGGCCCATATAGAGCCCTTAGAGGGCTGCATGGGGCCCATAGAGCCCCCCCTGGCCCGCATGAACCCTGTGGAAGGCCGCTCAGGGCCCATACTGCGTGCTCGGGTCCATATGGAACGCTCAAAGGTTGTGTGGGTCCCATAGAGCCCGCCTAGGCCTGTATGGAGCCTGTAGAGAGCTGTGTTGGCATGTAGGGCTCACCCTGGGCCCATATGGAACCTGTGGGAGGCCGCTTGAGTCCTGCAGAGCCAGCACAGACTTGTATGGAACCCGCGGAGGGTTATGAGGGGCCTGTAGGGCCCTCCTGGGCCTGTATGGAACCCACGGGAGGCTGCTCAGGGCCCGTGGGGATCGCCCAGGCCTGTACAGAGCCTATGGAGGGCTGCTCGGGGCCTGTAGGGATCACCCAGGCCCATATGGAGCCCGTTGGGGGGCCCTGTGGGGCCCACAGAGGCTGCCCGGGTCCATATGGTGCCCGCGGAGGTTCACGCTGGACCCGTAGGTCCTGCTCAGGCCTGTACAGAGCCCACGGAAGAATGCATGGGGTCCATAGGGCTTGCCCAGGCCTGTATGGAGCCCATGGGGTGCCTCGTGGGCCTCTCAGAGTCCCCGCGAAGCCCCTGGGAGGCCGCGAGGGGCCTGCAAGACCAGCCCGCAGCCTTTTGCAGGCTACTGGAGAACGCATGGGGCCTGTAGGGTTTGCCCAGGCCCGTATGGAGCCCGCAGAAGTCCATGCGGGACCCATATGAGCTCGCCTGGGCCCCTACAGAGCCCTCGGGAGCCCACGCTGGGTCCGTAGAGCCTGTCCGAGCCGTACGGATCCCGGGGATGGAGGCGTATTGCTTGTAGTGTACACTACAGCTCTCATGGAGCGCGTGGACGGCTGATCGGGGCCTGTAGGGCTCACCACGGGCCCTGCCGGTCACAGCGGTAGGTCCTGCCGTGGCCCTCACAGCCCCAAGCCCGGGCTAACGTGGCAGGCTTGACCCGGTCGCCCGACCCAAGCCCAACAGCGGCGCCGCTCGCGAGGCCCCGCCCGCGCGTCCCGGAGACACCGCCCATTGGACGGCGCAGCCGTCACTCAGGCCGCGGTCCCGCCCCCTCCCGCCTCACCGCCCCCCCTAACGCTCGACCCCGCCCCTCCCCCGACGCACAGGGCCCCTGCACCTCATTGGGCCCCGCCCTGGCGCAGGGGCCCGCCCCCCTCGTCGGGCCCGCCCCGGCGCGAGGCCACGCCCCCTCATAAAACCTCTCCCCGGCGCAAGGCCCCGCCCCCTCACCGGGCCCCGCCCCAGCGCAAGGGCCCTGTCCCTCATTGGGCCTCGCCCTGGTGCAGGGGCCCGCCCCTCTCGTAGGACCCCGCCCCAGCGCGAGGCCCCGCCCCCTTGTCAGCCCGCCCCAGTGCGAGGCCCCGCCTCCGCGCAAGGCCCCTGTCCCTCATTGGGCCTCGCCCTGGCACAGGGGCCCGCCCCTCTCGTAGGACCCCGCCCCCTCCCCGGGCCCCGCCCCCGTCAGGCCCCGCCCCGGCGCGGCAGCAGCAGCGGCGGCGGCTCCGGCTCGCGGTTTTACTGCGCGGCGGCCGCGGGGAGGCGCAGCTCGGGCGGCAGTGCCCGGCGCCGGCCCCCGCCCCCGGCGCCGGCCCCCGCCCCCCGCCCCGGCCCCTAGTCGCTCTTGAGGCCCTCGGCGATGAGGTTGAGCTCGTAGCACCAGGTCTCGTAGCGATAGGCCATGCGGATCTGGGCCACGTTGGTCTTGCGGATGTCGTTGCCTTGTGGACCTTCCTCGTGGTAGTTCTCGCCCAGGAACTGGACTTTTTCCTGGCCCAGAGGAGAGCAGCACATGCAGGCCTTGCGCCGCAGAGCCCGCCCGGCGGCCCCGCGGCCCCCAGCGGGCTCCCTACCTCGTGGGAGAACCCGCACTGCAGGACGCTGTTCCGGGCGATCTCGCACATGTCGCAGGTGGTCAGCTTGAAGACCTGCGCCGCGATGGCGTACTCCTCCATGAGCGGCTCCTGCCAGCGCACGCGGGTCAGGGACGCAGCGGGCTGCCCAGCTGCCCCAGGGCTCGCGGGGCACCAAACCCGCTGCAAACGCCGCCCCCAGGTAAAGCCTTGGTGCTGCTGGTCCCCCGGAGCCCTACCTTGGTGTAGTGGAACTGCATGGGGTCGTCGGTGGAAAGGGACACCATGAGACCCTTCTGGTGGAAGTCCAGCAAGGGGTTCTTCGCATACTCCAGGAAGAGGCTGTTATTGCTGAGCGGGGACATCGCGATGGGAATTTGGGCAAGGAAATACAGATACTGCAACACGGGGCTCTGCAAAGGAGAGCAGAGCGGTCAGGCCAGGGATAAAGCTGTTGTGTCCCTGGCCTCTCCAGGAGCCCAGACCAGCCCTGGTGCACAGAGCTGCTATCTGGCAAGGCAGACGGGCTACTAGTCCCTCAGAGCCTGTGTGGAGCACGAGAGGCTGAGCCAGTTCTGTCTGATTTGGGAGCTCAGCTGGCTCCAGTGATCAAGACCTAGCCAAGGTCTGCCAGGCTGAAGCATCAGGAAATCCTGACACTTCCTGGCTACATCCCCAGCCATGCCTCGGGAAACCCAGGGAATTGTGTAAGATCTCCCTGTCGAGTGTCAGTCTAAAGCAAAGGCACAAGTAGCTGTCAGCTCCAGCTGGATGTGGACAGTTCAGCTCCGCCGCCCCTGGGCTGCTCTCTAGCAAGCTACTGCACTCACCTTCTTGAGGTTGAGGCCATGGGAGATATTATCTGCTGTCATGAAGGCTGCAAGCAGATGTGTGACAGCCCCGGCTTCCCCGCAGTGCGGTCGGAAGAGGAAGGTGTTCATACCACGCTGCCTAGGCACATGGAAGAGCCACTCAGGGCAGGCAAGCAACAGGGTACGTGGCATGCAGGTCTCCTGGCTTCACCCTGAGGTGTTCACCCCAGTCCAAGCCACCTTTGTGGCAGAGCAAGGAGGGCCTCAGCTCTTCCACACCAACAATCACAGCCAGGGCAACTTGTGAGGCAGCCCCCACCTCCACCACGTGTAAAACAGGTCTCTGAGAAAATCTTGGGCCTCACCTGCGTAGATTGTTAAGCACGAGGATGTTGGCGTACATATAGTACACATAGTAGGTGTAGGATGGGTTCTTCTCACTAGTCCAATGCTCCGGCTTTGGACTTTTGGTGGAGAACATGTGTCCGCTGTGCTTGGACTCATCATCCACGCTGTCAAAACCAGTGATCTGCTTGGCACAGCAACGGAAAGAAAAGCTGTCTCTGCAAGCTGCCCACCTCAGGGAGGTGACACCCTAACCAGCACCGCGTTCCACAGCCTGTACCCCTGCCTCGGCCCCGAGCACAGCGAGCACCAGCAGGGAGTCATTACCCCTTGGGAAGCTCCGAGCGGGGCACAGAGGTCTACCAAGAGACAGGAATAAAATTTGCACCTTTTGAGCACAGCGCTTCTCCCAAACCCACAGAACCGGCCTCCTCCGCACAGCTCCCTCCTCCCGGGTCGGGCTGGCAGGGCCACGAGCCCAGCACCGGCCTTTCCCGTGTCACAGCAACCCCATGGGTCACGCGCGGACAGGAGCGTCGCTGCTCCCCATACCCCGACTGACACTCACGTGGCGTAGAAAGACACTCAGCTCTTTGTGGGCTTGAGGATTGACAGTTGCCTCAAACACAGGAACAAAGATATTTTCCAGCATTTTCCCAAAGTGCGGGAGGAATTTTTTAGACCTGAACACATCACTGTGGACAGAGACAGGAGTTACACCTAGCAGAGGAACAACATGGCCCTCTTTCCCCATAGCCACTTCAAGAGAAAGAATCAGCCACAGTGTACTGTAAGAGCGAGTGCTTTCCCAGGCCCGCAGCACGTACTAAATCCTGGGTATCTGGATCATCCACTTCATGTTAGGGGAATAGACGCGGTGTTTGTTGAACCAGCTGGCCAGCCTGGACCACTCCTCAGCTGAGCGCCCGTAGATGGAGAGCCGAGGCTCTGCGTGCTGGTACTTGGCATCCTCCAGATCAGAGCCAACCTCCTGCAAAATGAGGGAGCCGACAGTCGCACGGAGCCCCTCCAGCCCCACAGCAGAGCTGCTCCCCACTCTGAGCTGCTCCCCGCTCCTCTGCAGTCTCACCTTGATGATGGTAGCGAAGTACTCGCCGTTGATGGCGTTCTCTGTCTTCAGATAGAGGTCCCGCAGCTCGCTGGCACCCACAGGGTTGTACTTGGCGTTGAACTTGTCGAAGCGCTGAAACGTCTGCCGCCCCTGGAGTGCAGAGGTGCAGGGACAAACACTGCAAACCCACACTGGGTCCGAGGGTGGCAGCTAGACGGGGACTGACACTCCAGAATGGGAGAGACGAGAACGGCTACGCTCTGACACACCAACACCAATGTGCCCAGGGAGGGACGAGCCATGCTGAGAGGGGGTGTGGATGGGGCTCCTGCCACTTACAGCATGGACATCCAGGGAATCCACTGTCAGGTCATAGGGGTGCAGACTGAGCTGCTGGAAAAGCTGTTTCAGAGTGAGCTGCTTGCCCTTGGTATCATAAACAACCCTGTCAGCATCCACACGGTAGGACTTCTTGATGAAGCGCAGAAGGTGCTTCTGGTTCATGCAAGCTGCAGCATGGATGTGTGTGTCTACCTGAAAAAACAAGAGGAATAATAATCCAGTTTTGAGACGGAATGCTTTGGTGAACCAGCAACCCGTTGAGGGAGCCTGTCTGAATGCTGTGGGGATCATGTCCCAGCACGGGCATAGGCCAAAAGCAGCCCAGACACTCTTCCCATAGGCAGGAATGCTGAAGGTGCCTTTAGGTGAATCCAAAGGCCCCGTGTTCTGCAGAGGGAGGCACAAGGACAGCTCGGCTCCAGGGCTGCCAGCGCTGTGAGCCCTGCGTTTACCTTGCGGCAGTTATAGAAGTCCCGGTGGGGATTGTTCTTCAGCTCTTTTATCTCCTCCATCTCATTCAGCATCTCATGCACCTGGAACTTGGATGAGAGGAACTTGAGGCGCCGGTGAGTGTAGGTCTTACTAGTAAAAGGAAAGGGCAGAGCAGTGACTGGGCATCTTGCCCCTCACCGAGGCACGGGGACGGTCCCGTGTGGGAGCACGGCTTCCACATGAGTCACACATTCCCACAGATTCCCGGCCTGCCTGCAGCTTCTCCGGGTTCGACCATAAAGCTGCACAGGGAGATCTGGCCGGGTGGAGCAGACATGCAGGGAGGGTCTCCACCCCCCCAAAACTTACTTTGCCCAGGCCAGATGGACGAGGTGACAAGTGGGTTCTCCCTCCCCCCAGAAAGAGAAGAGGGCAGCCCTGACTTCCCCAGGTCCTCCCTCTGCCAGGTCATCCAGCACTGCAGGTTTGGGCACTTACACGGGTCCCTGTGCAATCAGGGCCAAGAGGAAGTTCATGTCATCAACAAAGTGCTCCAGGTTAGGGTAGGGAAGGTCCTTTGGCTCATTTCTGTCAGCTGCTGCCTTGTCGTTGTAGATATAAACCACTCCGTCCTTCATGTGGACATGGTACCCCAGGTCTTCCTCCAGATCCTCGGTTGCAAAGGGATCCTGTCCCTCCTTCACTGGTGGGGTAAACACTGAAGCAAAGGGTGAGTAGGTTGGAGCATGGGCTGCTGGCAGCACCACATGAGCTGGTGAGGGCAGGGACAGCCCTGCGGTGCTGAGGAGGTGCCTGAGGAAGCAGCTCCCTTCACAACACCCGGACAATCCCTCTCTGCCCCTGCCTGCCCTGGGATGAGGCTGGAGAAAGACTCTCCGGGTGCCTGGACATACCTGGAGCAACATCACTCGCCTTCCAGACCTCGCCTTCGATAGCGCGCAGGTACTGAGACGGGGTCCTGGGGAATCTCTGCACGGACTTTTCCATGTATTTCTCCCGGATGCACAGGGCACGGTACAAACCCTTGCAGACAAGTTCAAAATCTTCAACTGTCACCTGCAAGAGAGTTGTTGCTGGATGCAACCACACAGATGTATCCCAGCCACCTCGGCAGAGCGGGATGCAGAGAGGATGCTCTGCTGACAGGGGGATATTTACCTCCCTACCCCCTCCCTCCCACCGCTTGGGCTGAGCAGGGCAAAGAGGGGACCAAGGCAGGGAGAGGTTCCTGAAGCCAGAACAAATGAATCCCAGCTGTCATCTCCCCTTACATTCCCCACCTTAAGCTGTAGTGGGCAGTGAAATGGAAGCCAGGCCAGAAGAGAACACGAGGAACTATTTCTGGAGCCCAAACTGAAGCTGAAGCAGCACCCCCAGCATGCACAGACCCAGCACGTCAAGAATTTTTGATTCATTGCACAGACAGGTGCTGGGAGCAGCGCAGAAGGGTCACGCTGGGGCAGCCCTGCGGTTAGCAGGAGCCGCAGCAGGAGGAAGGCGCCTGCGTGAGGAGGGGGTTCCAGCTTCTCCTCATCGCTCCTCGGCCACGCGGCATCTCACAAGCAGCAGGAACGCTCCAGGCCATGGAGCAGGAGAGGAGAGCGCGAGGAGCCGGCTGGGGTGTACATGGTGGCAGGCGGATAGAAACAGGCGGCGACGGAGCGAGCGCTCTGCCCTCTGCCTCCTCCAGAGAACCCCTGGGAGCTTCCCAGAGACTCCTGCCGACACCATCGGCTCACATTCCTCACGGATGCGACACGAGGTGAGCCGGGAGGCAGAGCTTTCCCCACCTGCCTCGTGCGGACGCTGCTGACACGGGCCCCAGCGAAGGGGAAGGGGAGGGAGCCGGTACCTACCCCGGAGGCGTAATCCCCAGTGATCTGCACCCGCTGGAAGTCGGGCACGGCCTGGTACAGCGGGGACGTGGAGATGACCTCGTCGATGGTGGACAGGCCGCTCGTGGCCTTGTGAGCCAGGGGCACGGCCAGGGCCACCGTCTTCAGCCGGAGCAGGCGCTTCTTCCTGCGGGCAGGAAAGGCTCAGGCCAACGGCCCTGCCGCCCCGGCCGCACCAAAACCAGCCTGCGAGCCCAGGCCGGGCCGCACGCAGCGCCCGCTCTGTGCTCGCTGTCCGAACGCTTCCAACTCCCCACCGTGTTGTCCTGCCACTGCAGGGATAGGGACGAACCCCTTTTTGCATGGGGAGTCAGAACTTACCAAGGGAAACAACAAAGGCTAAAGGAACTAAACCCGGCCTCAAGGCCTGGCGCGATGCCCACCCCACTAGATGGGCATCTGCACTCCAGCACCCTGAGCGGCTCTGCTCAACTACGGTTCCAAGAGCTGCGGGGATAGGTGTAGCCAAGAGCAGAGGCCACAGCAGAAAATGCAGCCCCAGCCTTTCAAGCCCGGTCTTTGGAAGTCACGTCTTTCCAGAGGAATAGCCCTTTCTCACCAACAACCCTGCAGTCATTGCAGCGTTGATGCCCAGGTAGGCCAGGGCTGTCTTTGCATGGGGACAGTGGGAGCAGCTGGAGAGGAACCCCTGAAGCACCCAACAGATGTCCTGGGCCTGCCAAGGATTTAATCCTTCCTGTGTGTGTTGGGCTGTTCTCACAGGCCCTGCATTACATTCTGGATCCGGCTGGGGACGAGCCCACCCTGCCGCTCTCCCTTCCCGCTCCTGCCCTGGTTGTTCTCACCGCTTCTCTGCTGTGCTGGAGCTCTCCTGGTGCATCAGGTGCGCTCGCATTTCCTGCCGGGAGATGGGGCAGACCTCTTCCACGTCGAAAGGGGAGATCTCCTGCCTGCTCTCCTCGTCCTTCACCTCCGAGGCAAAGACCTTCTCCGCGAAGGACCGCATTGCCTCATCCATCTCTGCAAGGAAAAAGTGCAGGGTCACAGGGGCACCCAGTTAAGAGGAACATGCGCCTTATACCCATCCTAGAGCTCAGCTGGCTTTTCCTCGTGATACTTCCATCTCCGCTCTGCCTGACAGCCCCGAGCACCCTCCAACCTTTGGGACAAGCTTACAGGGCCTGTGCTGCACACAGCAGGCTGGGAACATGTTTCCATGTTCTGAGCACACCAAAGAAGTTGAGCACGGCCCACGGTCCAAGAGAAGCACAGAGACTCAGAGAGGGACAAGCACTTAGGAAGGGCACTTAGAAGAACGGCACTGGGGGTAGAGGGGAAAAAATGACAGAGCCCTTCCAGCTCCACGAAACCCAAGACCCTCCCGTTCCACAAGTCACCCAGGCGGGATGGAGAGAGGTGGAGATGAAGAGGTGCTGCAAGGCCTGCTCCCCATCTCCCCAAAGCACCAACCATGCAGTGTATGGCAGCAAGCTTCACTGCGGCCTTGCAGTTACCACCCGCCAACTTGTTACCCAGGGAGATTGGAATAGGTGCTGGGCTCCAAGGGATTTCCCGGCCCACAGCTGCTATGGAGGTAGCATTTCAGCTCCACCCTGGCCATAGGCAGGCTGGCAGTCACTTCAGCACACTGATCAGAACATCTCCAGCATGAAACTACTGCCATGCCAGGCGCAGAACGAGAGGGATTTCTCCAGCTCCTGCAGGGAAGCCAGGTTGCTGCACACCTCGGGGCAAGGCTTTGGCTGTAATTTGCTGCGGTGCCCCATGGAGCTTCCAGATACTGGTATACCAAGGGATAGAGCAGCCAGAGCTCTAAGTGCACTAAAGCTTTGCCAAAGCACTAAAGCTGCCATCACAGTGCAGCTGAGCAGCTCCTGAGAGGGAGCCAGCACATGGCCTAGACCCTCGTCCGTGCTGCAAGGTGCCAACTAAGACGGCTTCACAAAAGCCTCTGGGAACTCCAGACTGGCTGGAGTTGCAGGGAGAAGGGAAAAGGTGTTGTTAAAAGCCCACATAATGCCAGCAAAATACCACAAACCAAGAACCCAAGGGCTCTTTTGGGAGCATTTTCTGGAAGCTTCTATGTGTATCCCAGCTCATGGGCACTAACTGCAGGTCAGCATGAACCACAGAATTGGTGCTGAGAGACGGACACAGGGACCACGTCCGTGACACGGCAGGCAGGACACGGCCAGCGAGCGAGGAGCTAAGCGATAAGGACCGACATGCAGGACAGCGGCGTGCCAGCCCTGGAAGGGGTTTGCAACACTGAACAGCGGCAATTTGTGTTCCCACGGGGTCTGGAGGGAAGAAATAACCAACAGCCTCTCCCTGCCGCCCGGGATTTGCAGTTCCAAGGTCCTAGCAGCAGGTTACGGGGGAAGCCAAAGCACTGGGGGCTTCCTCTGCCACAGTAGAAGCAAAGGGACTTGTGCTGAGCTGTGAATACATGGTAAAATTCTGGCTCCAGGCCCATTTCTCAGCAGTGCCATGTCCCAGAATGAGAATTTCAGCAACACAAGTTGCCTGCTGTTGGAAAGCTGCTGGATCATCAATAGGCTGCAAGCAATTTTTTTAACAGAAAATGCAGCTTTTTGCACTATCCTATGATTGGCCACTGTTAGCGACCTGGGATGACAGATGTCTGTGTAAAAATGTTTCCTGCTGACAGGTAAGGCCTCAGCAAGCATGAAATAAGACATCAAGGGCACTGTACTGGGAGCTGCAGCCTGAATAAAGGAGATGAAAAATTGTACCTGTTCCCCCATGGACTGAATCCACTAGGAATGGGATGTATCCAAAAGAAGTTACTTTAGGGTGAGCCTAAATTATTTTAAAATAAATAAAAATAAATGTGAAGGAAATTGCAAATGTTTTTCTTCCTTCCACAGGTGAAAGGACTCTCCTAAACAAGGCTTCTCTCTCCAAAGTTGCTCCAGGGTGCTAGGACAATATTTAAGAAATAGCAGCTTTATCTAAAGGCTGGCACAGATGAAACAGTGAGGGGCACAGCTGGCATTGCTGAGAAATGCTCAGAAAATGCTGCGAAACAGTATCACCTTCTACGGAAAGATCACCATGATCATGTAACTGTTGTCCGTTTCCAATGATCATGTCCACCCACTAATGAAGCAGAGCATGTAATAAGTTCAACAATACTTACTTTTCTCTTCTGCTGTTTGAGATAAAGCAGAAATAAAACAAAAACAGATGCGATCAGCCCTTCAAAATCTGAGCCTTTATGCTTAATCATCTCATCAGTGTTAAAAAAAAAATTAAGAAAGTACAAATTTAGCTAAAATCTTACATTACAAAAGAAAAACAAAAGCAATAGCCACTCTGTACAACGTAAAGAGGAAAGCTCAGTGCTGCCTGGTCTATGACACGGCCTCGGCCAATCCAGCCGGAACAGCGCTCCGATAATCCAGCTTCCAGCTTGGGCTTCCCCTGCAGCTGCCCGGGGAGCAGCGTCCTGGAGAAGCTACATACATCAGCTCGGGCACCACTGCAAGCAACTGCTGGATGTGCAGTCATCTAATAAGAGCCCTGTGTTTTGAAGTCTCTTTCTATACCTGTATCCAGTGGCAGGGGCACAGGAGAGCACATCCGAGAGCCGGAACGAGATTAAGGAGGAGAACAGCATTCTCCTGCCTGAGCAAAGAGCGAGCGCTGCAGTGACTCAGGTACCAGGGGTATTTTGCTGTTCTGTCCATGATTTGCCATCCTTCGTGCTTTAAGGATGCCCATTGGGAAGATGCCGAGGTTCCCTTTCACCTGCTGCCAGCTGCTGTCACATCCCCAGTTATTCGCTAATAGAGGAACGTGGAGCTGGGACGCTGCCCATGTTCATTCCCGGGGATGCAGGATGGCGCCAATGCCCGAGGCCGCTGCTCGTCCCCTCTCCCGTGCCCCTTGTCACGGTGTCACAACACCCGGACATGCTGCTATGAGCCCTGTTGGGGGTTGGTGTCCCCAAGGGCTCGCGCCGCAGTGACGGGGCCCTCGGGAACCTGCCTGGCTTTCCTGCCCATGTCCCGAGGTGCAGCACACTGCAGCTTCCGAGCCCAGCCAGGCTCACCTGGATGCCCGAAATCCCTCCGACCTCTTCTGCAGCGATTTAGTTCTATCATAATACTAAAAGAGGAACAACTTTGTTTTTCAGTACAAGCAGAGCGCAAGATTTAAACAATACTACCATTTCTTTGCTGCACCCTCCAAAAATGTCTACAAGCAGGAAGAGAAACCCTCAGAGACCCAGCTAAGTCCCCTAGACCGCAAAGAGAACTGCACCATCGAGGTCCCTGGTCAGGTTAGACCGTCGCTGTTGGACTGCAGCCTCTGCGGTTCCTGGCGTCACCTCTGGCTCCCAGACCTACCTGCCATTTTCACCCGTGACATCCTTGCAGCAGGTCCGTGGAGCCCCAGGTAACACCCCACCACAGCAGGGGACAACAGCCGACTGGCCACGCAGCAGCCAGGGAGATGAAACCCGTTTCATTGCTTTCCCGTCGCTGTAACAAGACTCTGCTGCTCTAAAAGGAAAAGGGAGCTCAACCATAGGACTATTTAAAGTGCAGCCACCAGCACTGGCAGTGAAACAGGTGAAGCCAGGGCTCAAGTTTAACTTTTTTTTTTTTCTCCCCAAGTTGGGCTTTCTTTTCATGTTCAGGGAGTTTCACTTGTTGTCTGGACAGGTTACTATGTCCAGAATAGAGTATTCTTCTAAGATGAGACTGTAGAAATCAGTCTTTTAAGAGACACTGGAAGTCATGTCCTTTGTGCTGAACCAATAGTTTAAGGGAAATCTTGAGGCACAGGGCTGATGTTTTTATCCGAACAGGAGCTGTGGGCCAAAAGGCTAAATAGAAACGGTGACCTCCCCACAACCAGCATCCTCATCAGAGGAAGCCTTAACTGACACAAGGATCTAACTAAAAAACTGGATTTTAGCTACAGGAACTGCACAGATGTCCTTGTATCTTCCTAGCAGAAAGAAACAGGAAAAGAGTAAAACTTTCGGGAAAGTACAGGGAATTCTAAGGTATGATTTTGTTCCCGAGCTTGCCAGGAAGGGCTTTCATTCACCTGGAGTTGCAGCAAAGTGATTTGCAGTTAGCTGGTGAGCCCAGGTGTTGGGTAACTCGATGGGCAGCGCCCAGCATCTACCACCACCAAAGTGCAGCAGGAAACTCCCCTCCAAGCCCCGTGTCCTGGTTCTGCCGGGCAGGCCGTCACTTTGGAAATGCCTCCCAAATCCTGGCATTAAGCAGACTCCCTCTAGCATGAAGGTAAGGAAGGCTGTACCCCATCCTTAAGAGTCTCTTCAACCCTCGTTCAGATCTCTTCCAGGAGGCTGGAAAACCATTTCTGTCTGCAAAAAATAGCGAGCCTAAACTGGCCAGGATGACACAGTGGTTTTGGTTTGAAAAGAACCTTTTCCTGTTTCTTTCCTCCTCATTCCTTGTGAGAGTTGGAGATAAACTGTACCAAGATCAAGGAAAGCATTCAGGGTTACATGTCAGCACAGCCCTGGCTGCTGGTTGAAAAGGTGACTTTGGTCATGATAGGAGGAAACATAATAACCAGGATCCCTGAAAAAGGCCATATGGTTTGGGATTATACATGCGCAGGCGGCCTTCCTGTGCTATATTTGTAGGAACAGTTAAGAAGAGAACTTGTCCTAGAATAAGACTGGATTAAGTGAAAGAGTTACTTGCGTAAGAGGTAGAAATGCAAACGACAGATTGATTTTGTCTGTGGATGCACAGAAAGCCTGTGGCACAACGAATCACTGAAGACGTGAGCTGAGACCTGGACCAGCATCTTCAGCTGAGACCATTTCCAGAGCCCCCAGAAACTCTGCGAGATCACTGCTGAACGTGCACGAGTTAGGACTGGGTTACAGCCAGGGCAGTATTCCGAATTCAGGGAGTTTTGCTCTCCCAGGTGTTTACCAAGAGCATCAACTGGTTCACCCGCCCAGCAGAGGTGCAGCTGACACGAGGATGCTCTTGCAGTCTTGGTCTATCTACAGTACCTGATCTCTCACCCTGGTCATCAGGCTTCTGCTTCTGAATTACCCTTGTCCTTACTCATTTGTCTGCAAGTTTCCAAATGACATTATTGTTCAACTATTTCATTTAAATCCATTAAAGATATTAAAGAGCAAAAACAAAACAATCAAAAAAATCCAGTTCCCACAGAGATTATATTTGCCCCAGACCTTCCTGGACACAGCATGAAGATCTTGGGATTTACATCTGAAACCAAAAATAACCTTTAGGGTACAGAAGTCACCTTTTTAAACCACAGGGTCAAATTAACTGGGTTCATGGTAGAAATATGAGTAAAGGTTGAGCATGCAGTGCTAAAGTTAGAACTAGAGCCTCTTTAAACTGAAGTGCTGGATGCAAACATGCCACCTTCCCAGTGTTTTTCATCTGGAAACTGAGCAATTTACACCCAGAGCCTTCCGAGTGGCTCAGAGGGTCCTACCTTGGAACTCTGAACCTCCTTCATTCTGCATAGTCTAGTCAAAGGGAAAAAAAAAAGCCAAACACTCCAGAAATCTGGGTAGTTCTGAGTATTTAGCAGGATCTTCCTCTAGTCTCCTCAGCGGTATTGGGTAGTTGTACAAATAGAAGCCTGGGGCAAGTTTTGCTACGAAGCCATTTGGGTTCTGGAAGGAAAGCATTAACAGATGGGGGTAACGTGGAGCCTCAGCCCTCCTTGCCGTGCTCTGACACAGCAACCTGCACCACAGGGAGCCTCGAGGAGCCCTGCAGACCCCTTGGGGCTGCCCACATCGGTGCTCGTCAGCGGGTTCTGCGGATAATCAAGCCCTTCTTTAGCATGAAGGTCCCCTCTGCGCAGCTCTGGTGTCTGATGCCCGGGCTAAGGGGCAATGCTGACTTACCTACGACCTGAGAGCGCTGGACACCCCGCAGGGTCGCTGGGCTCCAATCCACAGCGCACAGATCTGTGCCCAGATCCAAACGTGCATAGATTACAGCAGGAACCAGACGGTAATTAAGCTGGTTAATTACACTTAAGCATAGTGGTCCAACACTGCATTGCCTTAGACAGGAGAAAAGCCAACATCAAATTATTTAAGACGGAACTACATCAATTTAAAAGCCTAATGGAGGGCATGATTTGGACACAAGAATAACTTCATAGCTGATTTAACTCCCAGAACACTGAGTAAAGAGACTTCCTCCCTCCTTTTGCTCTTGGAATGGGTCCTTTCTAAGGATAAAGTCAACAAAAAAGAGTTCTGAAAGATCTCATTGAAAATATAAAGACTCAGCAGCAACACAGGATGCATGTGACAACACAGACTGGTGAAGTCATTAAATTCAGACTATAAGACAAGCCTATAGGGTGTCTTAAAGTGGATTTCACCTTCTACTGGTACATGACACAGCCATTCATGCAGCATTACAGAATGTAAAATTTGAGTAAATGCAGATCCTGTTGAGAAAACACGGATAGCACTGATGAGCTTTCTGTATTCCAGCTGTAGATCCCTCCCTCAGAGCACTACCACAAGAGAAAAACTAAAGAGTTTACAGAGTTTATTCTTTAAAAAAAAGTTATTTAAGAAGCAAAATAATTTATTTAAATTTCAACAAAAAAGATGCATTATTGAAAGCAAATCATTATACAAAGTAACAGCAACTTAGCCCTTGGATGCCAAGTCCAGATCCCAACAATTCCCCCAAATCCTGGGTGTTGTACACAAACAGGCTTGGGGAGTAAAGAAGAAGCAAGCTGAGAGTTAGAATCCACTTCAAACTTCCATTATTCTCCCTTCCCCCATAGATCTGAAATTCCTTGAAATCCAATTCTAAGTAACTGATATACATAAAAGCAGTGATAGCTCGAGCATTCTGGTTACTATCTGAAGCCCTACTGATGACTGCAGAACAAGATCTGAGCACCATTGTTTAAACAAGATCACGGAGTGGGGACACTAACAGGAACAAGGTACAGTGTTACACGGCCTCATTCAATAGCTGTTTGCAGTCCCTAAAACAGACACATTTTTCAGTTGCTTGCAGATGATTTTTTGAACAAGTGTTTTAACTTTTTAAATACTTTGCCTCAGTCAGGTTATTTATGCCTGTTCTTAGTCAGGATAGTGAAATTAGTCTGGCACTTACTAAGCGTTGTGTTGATAGTTCTAAATACCAACATTCAGAATAAATCTACAAAAACACCCTTTCCAGGAACTTTTCTTGTGCAAAAGCTTCTGTGCTTATGTTCTCCAAAACATAACCTCTCCAAAAACTCTTGGGGTTTGGTGCTTCCAGCACTCAAGGAGTTGCCAGCAAAAAACAGGGTAGCATTTGGCCAGTCACCCACAAGCAAATCCAGTGTCAAGTATTTTTAAAGAAGCCAGTTGGATTTCATACCTGAAAATCACAGCTAGCAAAGCCCTGATTAAAGAAGTGCATCCAACTCATGTTGTTTCCAGTAAACATGCTGCTTTCCCAGTTCAACTTAATACCCTTAACAGACACTGAGTGACCTGTAAAACAGTTACCAGAACAGTTCTGATCAGGAACCTGAGTTACAGCACTCTGCTGCCATTTTAACAGAGTATCCTGTGTGGGAGAATCATAAAGCAGAGAGCAGTGAAGAAAAACAGGGTTCACGGGGATGTATGTCTTGCTGTTGCACCTCCTGGTATCATCATTAACCCAAAGAAGACAATCTGGAGCACCTGCAGGTCAGAAACCCAACCTAACACATGTATAATGAACCTGACAATCTGAAAAAAATTAAGTATTTTTAATGACTCCACTGACTTTGAGGTCAAACTTGATGAGATGGCCAAAAAGGGCCCAGCTGACAGGAATGTGGAGGATCAGAGCTGCGCACCAAGGCAGGAGACAAGCGCACAAGTTTTCTTCCTGCTGTCATCAGGCCCTGTCACAGACTATAGCTGCAAAACCAGCTTAGACTCAGAACACAGAACCTTTTCTGCTGGCACTGGAACCGCTCCGCTGGAACGGCAAACTTTGATCCATGCTTCTGCTCCAAGATGCTTTCCCTTACTGAAACAGCTGTATCAGATCCTGCAGCAGCAAAGACCATGGCTGCACAAACACAGTTCTCCAGGAGCAGGTCGTGCAAACACATTTCCACCTTCCTTGGAACATCCACCTCCTGGGCTTCAACAACCACGAGGGTAGCACGAGGCCCCCAGAACTCGGTGAAGCATTTGGAACGTTCTGCTGGTAAATCCTGACACCCAAATGCGAGAGAAGATGACTCCTAAGAACAGACTTCTGTCCTGACGTGTCATGTGGTGCATATATATTAAATGCAGCCAGTGATCTTCACTGACCATAATTACTCTTAAATATAATGAGACCCAACTTTCAATAGTGATGATTACGCCATCGAGTGTTTAACTGGGAGGCATGGGATCATGTGCAAATGAACTCAGCTAGAGTCACAATGCTCTCTACACTGTTGCCCATCGCTGTGTTTGCTACTGGTAAATCGTATTTTAGGTAAAAATATTTTCATTCATATCTGTGTCATATCAGTCAAGGCTAAAATAACTTGTGAAAATATGTATGGGGAGTATCAAGGGTAAACAGGTGATATAGCTTGATACCCTGCACTTCAAGAAGATGATTAAGAATGTAAATAGTGAAGGAAGCAATATTAAAAGCTACTGAGAGTAAAAGGTACTCTCAGTATTTACTGATTTCTAATTTCCATTGGAAACTGGAAAGTCTGGATTAAGATGTATGAACCTGACACCAGCCAGCTGAAATGAAGCCTTTGGCAATTGCTCTTGCTGGGCTGGCAGACTGGCCCAGCAGCCTGGTTGCCTCACCATCATTCCTGCCTCATACCCCAGCATTGCTCCAGCAGAGAATAACTTGCCTTTCCTGTAGGATGCACTGTGTGAGGCAACAGGGCTGAACCCAAAATCAGTGGCACAAAGATTAGGGAAAGACATTATCAAGAAACACCACACTGCAACAACGACCACACGTGAATGTCCCTGTTATAAGAGGTGACAGTGTTTTGTTCTAGAAGAACTCAGGAGACCTGTGCAATAATTCTCTCATACTTTGAGGCTGTTAGAACAAGCCCAGATTCCCATCAGTGTATCACACATCTCTGCATTCATCACTGAACTCGCTCCTTCCTCATTTTGCAAGGACACTGCAACCACAGCCAGCTCAGTTTTCTGTTGGGGCTCATTGCTCTCCTCCCCTCAGCCTGAACATACTGAGTCTGTGGTAACAACTACACCAGTTATAATAAACCTGAAATCCTAGACTGCTTCCCTGACAAGGAGACCGTCCAACTACATTTTACAGAGAACCATTTCAAAAAGATTATATTTAAGGTCAGTTGATATGACAAAATAATTCAGAAAAAGAAATTGTAAGTTAAAGACAGAGTTGAACAACAGTTGTCCAAATGAACTAACCTCCAGTTACTAGATGAGCTATTGAGGAGCTGCCCAGAAACATTAGCAGTCTATATTAAAATGAGCAGTTGGCTAATTTGGTCCAACTTGGAAGAGAAAGAGATTCAAATGCTGTAGAAAAACAGTATAGAATATATACAATTCCACATACAAAGAGTCAAAAATGGATGCAATACACTGTCCTCCCTTGTTCAAGAGTTTTACAAATGGAATTTTCCAGCCTACAAATTCCTGCTGTGTCAGCCTGTTGTGCAAAGAGATCATCCACATTCTTCTTGACGCTTGACTCCTTAAGACAATGAGCTTCCAATAATGTCCTGGTCCTTGGAGTTTCCCTTGGCCTGACAAAACAGGGTAAAATTCCAGATCTTCTTAGCAAACAGGCACTTAAATAGCAAAGATATCTCATTTTTATAACAGGGAATTTTTAGGGCCACTTCTCAGACAGCACTGCAAATCTGAGTCCAATAAAATGGGGACAAAAATCATGTTTATCTTTCACTCTAGAGGTAAAGTGTCATCTTTTTCACAGCATTTAGTCTCTAAAATTCACTTCTCTCATGATTGGTTTTCTTCTTGAACAAACCCAGATAAATCAGAAAAGAATCCCAGTGCATCAAGAGATGTGACTGCTCTATTAACTGAGCAAAGAGGTATATGCCAGAGATGTTCTCTTCAGATGGAGCACAGAAAAGGACCTTGTACTAATGAGCTGGTACCAAAATGCTGCAGGGCATCATCCTAAGATGCAACACAGTGGCATCGAGATTCGTCCATCAGCTACATCTGAACCAGGTGTTTTTGGCATCTGGAACAAAAAGGCATCTCTAATTAGCTGTTGTACAACTTTGGGATGAATGTGTGTTATGACAAGGTAGTACAAGTTCTGAACTAGTCTATCCGTTCCTATAGTGATGAGCTACATGTTTCAGGTAACTTTTGAAAACCTGACTCAGCTGGGACATTCATAATTTCACCACTTGCTTTATGTTACTGGCTTCAGCTTTCAATACTGAATATGCCAGAGGAATACAGCTCAAGACAAGCTGTGCAGAAGTCATTCAGTCATCAACAGATCAGGACTGTAGAATTCTGCATGTTCTTTCTACTTCAGGTGATGCTTGTGTCACTTCCAAAAAGCCAAAAGGTTGTTGGGAATAGACTTTGTTCTCCTTATGCTTTGCACTCTACTGATTTTTTTTTTAAAAAGAAGTAATTAACTGTAAAATCTAAGCAGAAAAACAAAACTCCAAAAAAACTAGAGAAGTCAGTATTTCTAAGCTGTGCTTATCAACAATTTAAAAGACATGCAGACAAGAAACCAGAAACTTCAATGATAGCTCACCTTCTCACATCACGACACAAGACAATCCCATACAGCCTTGATTCCCATCTTCGTTGCTGTTGAGCTTTTTCATCCGGTACTGCCGAATCTCTCTCACCAGTGTGTAAAAAGCATCTTCCACACCCTGAGTGCAAATGATCCAGGTAAAGTATTTCCTTTCCTGACTTCTTTGAGATCACTGTTCTTTCCATCACAGAATCGCTTGACACATTCAAAACACACACTTTTACAGGAGGAGTAGCCACCTTATCCCACAGTTTATGAGAGCAGGGGACTGGCACCTATGTCCAAACCTCTCCACTTAAACTGTTAACTCTTCTGCTAAGGTAAATGTCCAGAGTAACAGTCATTAAAAAGAGACAAAGCTAACTTTAACCACAGAGAAATCCTGGGCAGAAAACAAGCTCTACTTGCCACATTTCCATTTCAGAATTGCATGTTTTGGTTACTGCTTAACAATTGTACCTTTCCGTCTTCATCTCACATTGCTGTAGGTAGGTAGCACTGGTTGACTGGACAGGGCCACAGATTCAAATAATACTGACTCCTTCAGCTACATCACAGAATCACAGAACGGTTGAGGTCGGAAGGGACCTCCAGGGATCACCTAGTCCAACCCCTGCTCCAGCAGGGACACCCAGAGCAGGGGCACAGGGTGGCATCCAGGCAGGTTTGAAGATCTCCAGAGAAGGAGCCTCCACAGCCTCTCTGGGCAGCCTGTGCCAGGGCTCTGGCACCCTCACAGGGAGGAAGTTCTTCCTCACATGGAGATGGAACCTCTTGTGTTTCAACTTGTACCCGTTACCCCTTGTCCTGTCACTGGCCACCACTGAGAAGAGTTTGGCCCCATCTTCTTTACATCCTTCCCTCGGGTACTTGTACATATCAATCAGATCCCCTCTCAATCTTCTCCAGGCTGAACAGGCCCTGCTTGCTCAGTCCTTCCTCACACCACGGCTGCTCCAGGCTCTTCATCATCCTCGTGGCCCTGCGCTGGCCCCTCTCTAGCAGCTCCCGGTCCCTCCTGTTCTGGGGAGCCCAGAGCAGCCCCCAGTGCTCCAGGTGCCTCCCCAGGGCTGAGCAGAGGGGCAGGATCCCTCCCTGGCCCTGTTGGCAACGCTCCTGCTGCAGCCAGGAGCCCATGGGCCTTCTTGGCCACGAGGGCACATTGGGACCTCATGGGGAACTTGTTGTCAGCCAGGACTCCCAAATCCCTCTCCATGGAGCTGCTTTCCAGCAGGTCAACCCCTAGTCTGTGCTGGTGCCTGGGGTTATTCCTCCCCAGATATTCTGAGGGTATTTTCTGTAAATAACCCCATAATTGGCCTTCAATAAAAAGCCAAGATAGGGAAGAGTTAGATGATTCGGCATTTACAGCAGAATCAGACCAAGACTGGAAGCATCTTACCTGTCTTGTTTTAGCAGATGTCTCGATGAAGGGGATTCCATAGCTTTTTGCTAATTCTTGAGCCTGTTTTGTGTCTACTGTTCTTGTGGGTAAATCACATTTATTTCCCACCAGCACCATTGGCACATCATCTGAATCTTTCACTCTCTTTATCTGTTCTCTTTAAAAAGAAAACAAAAAAGTTACGAACTAATTTTACGTGTAAAAGGTGGCTTAATTAACTATCTAGAGAACTCTGTTCTACGGAAGTTTGTACCAGGGATGGACAGGACCTTGGAGGTTCTAACATCCAACAGTACTTTCAAGAGCTAGCATACATATTCCATGAAGTTCATGAATAAGCCCACTTTGATCTGCTTTCTCTTTTCTTACCCACTTTGTCTCCTTTTCCATATGCTCTGAAGTATAAAAAGCATTTAATTAACACAGCAACCTGGAAAACTGTTCCATTCTCCACTAATTATGTATAGACTCAGAATGCTAAAAGCTCGGAAAACTTTTCCAAAAAGTGGGAGATTTAACATTTTTTCTATCATTTACTCTTCACTAGGTTTCAAGGCTAAATACCTGATACCTCTTCAGACATTTTTCCTAGTGGTAAAGAACTAGCTCATACCTGTAGAGGTTAATATCAGCAAATGATTTACTGTTGTTAATGGCAAAGACACAGAGGAAACCTTCCCCCGTCCTCATGTACTGGTCCCGCATGGCGCTGTACTCCTCCTGCCCAGCAGTGTCCAGGATGTCTAACAAACACGTTTCTCCATCAATAACAACCTGCTTTCTATATGAATCCTGCAGAAAATATAGATGAGAGTTTTAAATTAGGTTTGCACTACTTATTTCAATATCAGGCAGCGTTAAAAAAAAAAAGACGCTAATTCAGATTTTTTTTTCTGCTTTCCTCTCTAATGAAAACTGAATAACTAAAGGCACTTAAGATTTTAACCTAACAAATGCACACGCTTTTTTTGCAAAAAGCAAGTTATTTTTTAGAAGAAATACCTTATAAATTATTGCACCTATCACTTAAGATATCTCAGTACAATATTATGACCAGAAACTAAAGTCTAGGTAATCCAGTGGCAAAGTAACCTTTCCTTTTTGGTTGCTGCTCTTGGCTGCCTACGCTCTGCTTTGGAAACCAAAGCAGACGCTGAGGAAATTCGAATTTTCTGTAATTCCTGCTCCGGCACCCGCTGGTCTCACAATGCCACATAGCGACTCCTAAGCGCCAGGCCGGCCGCAGCACCCACCTCCTCCCTGCTCGAGCGTTCACCGTGTGTAAGAACGGAGGCAAACGCAGCTTCTGCGACACCTGCATCTCCCACAAGGGTTTTTAAACACCCTCCCTGAAAACAACCAGCTGCTTTAAAGCTATCTTGCTAACACCTAAGCTAAGCGATTATACGCGCACCGCAAGGGGGAAGAAAAGCAAGGCTGAATCATTGTTTAAAACCGGAGATGCCGCCGGCGGGCCGAGCTCCCCGCCGGGGGGTCGCGCCGCGCGGGCGCCCGCCCGGGCCGCGGCTGCCGCCTCACCTCGATGGTGGGGTCGTACTCGTCCACGAAGTGGTTCTGGATGAGCTGGATGGTGAGCGCGCTCTTGCCCACGCCGCCCGCGCCCACCACCACCAGTTTGTACTCGGTCATGGCCGCGGGCGCGGCCGCCCCCGCCCGCGGCGCCCGCCAACGCGCGGCGCCCCGCGAGCCGCCGCCTTCCGCCTTCCGCCCGCAGCGTCGCGTCAGCGCCGGAAGGGCCGGCGGCGGCGCCGCCCGCGCGCGCGCGCGGGGAGGGCCGCGGGGGGACGCGCGGGCGCCCCCTGGCGGCGCGGCGCCAAGCACGACACGGGGCGCGCGGGGAGACTTTGTTCAAAATCAGTAAAACTTTATTCTATTTCCATTCTTTGCCATTAACAGAAAAAAAAAATTGGAGAAAGCAATGTTTGTTTTACAAAGATAATGCATCTCCCAGAGAAGAAAACCCTAAATTGAGAATAGAGGTAACATGGAGGAAAAAAAAAACAAAAACAAAAAAAAAAACACAGTACTGCCCTCTATTCAAAGAAAATAACTCCTGATCTTTTTGGTTAAAGTAATACTTAGACCAATCATTCAGTTTTCTTGCTTGATAAAGTGTGACTGGGGAAAGAGGGGGAAAGCAAGGGGGAGGTGAAAGGGGCCAGGGGAGGAGAGGGGAAAAAAATAAAGCACACAGACATCAACTATTTCACCTTGATGAAAGTCTCAATACAGCTATGGAAAGCCTAAGTATTTATTCTTTTACAGTACACTGGGTGCTGGCTGCAAAAAAAAAAAAAAAAAAGAGGAAAAAAAGGTATTCACTTCAGGCACAACTTTTTTTTTAAATTTAAATCAGTAAAAGAAACCGGGTTTAGAAGCTGCAGTGTTCAAAGCAGCAGCAGATTTGTGCATTGTTTTAAATATATTTAAATTACCACACTGATGGCACACCTCAGCCTTATGAAATTCTGCACTGCGTGCACTTCAGAACGCTACAAAAATAGGTCTATCCTGGAAAGAGACTTTCTTTGAGCTCTAACAAAAATTTACTGGCTAAAGGATTCAAATGAAATATGAAAACAGTGTAACATTTGGCCACCTACTTATCTGAATGTTCATACAGATTTTATATAAAGTTGAACATATTCCGCACTCATGTGGTCCTCAGAATTTGAGCAGAGCGAGCAGAAAGTGACCTTCCCCTTGGAAGGCAGGAGATAAAACAACTGAACACTAAGGCATAGTAAAACCTTGGCCAAAATAACAAAGAAAGCATAGGTAAGTGTAGTGCAGAATTCCATAAGGTCTACCAGAGTAGAGCATTCTATAATGTTTACTCACATAGGCAATGAAGATTTGCAGTTACCAGTTGCGTTAAATGCACCATTCAAAACAAGCTTCTAAAATGTGATACTATAAGGCGCCACCTTAAGTTCTCCAGGCTGCAACTGTGCATAATTTTAAAATGGTTTCATAAATTTATTTTAAACATAACATGAAAAGGTGTTAAAACTGATGTAATAGCTTCTTAGAATTTGGAAGGGATGAATTCAGTACCCTTCACCAGCCCCCATCACTCAGTCGTACTTCAGGTATGGGTTTTGTGAATCAGTCTATAACACCAGCCTGGCGAATCTTTCTCTCTGCACCAAATCCCTGCAAGTAAAGAGGGGGAAAAAAGATGATTTTCAGGTCCAGGGTCATGCTTTTAAGCAAACTTTCTTTTGTTCCAACCAAGCGCAGCATGAGCACATTTTTAATTAGCTACATTTGTTTCCAGAAACAAATTCAGTAACAAGAAGGCAACCCTGAAGATGCTGTGTTTACCCTTTACTGTCCTAGATACAAACACTGCTTCCAGACATAGTAATCTTTCTGCACTTGAAGTGATGACAGGATTTCATGAGAAAGGCAAGTTTACATACAGACATTTCACTTATGAATGTGCCAGCAAAAGGGTTATAGAAGAAAAAAATACACCAGGATACGGGTTATGGGCACAAGGCAACTAACACCTGGATTAGTTCACTAAGAATTGAATTGAGCACGAGATTTCAAACAGCTTAAGACTTCCAACAGAGGAAGCAAGGCTATGTCATCTAAGCCAAAACAAACTGCAGTTCTGCGAGCTAGACTTATCTCACATACCTTTGAGTTATCCGGCCCCTTGGGCTGACGAAGAACTGTTAGACGAGGAGCATTGGCATCATCCAGGTTAATGCTCTTTAAACGATTGACAAGTCTGTCAGGACGTGGAGCAGCAACAGCCTTGGCGCCTTCACTGTAAGACAGGCAACCATACAGAGCAGGGATGACTTCCCAGAGATAGTGTAAGCTGTACCTAATTCATGGTCATATTCCCTACCAAGACATTAGCATAGTTTGGCTTGTTTGAAATCAGAACTTCTGTAAAATGCCAGACGGCCACCTTACCATCATAACTAAGAGATGGATTTTGATATATAGTAACTCAAAACAATATTCTCCAGTTAATACTAATGTGTCTACAACACCTGCTACATTTGTTCCCTTGGACTGAACCAGCAAAAGATCCAGGCTGTGCCATTATGTTTTGGCAACTCACATCTCTGGAAAGAAACCGCTTGTCATACCAAACACATGGTAGGTCAAATAAAGTGCCTAACAAATTTTCTGTTTAAAATGAAAGATAGAGGCTTTTCAGAAAACAGGTGGCATTACGTATAATGCAGAAATTGCCACAGGCCACTAACTACCTACAGTACTTCATTGAGTTTTCCTATCATTTCTTCTTTTCCAAGCAAAAAACTGCCCAAGTCCCTACTATTTAGAACTTAATAGATGAAAAATGAACAGACAAAACAACAACACTATGGAATTAAGAAAAGCTGAGAGTCTTGCTGCTGTGCTGGCCATACTCTCCTGCGAGAGGTTCTCACTGAAGCCAGTTGAAATTTAGAATCCCACTTCCAGGAAGAGCTAGTTTAGGAGCCACATGCATGCTAGCACTAACGGAGAAGTCAGTGTACCAGATGGATGAACAGTTTAATTCCAAGTCCTCACCAGACACGCCACACGTTACAGGCACTGCATTTCCCTGTGCGCTGGTTCAGGATTACTGAGAACTCCACTTCATCCCCAGCCTGTAGTTCCACACCATCCTGAACTTCTTTGACATGGAAGAAGAGCTTTTTGCTGTCACCCACTTCATAGTTAATGAAGCCAAACTGAAAACAATACAACACATGGTTATTTCTTTCACTTCTATCCAAGAAGATGTAACAACATAATTGCACTTACAAAGAAATACCCCACCCACAACGCTTTGAAAAGTGCATGCAGGCTCTGTACCAAAGACGACATTTTGGCTGGAAACGATACTTTTCAGTGCTCAGCCACCTATCTGACTTCTAAAGCCAAGTCTACAGACAAGTTCTGAATCCCAACAAACACCAGCAGCAGTATTAAACTGAGAAAGCCACTGCTGCAGGTCTTTTTTTTTTTTTTTTCCCTCCTCTTCTCCCCCTCCCCTTGTCCCCCACCACTATCTCTAAAGTTGGAGGAAACAACTCTGCTGTTTTGCCTGTATTACTGATATGAAAGTCCAGCTACAAGCAAAATAGTAGACGGAAGTACCTAAGGCAATAGCCAGCAAAATCCACCTACCCCTTCCCTAAGCGACTATGGCTTAGGGCTCCAAAATTATTATAAAAATAGAACACTCACAGAAATTAATTCCAATCATTTTACACTGCAAGTGGCTAGGACAGTGATCACCTTTCATATCCCTTCATATTTCAGATTGACTGCAGTCACTGACTACTTAATGCTGTGAAGAAGCCTCTTCTAGTAGCACAGCATACAAGCTTTTTTTTTTTTTTAGCCCCTCCTCTTAAGGACATTTTTATTTATTTTATTTCATACGCAGGAATAACTAGCTAGATCAATTCTTACAAAAGCACAGAACAGGACAGAGCAGCTCCTCAGAATCAATCACAAAAGGAACTGCTGCTCAGAAGTGATTTATCAGCACCAAAGCTCTAGCTCACCTTGGCTGAAACCACATTATGAGGATTTACAGAAATCAGTATGTGGGCTACACAAACATCTTTCTCTAGAACAAGAGTGTGAAATGGCCATAGTTTGTGCACAAGTGAAGCTTCATAGATGGGGTGCTGGGTTCTCATGTGCTCCATGCCAGCTCAGTTAACACAGATCTTGTCTTCAGAGGGGTATTCACTCACCTGATCTTTCACACACTCCACTGTGGCTCTGCGGAAAGGTGTGATGTTAACAGCCATTGTCTGCCCGTTTTGACCCAAAACACAGAGCTGAAATTTTACTGTTTCTCCCTTTTGCAGACAGTCACCTTTGTTTGCCATTCCAACAATTCCAAATGGATAAACCTCTCCTTTCATCTCACCTGGAGGGCAGGAGGTGGAAAAACAAAATAGAGTTTTATTTTTAAACCAAGAACATATAAAGTGTATTCCCAATACTAGATACGATAGTTCTACTGTTAACAATACAGTGTGAACATAACCCTTAGCATTTCTATTCACAGTTCATTAAATTACTAATCTTATTCTGCACCTGAAAAGGGAATATGTAGATTTACCTTGAGCTTACAACTGTATTTACTACCATCATTAAAGCAAGTATCAATTATAGGTGAGAAATCTTACCATCTTCCATTACTTCAATCATGCCCTGGTATTCAGTCTGGGTGGGATCTACACTCCGCAAAGGACGAATGACTTTACCAGAGTAAACAGTTGGATCAGCTTCTTCGGTGATCCCGTTCACTGAAAAGACAGAAACAGAGGAACAGAATGTTCCAGTCATGTTAAAACAGAGTAGCAAATCAGTCTTAGCCAGAACCCTTTCCAGTTTACACTACAAGACTGCTGGTATAATGCACTATCAGCCAGTAAAACTAGAACAGCTCTAATTCAGTAATATTTTGTGAGCTTTTCTAGTCAACAAAACACAATTAGGGGGCTGCAGGCAGGAAACAGTAACTTCCAACAGAACTAAAAGCCTTGGAACATGAAAGAAAAATCAAAGGATTTTCATTCACTACCACTGCATTCCCAGTTCCTGGATCGTTTTAATGATCCAGTAATCATTTGCTATCCTTTAAGCTTATAAATTCTTTCTTAAGCCCCAATAACCACAACTTGCAATTCCTCGTGAAGCATTCCTTCTCTGAAGGGCAGCAAAACAACTAGAATTACTAAATTAGGTAGTTTTATCACAACATCTCTCCCTTCAATTAAAGGCGAAAAAGTATGATGAGGTCCCAGAGGTTGCTACTGTCTACAACACTGTTGTTCTGCACAGATTTTCTCTTCAATAACACAGGAAACAGTTTTCAGGAAACCTGTTACTCAGATTAATGCTTAGTGGCCTTAACTAGTGACCATATTAGGAAGCCTCCTTTTGCACTGGACTCCAACTGTAAAGAGATCATTAGTAGACTTTACCATAAGGACCTTCAAAGACCCTTTTAAGGAGAAATTACCAGATACAGTCTTACCTGCATGTGTTTTGTTCACCTTTTCCGCACTAACTTTGTTTCCTTTGCCTTTTGACAAGCTGTATTCAACTGTATCTCCAAGTTCCAGGCTATCAATATCACCACAGTATTCACTATAACAAACGAACAAGCAAACAAAAATTATAAGCAACTTTCCTTTAGTTCTATCACACTAGTAATGTTTTAACAATTAAATAGGGTGATTGGAACCCACCTAACTGGCCCCCTACATTTTCAATACATTCTTACCCAAGAAAGTGAAACCTTTCAAATACACAATTTTTGAACTGTGTTTTTTAAGACTAGAACAAAGCCTTCATCCAGAGGCCCAGAACACACTAACAGAAAAATATGAGCCAGTCCAAAAGAGATAAAAAATGGACTTGAGACACTTGATCCTTTAAATGTGTGAATCCTGAAGTGGTTAACAGGCCTCTACCTACAGAAAAATAAAAAGGGAGGAGAAAAAAAAGACACCCACACATTCCCAAAGCAAAACAAACACCCCCAAAACACACAAGACAGCAAGAAAGAGTGAGAGACAGATTCACCTGTAATGAAAAAAGATCTCCTTATCATGATTGGCTGTTTCAATAAATCCAAAGTTATCTTTCAGGGCTGCCACATATCCCAAAAGCCTCTTAGAGCTGTAGTTGCGTCCAAGCATTCTGACAGAAACAGCCGTTTGCAGACCGGTTCTCTTCACTTCGCAAACGCTGAACTCGACCTGTTAGATATGAGGATCAGCATCAAGGGGGAGAGAAAGAGGAAATAAAAAGGCCACCCCCTACACACTGGAACAACTCTCATCAATACCCACATCTCCAGGAAAGTCTTATTCTAGCCACTTGTCTCTCAGAAACAAGTCAGTCTTGACTTTCACTGACTCACTAAACAGAGCCTATATGCGATTAGGCTCTTTGCACACATTTCTTCAGCACTATTAGCCCACAGCGAGCATGCACCTAAGTTCAGCTCACCTCTGTTTTATTTTTGTAAAGTAATCAGTGCTTCGACAGCATGGTTCCCAAACACTAACTGTTCTTGGGTTGCCCTTCCAGATCTCTTGCCACCTTTGCCTACATTTGTGTGCCAGGCTATTTTGCTCACAAGGATATGTTCTCCATCTTCAAAAGCTACCCCAAGGCACTACTTCCATCAATAGGTTTTAGGATATTTTTTGTAAAAATAAAGCCACTAAACCTCAGGACAGAGGCATAAGGTTGCATTATGCAGATACCTTGTCCTTCATTTCTTCTGAAGGAAGAAAAAAAAAAAAGGCAACAACAAAGCAAAGAAAAGCTCACATCTGGCAACACACAGAAAAAAAATCCCAAAGATATACTTAGTTCTATTTGCCTTATCTCCTATCTGGGGATTAGTAGATCCTTCCACATCCTTGGCCTGGTAAGGAATGGTCAATTTTACTCCACAGTCATCATAAACGATTACTCCATCCTCAGCTTCCTAAAGACAAAGCAAGAGAATTTAACAATTGGCACCTTATTTGTCAGTAAATTTACTGCACACAATCCAAGCACAGCTCATCTCAGTCACAGAGGTTTTTCAATAACTGCTCCTCAACTGGTTTAAAAAAGTAACAAAGAAATCAACTCAAAGCAAGCAGAGTAACAAATGCAAAGCTTGAAGTGACATATATAAAAATTTACCTTTTTCCTAAACAGTACTTTTAAAGTTAAAAAGTTTGACTACTTCAAGCATTTATTGAAAGTTTAAATATTTGTCATAGTTTAAAAGAGCACAAAACTTCCTCTAGCCCTAGAAATATCATTTCAGCCAATTAAAGCATATTCTGCAGCAAGGCAAGGAAAGGAGTTTTCCATTAAGGTCCTGGAAAATATCCTCAAGAGCAGCATCATTGCAAAGCAGCAGCCATGCTTTTAATACCCCGTTTTGCACAAGTTAGTTTTAGCCAATCCTGTCATTAGCTATTCAGTCTATTCCACATTCATAATAATAAGCAGTACTTCAAAAATACAATTAGACATTTTGAAGAAGCAGCCTCAGTTTCCAAAGTAAGAAATACACAATATCTACTTCACAAGAGCAGCAATGTTACCTTCTCTTTGCCTTTATTGGGGCTACTGGCTTTGGCTGGAATGGCTTCTTTGTCTATAGTACCCACAAAACGGTGATCTGATTGAGTGTGGAAAGAAACCGTGCCCTTTGGAAGTTTTTTAATCCTTATAGCATGATTTCTTTGTGCAGACAGCATATCCTGAAAAACAAGATTGACCAAGTTTTAAGGCAGATGGCAAGTGTTTGCTTGTTTTTTGGTTTTGGGGCTTTTTTTTAATTTTTTTGTTTTGTATTTAAATTAAAGTTTAGTTTGCAAATAGATTATTTCACTTACAGGAACCACAGTAAACTCTACTTCATCAGAAATATGGAGTTGGTTTCCATCCATAATTTCACTGAAGTGAAAGAACATGCGAGCATCCCGATCAACACATTTAATGAAGCCAAAGCCATCTCTCATTGCTGCAATCACACCCTGGAAACAGGCAGATGGAAACTTCATCAGAATTCAGGATTTGCTACTACTGAAGCACACTGCTTGAAGAAGACATCTGAGGACTTCATTGCATAAAAAGTGAAGATGCTACCATGTTATTTACATTAAATTACTGTTAAAGACAGTCCCAGTTCCCCACGTACCACTCACCTTCCGTTCACTTCAGAAATCACAACAGTAATAATAGTAGCAAATAGTTTAATAGTAATAATAGTAATAAAATAATAGAATTGCTTTTAATCTAAAAAGAGATACTTGCCATTTCTCTAGTTTCATTTGTAAATTGGAAAGTATTGGGAAGAACCTCAATATTTGTGGCTCGCTCCAATTTGTCACGTCTATCTGTCGAAATATTGAATCGAACGTGGTCACTTTCCAGCAAGGTCACCTTGGATTTTGTATCTTTGTCTCCAAATGGAAGTTCTTTAGGAATCACGAAGTCAACTTTGATGCGGCCAGGTAATGGGTCATTCTAGTAGCCAGGCAGAAATATGTAAAAAACAAAACAACAACAAAAAAACAAGCACACACAAATGCATTCCTGTTAGTTCACTTACAAAGCTCAGCGTTCAAAGCTTTAAATCAGCCCTTAAAAAAAGCCCTTGCTGAGCTGCATGCCCCCATGTATATACTTGGGAAAGGAAGGCACCGAGCTGTACAGACACTCCTACACTACGATATGTCACAGTCATAATTTAATCTGGTTTCTGTCTATGTATCAAATTCAGAAGTTCCCGAGACATCAGTTTCAACATCATCACAGCAAAACACTTGGAAATACTAAGGCTGGCCAAAGTAAATACTGAACAACACCCAGTGTCTGCTGGACTCAAACCACTGTTTTATTTTTGGTTTTGGTTTTCTTCTTCCCTCTCTTATCACTACTGATTTGTTAGTTACAAGCTAATTACTGTTCAAGGCCAAATCTGAAGTGTTTTAGCACCAAATGTGTATTACCCAAAAAAATAAAGAAATAAAGATCAGTTTCAAGGACTAACCTAAAACTGCAACACTTCTAAAGGTAGAGTCTCTTTTGTGGTTAAAAGAAAACAAACAAACAAACAAAAAAAACACTTTCAAGTACTTTCTCTCCTTTCCACTGTACTTTTGTCTTAAAAAAGCTCTAACCACCGCCCCCCAAAAAAACCTCCCTTCAGAAGTATCTGAAAGATTAAAAACAGAACCAACGTACCATTACCCTTCGTTACCCTAATTCCTGCCTCTTTAACCTTTAGAAGAATTACATAATGTGACTGCTACCAATGGCTGTTACAATTAAATTCAACTTTCTCCTTTGCTGTGAAGTGATGCTTATGCACAGACCGTTAAAGGGGACCACGTTTCAACTATTTCACTGGAATTCCTGTCAGCAAGCAACACATTTCGAATCTCAGAAAATACTGAAATTCACCTGGTTTTTGAGGGGTACTTTTGGAATTACTTTGGTTACAGTTCCTTCAAAATGTTCAATGCTGATGTCTTCAAAAATGACTGTTCCTTGAGGCAGCAGTCTTACATCTGTTGCAACTTCTTTACCCTAGAAGTATAAAGCCAGTCAAATACCCCAAAACAAGAGGTAAGTTAACATACACATTCCAAAGAACCTCCTCCCCCCTTTCTCACAAGTGACTTTGAAGAAAAAAAATATATTAATAAAATAAAAATAGCTGTCCAGGTGTGTTCTAGAACCTTGTCTTCAGTTTTTACTGGATTTCGTCTTACATTTCTGTCTTTGATTGTAAACTCCACATCATCACCAGGCTGTAAGGCTTCTAGGTCACCTTTAAATTCACTATAGTGAAAGAATATCTCCTTCACGACATCACCCCTCTCAATAAATCCAAAGGCTTCCTATGAACAGAACAAAGTGTTTAATATATTGCCAGAGAAGTTTACATATTATACCAAATTAGACAGTTATAAGTAAGCACAATAGATACGTCAGAGCACACGCAGCTACCATACAAAGACATTATGGAAATACTAAAATTCTGCTTAAGAAAGGCAGTATTACACATCAAAGATGAGGTCATGTAAACTTCTGAGTTGCTGAGTTTACACCCTCAGCATCAAACTCTTAATGGATTTTAACAAGCCAAATTTACTGCTTGGAATAGCAGCTCTCTAGAAAGCATTTCATCCTAAGAATCACTTACTTTCATGGCACAGACTACTCCTTGACAGCGGGCTTGTTTCTTTTTTAACAGCATAATGTTACGAGCACTTACAGCACCAGTACTAGAGGGGAAAACAGAAGGAGAGAAAAACTGATAAGCAGCTGCAAACTGGAGTCAAAAAATAAAATTGTTTCATATTTCATTTCAAAAGAGTTTCTGTTCTTGGAACAGCCTCAAACCACTGCCCAATCCCAGACTGACCAAGTATCTAAGTATATACAGAGTTAAGAAAGACAATAACTTACTGTTTGTTTGTATCGATTACAAAGTTAATTTTATCTCCAGTTTCCAGCTGTACATTTCCTTCAACATCCTCCGGTGTGTAAGTCAGGTAAAATACTTCCTGTAAATTAATGTTGACTCATATTACTCTACTTGCAAAATAAACTCTTTTCAAAGATTAACAACATTTTGCTTAATAACAGTATCTGCTATTAAAAAAATGATTTTAGTCAGAAAATGGAAACTGATAGAACAGTGCATGCAAAAAACATTCTTTCATTCTGCAGTTTTGATGAGTCCCTAATAAGCACCTTAAATTGAAAGTTTTGTACATGGCCATCTTTAAATATCAATTTCTAAAGGAAACATTTTGAACTTTTCGTATAATCTAGCTTCATTATCCTTTACAGCAGAACAACTGTTTATCTCTGCATTAATTTCTCAATAGATATGGGCAAGCAAGTTGTCAAAGTAACATTTGTTTGTAGTAACTACTGCAGTTGGCATTTTTACATAAGAACTGTAACTTCTTTAACTTCTTAGTCAAATTGTAATGTCATTTGTCTATATTAAATTGTGCTTTTTGGTTTGTTTTTTTTTGTTGTTTATAGACCACACTGATGGATCAGTCAAGAGTTGAAGTAAAATGCATGAGCTTTACCCCATTACGTTCGTAGCATACACTCCCTGTTGGACTCTGACCCGGGGCAGCTGGAGATTTACTCTCTAAATTGTGAGGAACAGCGCACACAACCTACCAGTCACAAAAAAAAAAAAGAAAAAAAAAAGAAAAAAAAATCCATTGCTAGTCATTTCAGGAGCAGCATTGTGCCATACAAAAATTTCAGTATGCCCTACTATAGACTCAGGGATGCACTTTGCACTTCAAATGTAACAAAATGGGATGGGATGCCATGCTGCAAAGTTTTTAACAGAGACTATCTGTTGACTCTGAGAACTGCTTAGAGTCAAATAAAAGCTTGAACTGAACCTCTGCATTTTTGCTAGTATGAGAAAGATATATCTCAGTATGACTGAACAGTCTATGTATTGAATAGGCATGCTAAATGAATCTGCCTTTTTGTACTGAATATAGAAGTTTCATATAGAAATTAGACATCACAGCCACTAACTTGTCCATTTATCCGTTCTTCAGGTAGTATTTCTGGCTTTATCTTCACCAATTTAACAGCAATGGGCTTTCCAGTTCGGCGATCAGAAGACACTTCAAACTCAACATCGTCTACAAGACAATCAAACATGATGACATCAGCATAAGCTGTTTTAAAAATAAGTAATAATTAAAACAAACAAAACAATCCAACAACAACCCTAAAAATCCTAAAAAAAACAACACCCACCCACCACCACACACAGTTATCTTCACAGTAATTCTAAAAAATTAAGAGAAAACGCTGAGTTTGTGAGGTATGTTATGCTTCTCTACAGGTTGAAGAGATGGGTCTTGACTCAGCCAAGATGTCCATGTTGCCCAATTACCTCCTACTTTGAGCTCCTGTAAGTTGCCATTATACTGTGAACAGTGGAAGAACAGTCTAGCTTGCCGTTCCGAACACTGGATAAATCCATAAGAGGTCAGCAGTTTTTCTATAACCCCAGTCTCACGCAGCGCTGCCGAAGTACCATTGGGGTACCCGTTGTGTCCATTGTTGTGGAGAAGGTTTGGATCAAAGCTCATCTGTTAAAAAAGTAACAACAGTAAGTTCAGTAACTGAAAGATTTCAATAAAGCAAACTTATTTTCTTCATCTGCCACACAGCAGGATGAAAGTAACAAATAAAAAGACCTGAGGATGTTATTGTAGTGAATAAACTCTAATGACTTTTGTAATAAAATAAGAACTTTGAAGCAGCCAGGCTTTTATAAAATTGTTATCCTTTACATTTAGACAGGCAACATATTTATAAAATTGCTCATCCCCCTCCCCACCAAGAAAACCCACAAAGACTGAAATAAAGCTTGCTTTGAGCAAGAAAATATTCTGACTTATGATCCAACAGTTATGAAATAACAATACTAGACCTGCAAAGCTTGTCTCCTAGTTCAACTCTTTAGTCTTTCAAACATAGGTTTTTCTCATTTTTGCACACTTATGGAAATAACAACCAAAATGAAAACCTCAAACTAATATTTCAGCAGTAGAAGGTTCTGTGAGCCTCATATTACTACTCTAACCCTAAGCAGTGTAAGGTTGCTAGAGCAATGTTAGGGTAGCCTTACACTACTGGACAGACTATGAAAACCTGATTGGAAAATAGCACTGAACTTAAAGCTGAAATCAACTGTAAAGTAACTTCTATGTATAAAATCTGTCTTCCTTTTCAAGGTGCAGAAACAACATGAAGAGTTTCAGAATTTCTTTTCAAGCACATAAGCTTTTGGATATGCAAAAATGTCCTTTTTAAAAGCACCTATTTCCATTTACAGGTTAGCAACTAACCAGTTGAAATTCATTATTCCACACCAAACAGTTTAATGCAAGAAAGACTATTCCAAACAATACACGGACACAGCCAACATGCATCTTGGAATACAGTGGCAAAGGGTTTTACTTGCTACAGTGTCCAGTGTATTACTGTGGAAGCCACATGAGACCATGTTTGCTCTGTTTTGCTGTCACGTCAAACAGAAGAGATTCAAAACCAGTGAACAAGAGAAAATGCTCCTGAACAACTTGTAAAAGCAGTATGCTTTTTAATGCAACACAGGCATCTAGTTCCTCAAATTATTGAAATGTATAGTTCAAGCATGCCCTATTACTGATGCCCTGTTTGGCGATAGGTTCAATAATGATGCCAAAGAACAGAGCTAAACATATATTGCCAATTTCTTTTAAAAACAAAAAATCACAAGTTTCCCACTAATGGAAACAGAAAACACTTGTAATATGTATTTAAAAAAAAAAAAAAAAGAAAGAAGTAAGATAAACAGAGTTCTGAGCTCCATGAGAAACAAATGAGAAAACATAAAGCATCAGTCCTCACACCACTGTCCACAGTTTCAGTTAGCCTGCAATCATTAATCTTAAGTGGAATGGAGTGGGGAAGGAGGAAAAAAAATAAAAGGCATCGGAGGATGATGGTGGTTAAAACATACTGGTATTTGTTAAGGGTGAAACTGAACAATACCACATTATTTCATTTTTTCCCTGAAACACTTCTACCCTTGTGTTATGGCTTACATTTTGTTTCATTTGATCCTCAAGGAAATGATGTGTTGTATCAAAGTACATTTAGGCAGAAGTGGCACTGACATTCATTCCACAGGAGGAAATGATATTTTTAGGTAAGATTTTTTAAAACAGTTTGAATGGTTTCAGGGAGAAGGTACTTCAAAATTACTCACGGAGGACTGAATGCTTCGCACTTGTTGAAAAAGTGTAGATAATAAGAACGTTCAAGAGTGAAATCGTATTTACAAGGTAACCAACCCTATGACTCCCCATGCTACTGAAACGTGACAGATGTGCAAACAGCAGCCCTGACTTACAGATCTCTGATAGAGGGGAGTCCTCTTCAGTTTTTTAGAACCAGATGAGGTAGATGTAGAGGAAGAGAAAGATAATGGAAGAGAAGGTGGGGGAGCTGCTGGAGAGGGGAGAGGATCTGATGACACAGTAAAATGGTTCTCCATCTCATACAGCTGTGATAACATAGTACAGGGTTATAACTAGTCAGTAGTTCCAAAGCACAATTTCAAGAATATCCTGTTAATCATCCCAAATCTTTTAAGGAACTCAGTGGACTAGCAAATCTGTTACAGTTTCTGCACTAAGCACCAAATACTTTCCTGTTTTACATGTCATCTTTCTTTCCACCTTTAAAATCAGTCACACTAATATAGCTAAGTACTTCACAAAAGCTGTAACAGTAGCAAAGATGTGCGCACACACAGCTGATACAGGAACAATTGCAGAGACATGTTCTGTTCATCAAAGCTATAAGACAAACTACTGAAAGTCTAATTTAGCATCTTTTTCACTATTATGCTTTTTTCCACATACTATAAGCTTTTGAAAGAAAGGACTGCCTTACTGCCCTTTTCTCCTCATACTTAAGAGTAAAGGCAGAAAATGTTAAACAGAAACGTTGGTTATCAGTTCATTAAGATTATACATTAGTACTTTCACAAAACCAAAACAGATCTCAACACCGTTGCTGAATACAAATACTTAGTTCACTGATTTGCATTTATTATTAGCACCATCACATATGCATTTATCCAAACTTGCAAATCTCAGGTCTAGTAACGTTCAGTGCCATATAGCAATTCTTGTACATGAGCAGGTAAATTGAAAGAGTTATATAGAGAACAACCTAACCCTCTGGGAAGGCTTGAGGGTTCTGTTTCCTCTCAGATTTCATTGTTAGCTTTCCATGCCTAACAAGCTTTCCTGCATCTAGAAGGGTAAAGGCAAGACCAAACTCCAAAATTTACAAGCACCTAAAGATCGTCATAGAAAGTCATGTGTGATGACAACCTCTTTTCCCTGCATCTCTGTGGCAGCTTCCAGGGGACCTGCAACCTAAAACCATCTTAATTTGCAATTATTGTAATCCTTAGCCACTTTGCAAAACATACAATAGTTTTGTTACCAGCTTACAATTGTATACATTCAGCCACATTTGGCAGTGCTAAAAAACTTTACGTTCTATTTCAGCACAGAATCACAGCACCAATACAGAATCATAGGACCGGTAAACAAACAAACAAAAAACCACACACACACAAACTGGCAGTTTACAAATATCAATTAAAATATATAATTCCTACATGGACAGCTGCTTCACAGCTAAAGTTAACCATATTTTTTGTCACTACAGTGAAACCAATAGCCTCCACACTGCCACGGAACGAAGCAATGCACTGCATTGCATAAGAACCTCATCTTCTAGAACAACATAAATCAATGAACACAGAAATTTTGTCTGCTTAGAGGGACATGAAAAGCCAAGTGTGTTCATCCTAACTCTTACCTATTCTATATTCTTATTCTACAATTACTAAGAATAAAGTTTTGGGATACTATACAAAGCTATAAAACTGGTAAAAACCAATACTCCTATATGTTATAAAACACTAACATGTCAAAAAATACAGCAAACCATGAAGTCACGAGCTGCTTTAGAACCCTGGAGGACTCCAGCCCATAGCCCTGCTCAAAGCAGGGCTTTTGTTAACATATTTTTAACCACAGAAGTTCCAGAGCTGTTCTGGGTAGCCTGCTGCAGCGTTGCAATATGCTCCCAAAAAGGTTTTTCATGATGGCCAGCCTAAACTGTTAAAGGGTAAAAGCCACACACTGCAATTCTTTTAAGCAGTGGGTTCTACTTAAAGGACACGAAGATTTTCTTGGGATGTCTAACAAAAATGTCAATATAAACAGCTGGGAAGAGTTACAGATTAATTCCTCTCAGCGAAAAGTCTAAACTTAAAGGAGGAGGAAAAGAATAAATAAATAAATAAAAGTAGTTTTGTAGAAGTATGTTTTGAACAAGGCAAATCCTAGAACACTCCATGTATGAGATACCCTTGTGGGAAGGATGTATTTGATTTTATGCTGATTCAGAGCTTGAAACCCTCTTCAGAAACAGTGTAGTTTTGGAAACAGGATGGCTGGGGAAAGGGATCATAATGCATTACCTATTTCCAGGTGAGTAAAAGGCAAAATGATTAACCCATTCTGAAAGCTTTTATCAGTGTGGCAAATACATTTTGAGAGTCACTGACAAAATGGTTGCTTTATGCCTCTGAAGCAAGAAAAGTACACAAACACCTATCTGCCATGCTAGCAAGGACATTAAGTAACAGCTACTAAAGGTAGGTTAGTTACAGGAAAAAAAAAAAGAAATCCACAAAATAATTAAGTTCAGAACGGTCTATACTAAGGCTAGAAAAACACACTGCTATAATCTCTTGCTCAAATGCAAAAGATGCACTAAAAGCTCTCAATGCATCATTGCATGAGCAGTCTGGGGCTCAAGAGGCACCAGCAGTATAGCACAAAGAACACTTGATCTATCAGTTAAAGTCTGGCAAATTCAGACCAACCAGAGATATACTCTCAGCACAGCACTAAAAATCCATGTAGGGGGAAAAGATACGGCCTGATAGTTTCAGCAACCTTTCCAGCTGTTTACCATAGTTCTATACTTGTTCAAATTGAACACTGTAACAGAGCATAAAAAAAGAGTAGTACTGTCAATTTATATGTCTCAATAAGAATACTGCAAAAAACTGTACTTTAAAAAAAACTTCTCATAGAACGTTACAGCAGAGCAATGTTCAGAAACACCACTTGAGTGGACCTACAGTGTAGCAGCTATATACTGGAACACTATTACTAGCTATCTGTGCTGTCCACTGCACAAAGTTGACCTTTAACACGGCCAAAAAGATTACAAGAGTAAAAGTAATGAACTCCACCAATGTAACAAACATGTTAAATGATTGATTTAAATAGAACCAACCTGGGGGAGAAGGGGGGAAAAAAGAAAATAAAGAGCAGTACTACTGTCCATTAGCAATAGAAGCGTCAGTAATGCTTCTATTCCAGGGAAATAAAACAAGTAGTACCATACACAGTTGCTATTATCATCTTACAAAGAAACATAACAGTGGAGAACTTCTGTAAGAATTTGGCTTATTATACATTATGGCTCTTTATGCATTGCACACACTAACCTCGCAGTGATAATCAATTATTGCACTTTCAGTAGTATTAGCCGATTCTTCTGTTTCAGCACACGTTTCAGAGGACGAAGACTTCAATTTTTTTGTTTTGTTTTGTTTTTAAAGAGGGGGAGGAAAAAGAAAGAAAAAAAATAGCAAGAAAAAGTGATCTATCAAGCTAATAAGGAATACAAGTGCTGCTGCCCTGGGCAGTTTTATACAGCACTGGAGAAAAAGACTACTAGCAGCGTTGGGACGTGCTCTTTTGAGGCTGTTGAGTAGGCACAAACTTCTTGTTTCAGATCAAGTGTTGTGTCTTCAGTGTAAGTTTCCTCTTCTTTGGTCTTCTGTTGTTGTTATGACGTGGTATGTTCCTTTCCTGATCTGAACTTGAAGCAGCAGTTTCAGGTGGTAAATTCTGTTTTGTTACACTTCATACTGCGGAGAGAGAAAAGACACACAGTAAGTATAACTTTAAAAGAAGATTTATTATATTTCTACCACCAGATATATTGCCTTCACCTTAGTATATTCATGCATTTTTATTTAATGCAAATCTTAGCCCTCCTACTGATACTCTCAACAACTTTACACATCTGTCTCAATTTCATCAACAAATCTTCAGCACAGCAATGGAACGGGGGAAAAAATTACGACAATTTAAGTTTTAAAAGGTAAGGCAATGATTAGCAATACCTAAGCCTCTCTTGATTTTGCCTAAAAAGATATAGGTTCTTGATAATGCCTAGAAATATTGTATACAGGCATAGGACAGAATATAACCAGTGTCATTCTCTGGTCTTTCAAAGCCTTGTTTGCAAGGCACGTGTGTTAAGTAACACAGAAGTCCATCTATAAGTAGAGATAACACAGAAGCTGCTCTGCAGTGGTGAGTAGATAATATTTCTCTCTTGATGTTTTGTAGTATTGCTTTGTTTTCAAAAGAAAATTGTGCAGACAATCTTCTACCTAGAACTGAAAGAATCAGAAAGGTTTATAGAATCAGAAAGAAAGGTTTCAAAAAAATAAAAACAAGCTTAGATTTGAGCCTGATGTTTACTCAATAAATAAAAAAAAAGAAAAAAAGAGGGGGTGGATTTTTGTGGCCAGAAGCAGATAAGGTAGAATGACAGGCAGTAGTCTAAAGGCATAAAGCATCTAAGCAAGCAACTCTGATGGGTCCACCCTGAGCGAGCAAAGACATGGACGAAGTCTTCTTTCCAACTTCTGTGGGAAAGTGAGTTCCACTGTTTACAATGAATTTTGAACTCTCTTTAGAGAGCCAAAAGCCCAAACTGAACTTGAAAAAGAATGAAGTGATGCAGAGAGAACGCAGAGATAGTTAAATACTCATCACAGTGAAAATACTGACTGCTGTCAAACACTGCAAGTAAAGTTTTTGTCCCAAAAACTGAGGGCTGTATGCAGACTGATCTCCCACTTTTCACACGTATTAATCTTTCAGTGGGGCCTCACCCATATGAAATACATTCCTTTGGTCAACACTCAGGACACTTTCGGGTTGCCCTCATCCAGCTTCTCATTTAGTCTATTTGATTCTGTGTAACAGTCTGAGAAGAAAATGTATTTCAATGCAAAGGCTGAAAATGATTTTTTCTTTTTGCTTTGGAGCTGCAACCTTTCAACCTTTTTCATACATATTGTTTAACAACAGTACCCTTCCTTACCATTATGCTGTATCAACAAATCTATTATATATCATCAACTATAAAGTAAATGAAATCCTAAAATATTCCCATAAAACTGAATTTTTCGCAGTGAAAATTCTGCTCAAAGTGTTCTTCTTGTTAGAATCAAATCAGAAAAATCTTAAGTTAACAGCCAAGTCTATTATACATCAGTTTTACCCACACCTGATTTAATGCTTATTACACTGAGTTGATAATTGTTATAAGGTTACAACATTTCCCAGAAACAAAATGTAGGAGTTCAGCTTGGTTTCTTCTTTCTCAAAAATCTTTTCCCAAACAATCCCACGAGATACTGCAAATAAAAGAATCAGAAAAAAAAAAAAGCAACTACCACAGAAATATGTCACCACTAGATTTTTCTCATAGCTCCCTACAAGAGGAGGCAACCCTTATCACAATCTTGTTTAGAAGAGTATCACATTTTGCACAGCATTTCACATCACTAATGAACTGTCCTCCCATGAAGTTCATGATTAGAAATCTACTGGAACTGTAACATACAGCATGCTAAATATTTTATTTTGCTGGCCATGGCACACGTTCCATTTTCAAAGACATAATCGAGGCATCGCTTCTGCCCAAAGACACCTAAAGCTAATTTAATCAGGTAATGGAATGAAGCACATGCTTTCTCCTTAAAAGCTGTATGATCTGCTAATATGATTAGTTTGCTACTTTTGTCATTAAAAAGAAAAAAAAAAAGGTGTCAAGCAAGTGTAACAAGTAAAATCAGTGCAAGTCTGCCCCAAATTCCTTACTCAGTTACTATAAATACTCCTCCAAATGGTAAACAGCCCAAGCAGCTGTCCAGTCCCCAAGTCACATTGGTCTCAATGCATTTGTATATTTACAGCTCAAAGGATTAATGAAAAGGCAGTGAAGAGAGAAAGCTACACAAGTGCTATTCCTGAAGAACTACAAGGTTGGATTTTATTAAGCAATGACAGGTTGTCATATAAGCGTGTGTTTTCTGCTTGAAACCATTTATGTAGCCGATTGGGAAAACCTGTCAAACTACCGTAAGGTTTCTGTTTCTCATTTTCCTCAGAAGAGCAGGTACACGATTGTGAGAATACATATTTTACATAACTAACACATGTGTTTCTAGAAGTAGCCATCTTCTAGATGACTAAGATCAAGTTCAGCAAAGATCAAACACTATTTTCAGCACAGGCACCATGGCGATGAGATGATACCTGGAGGTTAACTTACTCCACGTCTTTACAGAGGAACCTCTTGAATATCAGAAAGAAGGCCAAACCCTGGACACCCGATCAAAGCGTAACAGCAGCAAGGTCAGCTGTCAACACCGCCTGGATGGGGCAGTCGCTTTTAGATCAAAAGATGCAGGTGGAGAGAAGGGCTAAGCTCGCACGGACACCTGCCGAGCGCAGACACGGATCGGGAGCTGGACACGGTGCAGACGGCGCGGGAAGACGCGCGCTGTCCCCCGAGGGGCCGGCGGGAGCCCGGCGCTCGCCTCAACCCGTGCGGAGCGGCAGGCCCGGCGCGGCCGAGGCGGCCCTGCGCACTGCGCTGCCGCAAGATGGTGGCTGCGGCGCGGGCGGCGCCGAGGGGCGGCGCCAGGACCCCGGCCCGGCGCAGGCCGCGCGCCGCCCGCGCTGCGACGGCGGAAAAGGGGCCGCGCCGGGCGCGGCGGCTCCGCGGCCGCGGGGAGAGGCCGGCGGCGCCGGGGGAGGCGCCGCCCCGCGCACAAAGGGGGCGATGGCGGCCGCTGCCCGCACACAAAGGGGAAGGGGGCCCCGTCTCGCGCCGGGCGGGGCTGCGCGCGGGGCATGGCGGGAACCGAGGTCCGCCCAGCCCCCCCCTCCACACCGCACTCCGGGAGCCCCCGCGCCCCGGGGAGCACGGCGCCTGCCGGGACCCGTAGTCTCCTCGGCGAGGCCGCCGGCCAGGCCGGCGCCTCCCGGCCTACAGGCCCCAGCAGGCCCCGCGGCCGAATGCGCCGCGCGGGACGCCGGGAAGGCGAGTCCCGGCGCCGCCCTGACCGCCCGGCGCCGGCGGTCGGGACTGCAGCTCCCAGGAGCCCCTGCGGGAGGGCGTCCGCCCGCAGCACTCCGGGAAACGCAGTCCGCGCGCCGCGGCGGCCGCGAACCCCGCGGCCGCCAGGACTCCCTCCCTGGGAGCAGCGGCCTACCCGGCCGGCGCCCTTCGGCCGCCCGCCCGCCGCCCCCCGCGCGGCCAGGGGGGAGCGCGGAGGCAGCTTACCCCGCCGGGACCGCGAGGACAACAGGCGCGGGGGCGCGCGCTCGGAGACGCCCGCTCCCTCCGCCGAAGGATCCCCGGGACTCCCTAGGGTGCGCGCGCGCCGTGTCCGCGGCGGCGGGCACCCCCCCCGCCCGCCGCACTCACCCCAACAGCTCAGCGCCCCCGCTCCAGCGCCGCCATGAGCAGCACGGCACAGCACGTAGGAATAAATCCCGGCCTCTCGCGAGAGCCTCGGGGTGGAGCCGCGCGTGCGCCGAGCAGCTGCCGCGGGCTGCGCAGCGCGCATGCGTGCCCGGCCGTTGGTCGGTAGAGCGGCGGGCGCGCGCCCCGCCCCGCCTCCCCGCGCGCGCGCGCGCGCCCAACGGCGCCGCCGCCGCCGCTCGCCCCGGAACGGCCCCGCGCGGGGCTCTCAGGAACGGCCCCGTGGGGAGCAGCCCCGCAACCCCTTCAAGTAGCACCCCGGGCCGCGGTTATGGAGCCACAGGGATGAGGGGCGGACGAACCTTGAGCCGTCAGCTCCGCCTAACCCTCATGTGCCCTGAGCTGCTCTGTAGGAGCCGTTTTTGGGTTTGCACCGCGACCGTCTCAGACGACACGGAGTCCCCCCAAGCACCGTACGCAGAGCTGCACTGCTGCGAACCGCAAAGAAATGCGGGGACCGAGAGGGCTTCACTGCGCAGACAAGGTCAATGCAGAGCAGCTTACAAAGGCTGAACTACCACCAGGATTCATACAACTGAACACACTTGAGAAAAGACTACCCACACTTACTTTTATTCCCTATTTAAAAAAATAAAGTAAAATATATATATATATATATAAGGATAGTCCTGTACAGATGACCCTCTTCTCTACCAGAGCATGTTTCCGTGTGTTCCAAATGATGGCAAAGAAATGCCACCTAATTTTTCTTTGTGTCTTAGGCCCCAGATCTAAATCACCTTCTGCATTTACCAAAATTATCTCTTGGGAAAGAATGGCTTAGCACTTTAATGCTGGAAATGAGAGACTTCATGTTTGTGAAGGATCATCTTTTGATCACCACTAAGAAAGACAAATATTTATATATAAAATACTGCAATATTGATAAATTCTTAAAAACTGCAAGTCTAAGGTTAACTCTATATGAGATTTTACAGCAACTATGTAACACCTGCCATTAGACTTACCTGTGATATAATACTAAAAACATGTTTATATGGTTGGTTTTGGTTTAATTGTTTTGAGCCCGACTTGAGCTCACCCTTCCTGAGGCCCAAAGCTTAGTGGGAAGCCAGACAGCTCTGATCTGAGTGTTGTGTTCTCTGCAGGTCTCACTTTATTGTCTTGAGAAAAGAGCCTCTGACCAGAGCTATCCAATATCCACACACCCTGCAGCGCAGATAGAGCCAGAATGGGTTTACTCACATAAAAAAACACAACACTGGGCAAATACAGTACACTGATATGCAGAGGTGTCAGAAAGGGCTGTTCATTCTGATTTTCCCTGCTAAATCAAGGCAAAGTATGTCCCTTATCTGCTACTCTCCTGATCTGCTTCTAATAAACTGTTTATTTCCCAGTAAGAATGTTAACCCAGCCAAGTTATGTTAGGTATTCAGGAAAGCAAAGTATGTGCCTGCCATTTCCAATATGATTTTCAAATAATCTCGTTTCTATCAAATGAAATAATTAAAATGCTGTCTGCATAGATGGAATTCTTGAAGTTAATCCAAATCAACATTTATGAGACAAAATAAACTATCGCAAAGGAGATCATCGCAAACACTTCTTTTTTAAACATTTATATGCTGCACTTGCTGACTGGCAACACAAGCATTTGCCATCACAGCATATATTTCCAGAAAAAAATGCTGAGAAAATAGGCCACACATGTTTAAAGATAAAACATACATACAAGGAAGCACCTAAAAGAACAAAACACCAACCATCCTTCCTTGGATCAATTCCTGGTATTCTTGGAAACTGAATTATTTTGTGACCTGAGCGTCACCATCAGGCAGATCTTCTTTTCCCACCTCAATAGATTCTTTGCTGATTGACAAAAGTTCACGGAGTTCTTTGTTTTCAAGCTGCAAAAATCAGTATTTTTGCTGAAACAAAAAAGATCTACTTCACACTTAAAAGAATATAATCTTTAACAGCCACACTCACTGACAAATTAATAGAACACTGTTATTGTATAAATAGAAATAATTCAGCACAAGCAAGAGGGGGCGTACATAGCACATCTTTTACTTCTAGTTTTAAACATAATAATTAAAAAACTACTTTAAAGTAACAATTTTCCTTATTCCTACCCACCATATTTGAATGTTGTATATCCTTGGCATATATAAAACCCCAACCCTCTCTTCCTATATCTCTATCTTCTATTAATGGAAAGCAAAAATGCATTTGGGGGTAACTCTAGAAAATGAAACACCCTGGATCTAACCTTAGCAATTATACCACCTCTTACCTCCAACTGAGCTAGTTTCTCTTGAACTTTAAAGAACTGATCATCATCAACTTGAACAGCTTTTCTCATCACTTCTCCCATCTCAAATATTCTGTTTATTTGACTTTCAATTTCCTGAAAGACATAAAAAACAATATATTCAATACATTCGAGCAAAAGCAATAGTTCACTATCCCTATGAATCTTTTTTAAAAATCGTGATTTTATACTCGTTTCCTTTCTTTAATTGTAATCCCCTCCTTCAAAACACTTTTCAATCCTTTCCAAATTATTTTAAGATGATAAATGCACCTTTACTTCAGCAATCATGAAACATCACTGAAAAGTATAACAGAATTGCATCAGTCAGCAAGATATAAGGCACCATTACATACTAAGAAGGAAATTGTTTCCACTCTGACAAGGACTAAAACAACAGATTCAAGTGCAGATGATACAGTCATTATGCAGATAGCATTGTGAGGCACTGAAATGGAGGCATTTTGGCAGTACTAGAAAAAATGTAACTTCTGAAGAACCAAGCAACACACAGAGGCAACGAATTGTCACATTATCAGCACAAAGATTTAGGATGGTTCAAAATCCAATTGAAGAACAGCAGCAAATAAAAGATCTGACCAGGGCAAACAAACTTGCTGTTTTCTAATCGCTCGTATACATGTATTTTAGTAAAATCCAAGCTTTAACTGTAAAAGATAATCAGATTTCCAATGTTGTTATTTGTAGACACTTAAATGTAAAACAGGCAGGGGTTATCTCGATGCACATCTCAGAGCGAGATCACGGCACCTGACGAGGAGGAGGCAGGCTTTTGGGCACACTTTTATACTGTTGCACCAAGGATCTTGATTGCTTTGAAGTGATGATTTCTCAAGAACTTAACACACTGCAGCTTAGAGAGACTTAGGAGATTCTTCTCCCTTTGTATAAATGATTACTGAACGGTAACAATAGCACCACTGATGCACATGCCCTGTAAAGCGAGAATAGAGACATTAAGCTCTTCCCAAGGAGTTTAAGACCCAAGACACATACAACAAACCATCACTTGGGCCTTGTAAGGTTTATGCTCTTCGGTGCCCGTGTGATAATTGCCACAACCTGTATGTTGTCACAGGAACGGGACAAAAGGAAGAAGGAACAGCTCACCACTAGAGCGCCCGGCATCACCCCCGCCCGCTCCCTTACCACACAGTTATCCTGATGAACTTCCAAGACCGGCTCCGTCTCTTCCCGCTTCCTCCCCTGCAGCAGCTGCAGCATCTGCTTCCTGTACTTGCTCATGATGAGCTCCAGGGCGTCCTGGTGCTCCTCCAGGGAGATCCACAGCTCTGCAGGGCGGAGGGCGGCTGCCGCGAGCGGGGCCTGGCGCTGCCCCCGCCGCTCCGGGCCGGGCCGCCCGGGCCCCGCCGCTGCCGGCGCCGGGCAGGCCGCTCAGCCCGCACTCACCCCTGTTCTCCCGCTGCAGCTCGCGGATCTGCGTGTTCTCCTGGGGCAGCAGCACGTGCGGCCGCAGACGGGGCGCCCCGGCCCGCTCCGTCGCGCTGCTCGGGCCCTGCGGGACGGCGCTGTTAGGCCCGGCCCGGCCCGGCTCGGCTCGGCCCGGCCGGCCCCGCCGCGCCGCGCTCACCTTCTCGGCCGGCGCCGCGCCCGCCTCCCTCATGGCGGCCACGCGGCGCTGCAGCACGGCGGACTGGTCGATGAGCGACTCGGCCGCGGTGTCGTGCTCCTTGAGCCGCTCCAGCAGCGTCCTGGCGTCCGCCAGCACCTTCTCGATGGTGCAGGCCATGGCGGGCGCGGCGCCCTCACCGCTCGCGGCGCCCCATGCCCGGCAGCGGGGCCGCGGGCGGCGACCCAGGCGGGAGGGCCGCGGCTCTCCGCGCCGCAGCGCCGCCCTGCGGCCGCGGGCGGCCGCCTCCGCGTGTCCCCGCGCCCCGGGATGGCGCCGTGGGCCGCTCACTCGGCAACCGAAGAGCTGCGGCTCCGGCAGCCTTCTCGGTGAGGCCGACCCCGCTGCGGGAATAACGTTAAAAAGCGAATCTGAATCACATGGATGTCTTAGCCTTTCTTTTGTGTTTGTTCACAGAAGGCTAATGCCGGCTGTTTCCCCTCCCCGGATCTCCAACACGCCTGCAGATCCCCAGGTGCTCCTGACCAAACAGGGAGAGTCCAAATATTCCACAAAAGAGGGACTCGAGATGAAGAGGTGCCAGCTGAGGTGCTGTGCAAACGCAGTGCTGCTCTGTGCACAGGAGGGCACACGTCCTTGACCCAGGGGAGTCCTGGTTATCTATTTAAATACTCCATTAAACAGTCTGTGATAAATTCCGGGCTCAGATCTGTGGAGCTGTCATCTTATCTAATACTCTTGTTTGTCTCTTTTAACAGTAAACATCCTCTACTCAAGTTAAAATAACAGAAGCTCAGTAGTGCTGACTTGCTTCTTTGTTATTTATTTGCTAACTGCGCTACTGTTGGTGATCTGCGATGTCCTTGATGTTCAGCTCAACTTTGTGTCACAGTGCTTTCTTATTATTACCAAATTTATTAATAGTTTCAAAAATAGTGTTTTAATTTGAGTCTGCACCAGTACAGCACCAGAAATTTCAGTTCGTATCCGTAGGAAACCGACTACAGGAACATGTCTTGTTCAGTATGAAGCATCATTACACCTCAGCGCCTCGAGAGCATGTCTGAATTTCTGTTTTTGGCCCATTCTGTTCCTTATATTTATACTTTCCTTCAGGCATTTGGTCTGTTTGGTTGTTTTGTTTTCCTTTAGCGATGGATGATAACCAAAGTTTTCATGCCAAGAGGTGACAAGCAAAGAGGGACACAAAAGGGACATGACTGCTCTATGAGACTTCCATGGCAGAGTGAGGTCAATCCCTCCGGACACTGTGACTGCTTGAACCAAAATGAGAATGAGAAGACGACAGAGTTTACTGTGCTAAATCCACACAGCGGTTAGTCTGTGTTGTCACTCAGGAACTGGGCTCATTCCCTCTCCAGAAAATCTTTTGACATAAAATCATTTGTTCAAATTTGAAAGGGTAGTAGAATGAGCTAGAGTGGCACCAGGGCCACAGATCAGATCCCAGGAGGACAAAGATCCTTGATTTAAATGCTGGGAATGCTTGTTACCAAACTTGTAGCATCTAGCAACAGAGCTTAAAGAAATCAACAGATGCATTTTCTGTGTATTGGTGTATTTTAATTCTTTTGCTTCTTATCATATCAGCTCTGTATAAACTGAAGAGAATGTATAAATTTGGCCTCTCAAACTTTTTAGTGTTTAACTTCAATTCGATTAAACACTTATGTATGTGTACAAAGTAAAAAATGAGGTTACAAGAGGTTAATGCTTTAATGCTTTTAATAACTCTTAACCACATGGCTGTATTTTGTCAGACAGAGCATGGATTTGGTCTAGCAGGAAATGCTCATGCTAGATAGCAGCATATTGGTGCTCTCCAAAACAGTAGAGCTGCTAAAGAACAAAAAAACGTTTCTAGGCCACCTCCGAAAATTCATAAGCAGTATTTCTCTTATGGATTTTCTGAGCAGGATTTCTGAGTATAAGCTCACTAGGTGAATCTAGCACAGAGGAGGAAAATCTAAAAGGAAAGGATTCCTGGCAAACCAGAAGTATAGGAGGAGTGACAAAAAGGACTGGTAGTAGTTTCTCCGTGTGGGTCAAAACGGAGCGGGTGGCAGTTGTGCAATTTGTGAGGCACAAGGTATTACATGGAGATTTGAGAAGAGTTCGGGGACTGCTGCTCTGGATGTTCAGACTATGTGCGCCGTGTAATGCTCTACACTAACCCAAAAATTGACAGTGGAGCAAATAATGGTTAAAAATGGATGGAAGTGACCTGTAGAAACATCTGTGACAGAGGTTGGAGGGCATTTATCTCTCTCTCCTGCCCGCCTTGCAAAACTGTTGGATTGTTTGCTTTTACAGTTAAAGGATGGGTTTAACATAATTATCAGTTTCTGTGATGATTTCACAGGTACTGCGTTTTACAAGATCTGGAGTACACACCTTGTAGACTAGAAGACTACAGGAATCTTCTTCTACATCCAACCCTGTGCTTCAAGGTAAAAAACTGCTGCATAAAACAGAGAAATTCTGTCACAAACATTCTTACCAAGAAATTCAGTCTCATTGTTCATCTTAACTATCCTGCTTTCACAAATCTGGACGAGTCATCCATTGCAACACAGCATTTACATTAATGAGCCTAATATTCTTTTTACTATCAAAACAAATGTCCGTAAGATGGAATACAGGATGCAAGAAAAACATTATCATTGATAAATTGATATATCCAGTTATTTTAGTCTCCCAGTAGCAACACTCAACTGCTGACAAAATGCTGACTGAGAGATTCCACAATAATTATTTTATAATTCTTAATGCAGAATGTCAAGACATTTTGCTTTGTGAAAATTAGGCCCACAATTTGGCTTTTCTTCAATGTACTTTTGCTGATTTAAGAATCTCAGTGCTTGAAGACACATTGCAAGTGTTCCCTACTAACTATCAATTTTAACGTGATTGAAGCAAAGTGTAATCAAGCTTTGGTTATACCTTCATTAATCCACATTGTGTCTTGCTGAATACTGCTGTATTTAAAAATACCTTTAGGGATGATAAGGGCTTTTGCAAAGCAGAGGTCAAATGAAATGACATACAAACCTTGTTGCCCAAAAGAGCACACGCTTAAAATCTATAGAAGCAGCACAGCATATGGTGAATCATTTGTATTACCAATAAAATCTCACATTCATGCTTTGTTTTATCATTTGTATTATGTTGGACCTAAAGCACTTCAGTAAGGCTGAGGCTGACCTACTACACTGATATTCTTAAGTCACAAGTGAAACCAGCAAAGATGAACACTCTGTTGCAGGAGAGAGAGGCAAATATTGACAATAAAACAAGCGTGTGTTTATCAAACATCTAGATTAATCACTTTTTGGATTCATAATAATATTAAACAAGTCACCTTTGACAGACAGTCCTGCAATTCTTCCCTTCCTTGCAATCCTCTTCAGAGCTGATGCCTGTATAGAGGTTGATGCTATTCCAGAAAGAGCTTTCTCTGACTCTCAAAGTTTTGCATGCAAAATGCCTAGAAGGCAGCAAAGGACAATTTCCTACTACAGTAGCTCCTAGCCCTGATATTACCTTTGAACACATGCTCCAACAGCTAAAACTACTGCACATGCAACAAATGAACATCCTATTCAAACTAAATCTTTCTCTCTGTTGAGAGCCAGAAGTACAAGATAACATCAACATCCAAAAAATGTCAGTCATGAGGTTTTGTGCTGATTGAGCAAAATATCCTAACAGTGCCAGACCCACTGCACCATTTAAGATTAGTAAATAAACCAGGAGAAAGGGTGAAGAGAAAGCCTGCATGTTTTTCATGGGTTTCTCAAGAAACTGTCAACTTTAGTTCTCAGAACACACATTTGCTATGAATTACTCCTTCACTCTACTTCTATGATTATTTCTCTAATACTAAAAATAGGTAAAGACAAAGCCTAAACATCTATATAAGCTGTTAGTACTCAACCTTCTTTAATGTTGTTCAGAGCAGTTTACTAACAGGAGAGCTGTAATCCCTTATTGAAGTAATCTATATTTGAATATAATCTTAAACTCATATATAACAACCATTACCATAATTAGCAATTGTTTTCCATGGTTTCCCAACTGCTTAGTATTTGACTCTTGCTTTAATCATTTAATGATTTACAGTAATGAGCAGGAACATGAGTATTTTGCACTAAAATGGCTAAAATAGTTGGCCAGGCATCATTGCCCTTATGTGACAGATCTCAGATGCTTTCGTAGAGAGTTAGCCAAAAGCAATAGACAATGTCATCAGTTGTCCTTTATTTTTACTGAAAAAACAACAACAAAGTGACCAAAGTGACCGGAATGACTTGTAGTCAGAGTCCCAGTAGCTTTTGAAGGACTGTTACTGTGCTGGGATTCTGCCCTTTGCTTAATTTCTGTTTGACAAGTGCTTTATAAATGACCAGAAGAGGTGGTTTATGTTTCATTAATGAGGCTGATAGTGGTTAATTACTAAAGTTGCGTAAACAATCCAATACCAGATCAAGCAGAATGGGTCAGTTATGTGGAGAAGACCCAGCTGGAGAAGATAGGATTTCCTTTAACTATTCAAATACCAACCGAGTTACAGGGATCTGGAAAAGACAGTTCAGATGAACAGAGAATTCTGCTAAAAATAATTTCTGCTTGAAAATAGTTTCTCTTGACACAGATTGATCTGTAGAAAGCTCTCTTCTGATCTGCAGTTTGGAACTCTCTAGACAAAGGCATGAAGGTAGCCATCCCATGCAGCTGAGACTAGAGATGCTACAGGTTAATGATGGAAATGAGGCTGCTAAAGTAGGATGACATGAGGTGCTCAGGCAACACTCATGTCATCATCAGAAGTGATTATTCTGCAGGAAGAACATGCATCCTTTATTCTGCGCCAAGATTCAGGCTCACAACACGCACATATCTGCTCTTATTTTCAGCCCATTTCAGAGTCACAGGTTTCTGTTGTTCTTTTTTTAAAGGCACCTCTAGCAAAGCTTGCTTGAAGCATGCGGTGATTTACTTTTCATATTAAAATGCAATTAGGCATGTTGCTGATCAGACGGCTTAGCAGCATTTTACAAGAATGACCTATGCAAGAAAAAGTACAGAAAATAGAGCTAGAAGCTACCTCAGAAGTCTCTTCTCCTTTCACATTAACTCTGAAAGAACAATTCATAAATTCTCTAAATTAGTCCAATCTAATCTACAAAAGCTCCAGTGATGATGAATACACAGTCAATTTATTATTGTTTATAAATATTTTGTAAAAATAACTGTTACTTTTACCATTATAGGTATGTCCTCTATTACCTAATTTAAATGCTCCTTGTTCCTAAATAAACTTTTTATTGCTTGCATTCTTTACAAGCATGAAAAACAGTTTATTTTCCTCCTCTTTTCAGCAGTTCTTTATGTGTTTGAAGAAGACTCCAAGGGCTCACATTTTTATTGTCAGCCTAAGCTTCAAGAAGGGAACTGATCTGTAAAAATAATGTTAATACATATGTTTAACACAGAAGAAAGGTGATCCTTTTTCTGGGATTAAGATATCTGCCATCTTCTATGTACCATATTAGACAGCAAGTCTCATGACATGATGCTTAACCAGAAAATGCCTTTGTCCGAAGGATCACATCTCATATCTAGGAAGTGATGAAAGCCCCAAGTTGCAATGATTAATTTGTAAGAAAATGTTCACAAAGAACAAACTTCTTTGCTTTTGTAAGAATTAAATTTTACAAAATTAATAGCAACAAAAGTTGCTAAGAAGTCATTGCCTCTTCTGAAGGTACAGATTAATCCCAATATGTTGCACAGGTATTTCTGAGTTAAAATATAGAAAACAAGGTAAGTGTTCTGTGTTTGGAGATACTGCCCTAGGCAAATGCTCCCAAATTCCATTATCAGGTACCGTAGCGATATCCAAGTAATACTACTGTGCTATTTTCTCTGACCAAGCAGTGAGCATTATCTGTTAACAGTCAGATATGCTGATGTTAAGCAATCTAAATGGGACAGTTTCAGATTCTACCAAGAAAGCAAAATATTTAGTAATCGAACTGGGAGAACTCTGGGAAACAGTGACGTGAGGGTCCTCATGGCCTCTGTCCCTGATGACCCAGTTATTATTTGATTTATGTGGACTTGCAGCTGCCCTTGCTTCGACCCCAGGAAAGGCTGTGTGGGAAGTTCGTGTCTCAGAGCCTGCAGCTTTACTCTGCAGAGTGTCTGGAGCCTCGTGTATGCAAAGGAACTGATAAATAGGGAAAAGGCCCGGCTTGCTACAGCGGGAAGCGGAGCTGGAATCACTGCTACATCCCAACAGATTTGCTCTGGAAAGAAGAGACTCTCTCTGGAGCTAGTGTAAGTATTTCATTCACTGCTCCGAATGCTTTGGAATTGCAAAGTATTTTTCTAGCCATAAACCAATTTGTCATGTGAAAATATCTGAGGCTTTTGTTTGTTTTCTTGCTTTTAAAACAGCTGATTAGAATAGAAAACATACGCTTTAAAATTAGGTATCCTAGCTGCCAAGAATTTTTTACAGCAGTTCTGTAATTACATATGCTGCTCTGAGGTGCACGATTATTTTGGAGGACGAGGGGATGTAATTTTCTTTACAGATAGTAGAGTGAAACACCAAATCTCAACACTAAATAGTATGATTTCGTTCATATTTTGTGAAAGACTGTGGGCCTGAAGAGCTCTCATCACAATCACGATGGGACTTATTGCTAAGAATTACCTGTGTCTGACATACAGAGTAAAGTAATTTAGTTACTTGCCTTCTTCCCCAAGCTTTCGGTTACGAAAACCATAAGCTACAGAAAATCTCTAATCTCATTATATATATATAAAAATCATACCTTTGGAAAAAAAGTATTAAAAATGCTTCCCATTAAAAAAAAAGCACCACGTTTATCACTGTTATAAAAACATACTGCCTAGCATCACTGCTTGTTCAGTATGCTTCCTACAAGGTATGCTAGATATATGTTGAAGGCTCCAGCTTGAGCTACTAACATTCCCTTTAAACAAAAAAAATCCCTGTGACACAGCTGTCAAAGTATTTATGATAACAATATAGACATCTTGAAGAGCTGCCTGGAGAATCTTCTGTAAGAAATATACTTTGCCTCATAATAAATTTGATGATAATACAAGTTGATGATATTTTATGATGAAATATTTTATGGCAATAAAAATTATAAAAAACAGCTTATGCCATAAATAACAATAAACAGATTTGCCATATGTATTTTACTCCAAGCATTATTAACTGTTCTGTGGTCACATCTTACTTTCATTAACTAACTGCTTTGGAAAAAGAAGTTTCCTTTTTTGATGAATTTTAAAGTCTCTCCATTAGAACCAATAACTGAATTGCTGAATTTTTATATTCTATATTTCTATATGGGTAACCAAATTCCTGAATCAACACATATTCACTATATATTGAATGTTGTTTGTTGAGAAGACTGATCACTGACAAAAATAAATCTATAAAAGAACAACTTGGTCAAAACTGCTTAAGCAGTTCAGACTCTAAGTTGTATCTTCCTCTGGGTAAAAATGAAGTCCCAAGTCAATTTGCTCTACAAAGAACTAAGAATTTCATCCTAACTGCATTAATGATTGTGTTCTGCAAAACAGGTTACTGAAGGTTTCTTCTTATTTAGTTTTAAATGATTGCAACTTTTTACAATTACATTATTACAACTTTTTATTATCCTACAAATTTTATCATCTCTTGGAAGATATTTCTTTTTTCTTTCTAAGGCACACACACATACACACACAAGTACAACTGTATTTTGAGTACTCAGGAGAAAAACGGATATAAAGGACTATGTTTTGGGAATAGCATGGCTGTCACTGACAGTCTAGTCTGATTTCAAATTTGTCCAAATTATTGTTTTGAAAAATTAAGTATTGGACATGTGTGCTATGTTCTATCAAGGATTCCACCAACCTCAGAGTCCATAGCTAAGCTTTGTGCACAGGCAAAATTTACTTTGTTGCATGGCAAAGGGTTAAAGTATATGTGTGTGGGCTGAAGAAGTCCTTGAAGTCCTTGTTCCCTTCTAGTGAGGTGCGAGAGATTAGCGATGGTTGCTGAACTCTTCGGAGATCAGCGTATATAGCATCATAAAAGTTCAATGACTCCCAAAATTCAGAGAAGGCTTCTGTCCTACTGACGGATTCACATAAAAAAAAGAATAGAATATTTCAAAGGGGCAAAGGTTGTAAGGCATGATTACTACAGTCAATCTTACGTATCACAAAACTTTTCTTAGAGAATTAAGTTCCATTTGCTATAATTTTGTTTTAAAAAAGACCAGTGGAATTTTATTTCAGAACAGTTCTCAAACGTTAGGAAATACTGCTATTAACATCTTATGCAAAGATATTCTGATAATTAAGTTTCATTTCAAGATGATATAACATTCCTCAAATAAACATGGGATTTAATGTTCTAATAATTTTCTAGTATTATTACTATTTAAAGAAACTACTGGAATCCAGAAACATATTTCTTTAGCAAAGACACTTTTTTTGATGGAAAAAAATGCAGACTTTGCCCAGGCCAAATTGATCTTGCTGATAAGGACCTCCTGATTCACTGAGTCATTTCTGTTTCAACCAAATATTTACTAGTAGAGATAATATAAAAGCAGCATTCCAGTCTTACTGCATCTTTTCACCTTCTGCTGGCAACACAGGGAAAGTGTTCAGTTCCAAAGATAAGTCAGTTTGGGGGGAAGAACACGTATATTTCAGGAAATGACTTCAGTTCAGATTCTCTGAAATGAGTTTCTCAGCTGTAACAGGAATCACACCAAGGCACAGGAATCACACCAAGCCTAACATGTGAGGCTTTCAGAGATATTTAAACCCAACTAGTTAATTCTGCATATAATATATAGTCCTGTGGTACACCTACCACTTACTTCTTCCAAATATTTATTTGCCTTTTTCATCTTTCTTGTCCTTCCCATTTGCTCAAGGAAAACCTATGAAAGGTTCACAAAGAGTCTTGCAGAGTGTTTTTCTTCTATAGGCATCGGACACAACATACTTGTAACCTGTGAGGTTTTTGCCAACATTCCACAATGCAGAGAAAAAAGAAGGGCCAAAGAAAACATTTCCTACTTAACACTGCAGCGGCTTCCCCAGGATCACCCAACTGCTGAAGTAATACTAGAGCTTGCCTGTATTTAAATATACTCAAAACCAGCTGCCACTGATCTCCATGTAGATACTCTTTTTTTTTTTTTTTCTTTTCTTAAGCTCTCTTTTAAGAATTTTCAGAACACTTCTTTAGAACCTCTCTACAAAGTAAAGTAACTGAGTCAGTTTTAGTAAGACGGGTATTCTGCACTGACTGGGTCACTGAAAGCTTAGTGCACTACGTTACAGCAAATATAAGGCTAATATAGACAGTCAAAGCACCCAGATGGGAAGCCCGGATTCCTTCAATTATGAAGGGACAGAGAAAGGCAACTCCAGATGGCAGTACATCCTACGTAGGTCCTTTGATTTTTGGCCCTTCAGATGAGGCCGTCAACTCTTGAAGGAAGACAAACTTTTAAATGTGTAACCTAATCTAAATTATATCGTGGTTAAGTGAGGCAAAGAAAAAAAAAGTACATGAAGTGAAGTTACTAAAAGCCAATCTTTGTGAAGAATCAGGAAGTCCACAAATTTCACACTTTGCTCATGTCCTAACTCATTCTGCAAACATTCTTTTTTTTCTACCAAGAAAGCTCCTTTTAATTTCTTCCTGTTGAAGATTCTCCAAAGGTTAGGTGTAAATTGTTTCCCCAAATTGTTCTCTGTAAAATCACTAGCTGAAGAGTTCTAAATACAGTACTAAATTCAGTCTAAATTCAGGTCTAAATATGCCTTGAAGATGCATAAATGGACTCTATACCCAATCCTTATTAGCACAAGCCTTATTAGTATAGGCCAACATTTTGTAAACTCACTGCAAATATTGTGTGAATTTCCACCTCTCTGATTTTTTATGATGTTTCATACATTGAAATAGTCAAATAGTTTCATACACTGAAATTTCCTGTTTTCGGCTCCCTAGCTAATCCTACCCATCCATTTTTCCTCAAGTGATGTTTCTCTTACATTTCCATTTTTCTAGGTTTCCTTCTCAAAAGTCTACTGTACACCAAAGTGGATGAAACAGTGCAATTTTGAGGAAAATATGGCAAATACATTTGTCACAGTACCTGATGGGTACTGTCTTGCTGAGCCCATTCAGTACTACGGTGAGTAAAGCAGAATTTTAAAACTAAGAAAAAGCAGCATAGTAAAATGAAGGTCTTGGAAATTATCATTCCTTTCATCTTTTTAGTTTATCTTTACAAAGCTGTTAGAAAGCCACATATTTCACTACCAAGTCCATATTATGTTCAAATATACTAGACTGTGCTTAAACTGATTTTTGTACAAAACTTAAATAGCTGACAGATGAATTCATATAAAGATTACAGTACCCCTTTTTGACTTGCACAAAATATAAACTATAAAAAATATAACTATAATTGCAATCAGTAATCTAATTTTGGATGAGTGAAAGCAAGACCTAATGTCTATTAGAAACAGAAAGACCTTCAATCTTCTTCATAAAAAGAAAAAAAACCCCTCCAATTTAAAAATAAAGCTCTAAAAATAGAGAGATTTGAACAAGCACAAAATTGAACATGATATATATGCTGCATGAGCTTTCTTAACACACATTTCACTATCACATTTAATTACTCAGAGGAAAAATATTATTCTGTAGTGAGGAAAATAAAATAAAAACAGTATGAAAATATAAATCTGAGTGCAACTACATACTCAGTTGATACATTATAGTCAATCGATTACTAACAAGAATCAAGTGGCATCCACAATTCCCAAACTGTTACCAAGCCACTATTACTACTCCCGAGATTTTACTTAAGAACGTTACAAGCAGCACATTTAAAAAGAATGAGTCATTTAAAATGTATACTTCTAATATTTATGCTTAAATATTTAATCTATAATTTTTTTTAAAAAAATCCATGAAGTAGCTAACATCAAGATATTCTCCATTATTTTTTATTTAATCTCAATTTCTTTATCCAGATGTTTTACCAGATCACTTCAATTATCAGCTGCAAGACACAGATTTTCAGACTGCTCCTTACTGCCAATATTCCACAGTTCAGTATCCTCCTCAAGTGCTGCAGCCACAACCTTCACAATCTCAGTACAGCACATATGGCCTGGACTCTCAATACGGTGACGGGCAGTATATAATCAGCAACTGTGAATTAAACAAGCCCCACTTCATGGCTTCCCGCATTGATGACAGTGGGTATCAAGGACTCAAAAGGCCACGATTAAACCACTCTTCCTTGCGAATGAAGGGACAGGAGGAGCTCTGTGTTGTGTGTGGTGACAAGGCCTCAGGCTATCATTACAATGCACTTACCTGTGAAGGCTGTAAAGGTAAGAGGTAAATACGTTTAACTTAACCAGGAATGTTGCCCCACAGTGCTCAACATAATATGGTAAGACTCCACACCTGTGATTTTAAGAAACAGATTTCGTTAATTTTTAAGTTGTCATTTCTACAGAGGTTTGTAATTTGTATTAGAAAACCTTTCTCTAAGAACCTGACTCCTGATTCACTTTATTATAACTTTAAAAGTATTTTAATATAAAATATTTAATTTTAAGAAGTATTTTCATAGTATATATTTAACACAAGAATTTCATGCAACTGATTTTGATATCAGTTATTCACTAGAATTGTGCCTGTTTAATCAGGTTTTGATATTCTCATAAAAGTTTTTAGTTACCTCAATATTATTAATTTTAACTTGTCACAAAATTTAAATAAAATACTACATTATTTATTAGCTATACTTTTTGTTTACTATATGGGAGTTTTCTTGATCAGGTAGGAAAAATAGCAATTAATATTGCTTAGAAAATATCAACAAGTCATTATTATTGTGCTGCTAAAGAGCAAATTTAAAAATCAAGGTGATGCTTTAATTGTCAAAAAAAACAAAACCAAAAGCAAATAAACAAAAAACCCAATAAACATTATTTTTTTAGGTCTTTATGAGATAAAGGTCCTTCCATTTTTCTCAGTCATAACCCAATTCTTGTCTGCAGGCTTCTTTCGGCGCAGCATCACTAAAAACGCAGTGTATCGATGCAAGAACGGTGGTCACTGTGAAATGGACATGTACATGCGAAGAAAGTGCCAGGAATGTCGCTTGAAGAAGTGTAAGGCTGTGGGAATGCTAGCGGAATGTAAGTCCTCCTCTGCTGGCTACTTTTAGAAATTGTGAGAATTGATTATTTCTCAAAAACTACCCCTTCTCGTCATCAGAACTAAGAGGTATCGGTCTGAATATAATTTTTGCTGCAGGAAAATTTAACTATGGAGCCTGCAGGATCTGCAACATTGCTATCCATAGAAACCATCAGTATTGGGAAAGAATCTCCTGAAGTTAGGAAGATTGATGTTCAAAGCATTTACACACGCACACACAAAATTACTACCAAAAGGCAGCTAAATATCGTGAATCTTGACAAGACAGCCACAAGTCTAACAACTGCAATTTCATTTTTGCAGAAAGAAAAAAAAAAAAGCATAGTATTTTTTCCATGCTCATGCTTACATGTTACAGAGTCACACCTAAAGTAACATGAAAAGATAGCAAACACTCAGGCCTTTGATGGATAATGAACGCAAATTCACCTAATGAATAGTGTTTTGCCATATTCTCTAGGAAACAGTGTTCCTTTAAGGTGCATTCCTACACACTTCTATGCCTCATAGGTTTGCTGACTGAAGTACAGTGCAAGTCAAAGCGACTCAGGAAAAATTTCAAACAGAAGAGCAGTTTTCTTTGCAACATAAAACTAGAAGATGAAGGACTGAATAGTAAGCATGTATCATCTACAACAAGACCTGGAAAAGTGAGATATTTTTCTATTTGAAGTATCTATAATTTATTTTTGCCTTAACAAATTGTCATTGGATTGATTTACTTTTTTAACAGATCACAGAGAAGATGGAACTCACTCCTGGGGAGCATCAACTTCTTGACCACATTGTAGCAGCACATCAAAAATACACAATTCCCCTTGAGGAAACAAAGAAGTTTGTATGTATACAGAACAATCACCCTGCATTACTGAGTTATTATCCTAAACGTTATATTTGCTTATATCAAAAGTCTAAACACTCTTTCATGCAGCTACAAGAAACTGCAAGTCCAGAGGAAAGTTTTCTGCGTCTCTCCGAGACAGCAGTTGTTCATGTACAAGTATTAGTTGATTTCACAAAAAGACTCCCAGGTAAGTTCCCTCTTTTGGAAAATGTTACACTGTATGTCTGACGCATTATTTTAAGAGGCAGATACCATACTGGTGGCATTCGTCTGAAAGAAATATATACGCTTTCGGAAAATTCTTATTCAACTGATTATCTTGTCTTCAAACACTGATGACCTGGATAACCATTTGACAGTACTTGCTAGTAGTTTCCTACATCTTCTTTCATAAGGACAAATCTGGACTGTCTCCAAATTTTTACTATAATTAGATTTCATTTCCATGTGTGACACAGAAAAAAACATTCTCTGAAAAGTATATCTACTTCAAAACACGTAACACTTGCAAACTTAATTGGATTTCAGAGTATGTGTTAAAATAATAACTTGCTCAAGATAAAGTTTGCAATTCATTGCAGTCATCAAAGACAAGAAACGTACCTTCAAAGAAAAGGCAGCACAGGAGGGACGTGCTGGGTGATCCTGCTCATATTTTCCTGCAATACAAGAACAAGGGAGCATGTGATAACATCCACTGCAATTCAGTTTAATATTGACAAAATAACATTTGATGGGGATGTTGATAATTTATTACTCTAAATTGTAAATTTCTCTGACAAAAGTTAACAGACATGTCTAAAACAGACATTTGATGTAATTTTTTCTTGAAGTTGTGTTTCACACTCTGCTTTGATCAGTATTAACAACATAATTTGCTCCAGAATTATAAGTATAGATAATGAGTTAGTGAACAGATGAATACAATTTTAAAACATATCAGATTTCAATGGATAAGAATATTCACATTCACTTAGCAATAGAACAAATTTATAAGGCATTTGGTTATGTGACATGTATCAGGTAATAGCAAGGTATGAGCAAATTTTTGATAAAGTCTTGCTTATTCCCATTTTGCCTTTTTAAATCTTCCTCTGAATCTTCTAAGCACAAAATCTTTTTTGTTTGGTCTGCAAAGTAGCAAGAAAAAAAGTAAGAGTCTAGCCTTTGGTACATAGGTCTTTTAAATAGTGCTCCTGCTTTCCATTAAAGATATTTATTAAAATGTCATTTTATCAACCTGTATTAGGAGCTTAGAGGCAGCCACAACTTCAAGTCTTAACAATATCTTTCTCTGCAGGATTTGCAAGTTTAGCTAGTGAAGATCAAGTTGCACTACTAAAAGGGTCAACAGTTGAAGCAATGTTTTTGCGTTCAGCCCAGATATACAACCAAAAAATTAGTGAATGCCCATCAACAAGTGACAGTAAGTTTCACCTATAAGCTTTGTATTAACACCAGTAGTTCAGCCATAACTGCCATTTGTTTTTATTCATTGAATTTCAAGTAATTGTCCACTCAAATATAGCACCGTTTATTCTGCAAACAGCAACATTTGTGAGTGTCTGCAGAACAAACTATGAGGTGAATGAATAACATTAGCTATAACAATGACATAAATTTGACACAACAGATTATTTTGACTAGCAATAACGCAACAAATAAACCTGCTGGTGTATGCCAAAAAACCAAAAAATCCAATTTATCTGCTCCCTCTTCATGGGATTGAGAACAATATACACAGTTTCAGGTACCTACCTGCAAACCAGATGCAGCCAAATGTTCAAAGCAGCATTATGTTTAGCTGTGAACTGTCACACTTGCTGCAGGTCACGGAAGATTTGCTGACAATGGGACATGTTGCCACATTCAAAACCTTGACAAGAATGCCATTTATTCCATGGACATGTCTCACAGCGAAGACAGCCCAACTTCCACTACGACCACAGGTAATGGAGACCTCTGGAAGAACACATGTGGAAGTGTGTAACTCGCTGAGCGCCCCGAGTGGTGCTGTGGCCTGTATCCCACTTCTCCCCTCTGCTCTGAGCTGATCCGATGCCATCCCGGCACTATTCCTTCATGGGAGGAGGAGGCTTTTGCCTCTACTTATGTCCAAGGATAAGGAACCCTTGAGCTATACTAAGCTTATTAACAGTTTCATGAGGTGAACAGCCTGAACTTTGAAAGAATAGGCAAAGATGACTCACAATGCCTATTTCTTTACTAACATTCTGATTTTATTTCATTTCCAAGGTATAACCGAGGAGTTTATTACTGCGCTGTTTTACTTCTACAGAAGCATGGGAGAACTTAAAGTGACAGAGACAGAATATGCCCTGCTCCTCGCAGCGACCGTCTTTTTTTCAGGTAAAACCACGAGACCAGCCGCTGTAACTCACTGGCGTTGCTTTTAACCCGCTTTAACCCCCCGGTAACGCCACCTCCCGCAGACCGCCCGCTCCTGAGGGACAAGCGGCACGTGGAGGAGCTGCAGGAGCCGCTCCTGGACATCCTCTACAAGTACTCCAAGATCCACCACCCCGACGACCCGCAGCACTTCGCCCGCCTCATCGGGCGCCTCACGGAGCTGCGCACGCTCAACCACAGCCACGCGGAGGTGCTGGTGACATGGCGGACTAGGGACCCGCGGCTGACGGCCCTGCTCTGCGAGATCTGGGACCTGCACTAGGCGGCGCCGAGCCCCGCGGGCTCCCGCCGGCCGTTGCCGCCGCCGCGCCCGGGCGCCTTCCCGCGTTCCCCCGGGTCGCGCGGCCCTGCTCCCCCTGAGGCGCTGCCTTTGCGGCTCTCCATTTTGCGTTCCCCGCGCGCCGCCGCTTCCCGCCTCCTCGCTCTCCCTCAGCGTGGCGAGCCACGGCGTGGCCATACCTGAGGCACTGTCCTTTCCTCCAAGGCCATGGAGAAGGAAAAGCCGTTTAAGCTGTTTGTGCCACCGCGGCTGAGCGGCGGCCAGGTGTCTGCAGTTAAGCCCCAGGCCAGCGCTCGGGCTACAGGGCTTGGCCAGGTCAGGCTGCTGAGGCAGTGGCGGGTGATCGTGGCGGGTGGGAGAACCCAAGCAATGGGCCCTGGCAAAGCCCGGGGCTTCCATCCTGGGAAGGATGTTCACGACATTGTTTTACTGTAAACCATTAGGGCTGGCAGGAAGACGAGCATTTTCAATTTTGGTTGCCATGAGTCCTGGATATAATTAGAATGGAAGAATTCTGAATTGGCAAATCTATGAGACCTTGGGAACTGGACCTACATTTTCCGCTTTTATGTTTTCACAACCCCAAAGACTCATTGTCTCAGCTGTTTGCTATGTATTTTAACCTTTAACTGCCAGTGACAAATAGTGGATGCTTGATGTGGATAATTCAGAGCAGTAAGTTGGGAAGGATACAAAGTCTAGTTTGGGCTCGCTTGGATTTATTGCTCCCACCACAATCAAATGCAGAGTGAAAGTGTGCTGTCACTAGGCTCTAAATGCTCTGAATTCCACAAGTTTTTTCATGCTGAGATTTCTTTTTGAATATACTTAGATTCAAATATGACAGAAAGTGATTAATTATGCTGTGTACCAGACAAAATTTTAGCATGAAAAATTGATTTGCCAAGGTGTGCTAAAAGGCACAGAAGTTTATCAGGTCCATTTCAGAAAATATTATTGGTGAAGAAAAAAAAAACATAAATATTGGACTTAAGGAAAAAAATCACTTGGCTTAATGTGTTTTTTACCATGCAACTGTGAACAAGCATGTAATAGCAAATTACTTTATAACTAATGAAAAACATCCACTTCTAGGGTCACAGATAGTCTAGTTTATAAAGCCAACTACAAAGGACAGACAGTTCTAAAAACCACAGTGAGTTAGAAAGCAATCAGGAGAGATCAAAAGGATTTTCATTATCTTGTGCTTTTAAAATACTCTGCAGTTGATTTATTAATGGAAAGTTCTGTTTTCACTTTAGTTGTTTTTTTTTGTTTGTTTGTTTTTCTGGGATTTGTAATCCTGCTTTTCAAACTTAACTATAAGAAGCTAATTTTTAACTTTATCCAGGGTTTTAGCAAATGCCCGGGTGATGATTTTAATTTGCCCTTTGTAATGACAAGTGCACCCAACCATGATGAAATCACTGATTCAGGTAAGCCTAAAATGAACATTAATCTTGCACAATATATATATTTTGATTATTTGACTATCATCTTGAATGTTTTTCATGACTAACTTCACAATGTCATACCTGTTACTCTGTTATTGTTGCTTTTTTAATAGATTTATCAAAATCTGTCCATGTTCCAGATGCAATTTCAAAGCAAGTAAAACCTTGGTCTGATATAGATGAAGAGGTCAGTTAAGTACATACTTTGGAAATTTGTTTTCTTAGGGCTTCCTAATATTTAATTTGTTCTTGAAACAGTTTCATAAGCACCATCCCGTGGATAGGTTAGACAGAGAGGAAGAATTATTTTCCGTATCACCTGTTTAATTCTATATTATTTAGAGAAAGTACTTAAGATGTAGTAAACATGCCTAGGGGTAAACTTGTAGATATGAAGGCAGTTTTCTTTTTTTCTTTTATTTTTTTAAGTGCCTGGGGATTTTAGGAGTTTTAAGATTAATTAGAATACGATTTTGGTAATAAAGATGTTTAAATATCTTTGTGAACCTGGTTCTAAAAAATCCATTGAAAGACAAAAGCATTCAAGTTAGAGAAGTCTTAGAAAAATTGTTCCAGTTGGTTTTTTTGACTTTATTATTTTAGTGGAGTGGCTTCCTCAAGCATTCGTTTGTTTTTCTTGGCCTTTTTACTGAAATTGTTCTGCCTTATTGCAACTTTGAATAAGCTAATTATTAGTAGGAGCTGACTGTGCTTCCCGGATATGGAATGCTGTTTGCTGCAATAAAATTGAACTTATTTCTAACTGTCTGTGTAATCATTTTCATCTCCCAAGGACCAAACTTCTTTTATCCCTAGTAGCTATTAAAATACAGTCATGATTGTAATGATACATCGATGCAGCCAGAATAAAAGGATAACCTTAAATGATATCATAGCTAAAATTTCAGACTGTCCGTGGGGTGTTTTGTGCTCATTTGCATTCTATTTGTGTTCCTTACTTCTGTGATGTGTGTTGATACATGCACAATGAATGCATTAAATTTTTTCTTGGTTGTATAGATGCTTGTACCACTATCTGTGACGAAAAATATTCCTTTGATGTTTCTGAGATAAGTGTGTATCTAAAATGTTGATTAAATAGTATTTGAGATTAAATTCTGAATTTTCAATAGAGTAGAGAAACAATGAATGAATTATATTCAAAACTCTACAAAGAGGCTGAGAAGATCAAGAGATGGAAAGTAACTGTAGAATCAGAACTGAAGCAGAAAGAGAGAAAATTGCAAGAAAATAGAAAGATTATTGAAGCACAGCGTAAAGCCATTCAAGAATTGCAGGCCAGTATTGTACTATTGAATGCCTAAATTAAATAGACAGATCTTAATTAACTAGTTTGAACATCTTTGATAGCCCTTTGTCTTTGAGCTTAATTTTTGTCCTGTGAAAATGTGTATTCACAAAGTTGCGTGAGTGTACCTATGGATACACACCTTAAGTATTTCAATTGCTGGTAAATTACTGGGTTTTTATTATCTTTGAACAAACTGTAACAAAAGATTGCTCAGCATGTCATTTCCGATAAAATGGATTTCTATTTTCTGATGCAGAAAAAACATTTTAATGTGAGACTTGAAAAGTGAAAGTTCCAGTTCTGGAATGTTTTTCAATAACTGTATCTTTCTGTACTTGTCCCTTAAAATCAGTTTGAAAATGAAAAACTAAGTTTAAAACTTGAAGATGAAATATGTGAAAATAAGGATCTTTTAAAAGAGTAAGTAATACATTTAAATATGTTTTTGTAAAAATGAAGTTTTCTTGCTAAGAACTATTAATATGGGCAGTTAAAAATAGGTATTAAATTGTTAAGCTCATCAAGCTTTTACATTGTCATTATTTTATGTATGCAAAGTACCATCATCCCTGAAAAAAACATATTAAGGTATTTTTTCCTTCTTCCAGAAACAGTGCTTCAAAGCATATGTGTAATCTGCTCAAGGAAACCTGTGCTCGTTTCACGGAGAAGTCCACCAAATGTAAATGCTATTTAAATCTTTATTTATCAAAGTACTCGCTTTCTATAAATTTGTATGCTTTTTTTTTTTTTTAAGGAAAAGGCTGTCATTTTGTTCCGAGTTATTTTCCAGGTGGGATAAAATGTGTGTGGCTCAGTGGATCAGAATGAAATTTAGATGTGAAATTTAGTGTCTGTGTTTTTGTGGTGCTAAATTCAAAGCTTTTCTTCTAACATTAGTTTGATTTTTGTTTAAAGATTATATGACTGGGGAAATTCAGTTGCTGAAACTTTGAAACAAATTTTCAGCTACCATGAATAATATCGATTAGCCAGAAGAATGCCGATCTTTTCAAGCCCTGTCACATTTGTCAGTCCCATCCAGGTACCTTGGATATTTTAGGTCATGTCAGATGGCACTTCATGCCTGTTTTTAGGCAGCTGAATCTACTCCACTTATCTTTTCTATTTCCTCTAGCAGACTAGAGGAAATAGCGTTATTATGGCTGGATGAGTTAGGCCTGCACTAAATTGACCAACACCAGAAGGCTGATTGAGTAAATGAAACTTTTTTTAAAAAGTATTAAAATATATTATTGACTTGAGATTTTAATCTATATCAAATCCAGAATTGTTATTTTAATATCTAAATAATCTTCTGCTGACTTTATCTTAGATATATCCGAAGGGACTGCCTCTTTTTTTGTTTTGCCTCTGCAAACACCTGTGTATAGATTCACTGTATTTCTTGGTTAACTGTTTCTTACTCTTACATTCTGATTTATCCTGAATTGTTTTCTTGAGGAATAAAAATAGCATCAGTATTACGATATAGCATCAATAGCATTATGAAACCGGAATTGTTCAAATAAAAAGATGGAGATAGAACATAGTTGTATGGATGTCTGCTGAAAGTAAATACAGAACCTTTATAACCACTTTTCAAATACATGACATTTTAGCGCAGTATTATTTAATAGCATTGATACTATTAATATTTATATAAATTGATAAAGAATTACATTCCTCCTGCAAAAAAAAAAAAAAAAAAAAAAGTAAAAGCTGAGCTTGCTTAATATCTCAATGGAAAATACGTTTTCTTTGGATTGTATAACCTTTGGCACACACTGACTTGCTAAAATAAGAAAAGAATACATAATTCTTCGGAATTTAGCATTGCTGTTGAGCAGGATGGCTTGGACAGCTAAAGTTCTTTTTCAAAGTAAAACTTTTTAGTACATTGTTATTTTGATAGATGAACATGAAAGAGAAGAAACAAGACAACTGTATGTGGAACTTAATAACAACGTTGAAGTAAGTGATGTAGCTTACCGAGTTTGCTCGGCATATGATCTGAGTTACATATGTATGTTCATATGTTTGTTATTCAAGTCAAACAGCGGATAAAACTTTGGACACCCTTCCCCACCCCTCCCAGTTTGGGACACTGGAACTCTGATTTTTCAGTCTCTCTTGAAGTATTGCTGTTGTATTGCATGCAACAGATTTACTGGATAAAATGCATTAACAATCGCTTGGAGTATGTAGATCTTAGTGTTAGGTGACTTCCCTAGCTTCTGTCTTTGTTTTGTACTCCTTTTCACTCATCTACTGATTTCACAGAATAGTACAGGGTAGCAGGGACTTCTGCAGTTCGTGTAGTCCAGTCCCTTGCACGGTCAGGTGTGCAGGTTGCTCAGTCCTGTGTCAGGTCATGCTTTGAATATCTCCCAAGGATGGAATAGTATCCTCTCTGAGTCCGCCTTTACCTGTGTTCAATCACTTTTACACTAAAGAAGTCTTTTTTAAATGGTATTTCAGTGGCATTTCTTGTATTTCAGTATGTGCTCATTTCTCTTGTCCTTACAGTCCTTTCTGCACATTGTGTCAGCTTCAGCAAAAAGTTGAGGGGGGATTCACTGAGGCATTTTCCTGGAGGTGGGAACCGAGTATTGGCACAGTTAGGTAGAGGGGAAAACCGAGTGTAGGATGTAGGTCTCTCATTGTAGTGAAATAATGTACTTGGCTATCATCTCTGAGCAAAAATCAAGTCAATCCCACTTTTTTTTTTTCCTCTAGAGACACCTTTTTGTATAATTTAAATATGTAATAAATACACATGTAGATACTTATACACACGTGGGTATGTACATATGTGTATATGTATAATAGAGATGACTCAGCAGGATTGAAACATTCTTGGTATTTGCAGAAATAGAACTTTAATGGGAAATTAAATTTCTGTGGTGAAAAATATAGTACACTTGCATAAAAACTTTCAGTTTTGAATAAGCTACAGCAATAACAAGATGATAAAAACTGATGATTATGTGTGGAATAAGAAAAATAAGGTGTGAATATTAAATCTTTCGTTAATTTGCTTCCTTGGCTTGAGGAAGATTTGTTTTTTTTCTTGCAATGTTGCAAATTGCTTTAAGCCGTTATATTTTTATTATTAACTTTTCCACTATGAAAAATGAGAGCATTTTATATTTATACTTAAGAAACGTGAGGCATTTTTTTGTGAGTGTGATGAATCCAATACTAAGGGGAATCAAAGAGCATGCAGGGCAACAGTTAAATATTAATTATACCTAGTTTAGTAGCTAGGCAGCTAGGAAATGCACAACAGTTTGTCTGTTGTGCTAGGGACCTACAAACATGGACAAGTGAAAATATCCCTGAACTAGTTTGTCTTGAGCACATAGCTGTTTATGCTTCTATCTTCTAATAATTATGTGTTTTAATTCAAAATTGTTTACTCTGAATTTAGTTTTTAAAAAGCATATACATACGAATAGGAGCTTGTAGTAGTTTGTTATGGAAAGTACTTAGTTCTATGTGAATATACATATTGAGTGTTGTTTTTAGAGGATGATAATGGCATTTGAAGAACTTCGTGTGCAAGCAGAGAACACCAGACTGGAGATGTGTTTCAAATGTGAGAGTCCCGCTTACTTACAATGGAAATTAAGTTTAACTTAAAGTATATTTTAATTAGTAAATTAACTATTGATACTCCTGTATCTCAAAAGTAAAAGAAGAAGCAGAAAAGCTGGACAAGTGTGAAAAAGAATACGAACTGGAAGTCAGTGTGAAAGAAAAACAGGTTTGTTTTTGTAGAACCTACAGATTCTTAAACTAATATTCGAACTCTTTTGCTTTCATGACTTACTGATGCATGAAAAGAAAATAATTATTTTAAAAGTGATTTGATTATAAAATAGGCTTTTGGAAGGATGAAAGTTAACATTGCAAATGCCGTTTTAAATGTGTGATCCTTATATTATTTGGGATAAAATATGAATTAGACTGCTGTATCGTAATGAGAGATATCTTTGTAACAGGATTTAAAAGCACCATGTAAACGCTGAATCTTTGTCCTATGCTTTATACATAAACTTGCTTGTATAAAAATGCCTTGTGCAGAAGCACAAAATTAGCAAAGCATTCATCAGCCCTTGTAGCCCCCTTTATTTGCTGCATGAGCTGATAAGAGAGGTTTTAAGCTTGAGGTCGGAATAGATTTTTGGCATTGATTGTGAGATAGCTATGAAGGAAGACGGAGTTGGCAGAAGAAATTAAATATGATAAGAATTGATGATTTGTGTAAGCAGTTGACTGAAAAGCAGGGCCTGAGTCTGTGGCTGAAAAGGTCAAGAATTTTTGGTTCATCTGAAGATGGATGCCTCATCAGAAAGAGGCAAGGAGTGTTTCAGAGCATCACTAAATATAAAAGAAGTAACAGCTAGAACTGTGTTCCATAGTTTGGGACTTCTGACTTTAGTTATGCGCCAGCATCCTTAATCTGTTGGAACTCATGTTCTGATTTTGAACTGACTTTTTTTATCTAAAGAATGACATGACCAATATTTGGGTAAAGTCACCTTATTTAAATAGAATGATACCAGCTTGAATACTAATTATATTTAACAAACAAATGAAGATACAAATCTGTCATCTTTTCTAGACTTGATTATAATATAACTTTACTTTTGTTAGATATCAGTCTTGACCGTACAGAACGGTGAAAAAGATGAAATCATAAGAAATATCAGAACTCAGTTGCAGGAATCAAAAAGTAAGATTGATGACTTAGAAGAAACAGCAAGTAAGAATGAACTCAATTATATTAAAATATTGTTGGTGATAAGAAAAACTGGAAACAGCATCATGATAATGTTAACTTGTTACTATTCATAAGCACATCTTTGGGACCTTGCAGATCAGTCTTGTGTGGATCAGAAGTTGGGGATTTAAGATCTGAATTATTAGTATAATCTGCTTAGGTATAAAATATAGGCCCTTATTTCCGATCAGTGATTTTTCTCTTAGGTCTTATGCTACAGTCTGTTTTCCTACTGACATGGCAGTTTCATGGTGAGGGATTTTTTTCTTCTCATTTTGCTTGTCAATAAACCTGGTGTGAATATAGTTATGCCACTATAAAACTGCTATATACCCCATCATTCCTTTTCCATAACAAATAACTTTTATCAGCACATTGTGTAACAATGCCTATATTATGGGAATTGTTCCATTTCAGTTGTATGAGTACAATAAAAATGATAAGAGATACAATATTGTTTTCTAGTTACTGGATTGAATCCTTTCATGTAAAATTAGTGAAGGGACTTAATATCTAATAGCTATTCACTAGTCCATAAATGGTTGCATTGTTCTTTGTTCACCTAGACATACATTCGTATCTTCACCAAATAACCCTTCCCCACTGGCACTCCCAAACACTGCAGCTTTTCTATTTAAATAGAATCCTATTAAGAAAAAGGCAAAGGAATGACTGGGACAGGAAGAGCAATTATTTTTGAAGCATTTTTTGTTGTTGTTATTGGGCAAATAATGAAAGTTTTTGAAAATTGCAAAGAGATAATTCCTTCAGTTTTGCAAACTTATAATCATATATCATTGAGGAAACTTACTTGAATAAGCATCTTTTTCTTCAACAGTTTAGATAAGCATATTATGTAGCTTTAATAAGTTGTAGGAATGTATTTATTTCTAAAACAGAAATGCAAGTACTTTTATTAAACAAGTTATTAAATGTAAGCATGTATATTTCTGCATAGGACATGAAGGGAAGATGTTAAAAGAATCCCAGATTATTCAGGATCATTTGAGGGCAGAACTAGAAGAAGCTAAAGTTTCATTGCAAAAGACAGAGGTAGAGATTGTTTATAATTTTCTAGTATAAGTAGATTGCATAAATAATTGAAAAATAACTACTGATACTTCACATATAGAACTTTAATTGTAGGTAGTTGTGAAAGCACATATATAGAATTTTTAAATATTTTTTAAAGGATGTTCAGAAGAGCTTAGAAACTGAATTGCAGACTGCAGTGAAAACATTAATTCAAGTCACTGGAGAAAAAGAAGCTCAGATGGAAGAATGTAAAGAAACTAAGGCGCTGCATGCATCCATGGTAGATGAATTTGAAACTTCAATTTCTAATTTGAAAAGTGTACTGGAAAAAGAACAAAACAGGTAAACCAAGCAGTTTACATTCATAGAGTGACCTTAAGGATAAAGTGCTAGATTATGTGCTGTGTGAATAAAATTAAATTATGTGTATGATCTGGTGTACTTTTTTAATAGTAATAACTGTAGAACTACAGTACCTAGGTTTAACACATAAAGATGGTTATGGTTTCTGACTATGTAGGTGCAACTCTTAGCTAAATAATCTCATTCAGTACTTGAAAATCCTTCTTAAAAAGTAAAACATTTAGTGAGAATGATATTCTTCCTTATCTAATAATAGTACTGTTTAATACCAAGCACTATTATTATTCCAGGTTGTCCAAAATTTTAAAAATTATGTATTTGTCAAAGAACTTGATAGCAACTAAAATCAACCCTTCTAAGTATAAGAAAAGAACAGTATTTTTAGTAATTTATCAAACCAAGTATTTTAAGAATCGGTGTTTTGAGGTACTTTGCATTAATGTGTCTTCTAGGTAGATGAGTTTATGGTCTAAATATACATGCGTGTATATATATGTATTTGGTAGTTATCCTGGTTGATGAGAAAGTAAATTTTTGATCTCTGATTTTCATAATCCTATGTGTATGTATTAGTTTATTTTTATATCTGATGTTCAGGAATTGTTATAGTGTATTTTGATACTTGTTGCAGATAGTTATATCATCTGCTTGTTGAAAGGCAGATGTATTTAAAATGCTTGCAGTAGGACTTCGTCTTATTATCATTAAACTTTCAAATCTAGTCCTGTGTACTATACGGATGAAAAAAGCCATATGATTTTCCTAGATTGAAGAAGTATGAAGATGAGTCCAAACTGCTTACACTGGAGCTCAGAAAGAAATGTGGTGAACTAGGTAAGTCTGTAGGGAAAAAAAAAGCAAATAAACTAAGCTAAGGTAAATGCTACTGAAAATATACCATCCCTGTGCAGTATCCATTTTAGAATCTTGTGTTGTAGCTTGTGGTCCTCTGATGCTGAATATCATACTATATAACTCCTGAGTGATTTTTTCCCCCTTTTTTTCTCCTTTTTAACGGAGCATCTCCAAAGTGTTATTTACGATATTTGTGTCACTTATTCCAGGAAATACAGGGACTCTTTAGGATCTGCCCTCAGTTCTTGCATGTCTTTAAATATTGTTTTGCTATCCTATGATTCCTAGATAGGCACTCCTTAGCCCCAGACCTACCTTTAGCACTGTTACCCCAGTGCAGCAGGTGTTTCTAAATATCTCTAGTCTATAAATGATAGATGAGAAATATGATTTCATGATTTCCGATGCATTGAGGGCATTTTATGGTAAAACTGTTCAAACTGCGGTTGGTTTTCTGGACCAAGATGAGATAAGACTGTGATACTTCCCAGAGCAAAAATGAGTCTGATGTCCTGTAGTTGTGAAAACACCATTAGTGTGAAGGTGCACGTAGAAAACACATTTCAAATTAATTTGCTAGTATATAGGTTTCTTTTTCAGCATATCCATATGACTATCTGAATATAGTACAACTTTTTTTTTTGTAGAAGTGCATATGCACGAATACTGAGACTAGTTTGTCATAGACATTTTTACAATCCATGTTTACTTGAAACCAGGATTGTAGAAAATATAATAGAGTCTGAATCTTTTTTAAATGAACAGTTAGCTTCTCTTCAGATAAGTGTTCTCTAATGTCTTTTTGAATAATTCTTTCAGTTCTGCCATTCAGTAAAGTCATAAGATAGGTTTAGGTTTAGCTTTAAGATTTCTGAACTTAATGAAGTGAGTCTTGCAAACTGGGTACTGTTAAGGGACCAATGCTTTGTACTGTCTGACAATTATATAAAATTATTTCTGCCTAATAAATTTTACATTGCATTTGCTGTAGAAGAGATGACTAAAATAAAGTGTGACAAAGAAAGGCAACTAGAAGAGCTATCAGAAACACTGGTAAATATTCTTTCTTTTACTAGTCTCATGGCATTTACTTTTCATATGAAGTCTCTCTTGCATTTTAAGTAGCTTAAATGCCCTGTGAAACACTTTCTGATCTGTCATATTGTTGCTTACCCTATCAAGTGTCTCACTTGTCTTTTTAAGTATTTCATCTGTTTTTGAAGGACTTTATTTTTCCCACTGTTTTGCTTGTTTTGTTTTGTTTCTCTTTGTCTTGAGCTTTGTGGTCCTTTGCTGCTTCTTTAACGCTTATTCAAATACTGCTCCCTCTGGATAGAAAGATTACCTTTTTTGCTTTTTTTCCTTTTTTTTATATAAGTTGCTTATTGTACATATACTGAACATGCAATTTCGTAAACTGAGTTTTATTAATGTTCTTAAATAGGAAAAAGTTCAAGGACTTCTAACGGAGAAACAATATCTTGAGACTACTGTTGAACAATTGGAGGAGAGAGAAAAAGAAATGAAAAATATTCTCCAAGTTAGAGAGGTCTGAAAAAAGGGCGATTATAATTTGTTTTAATAAATTATTAGATTACACATCAGTGCTTGAATATAAGAATATAGGAAATGTCTTCATGAGTGTGGCCAGTGCAACAGTACTGCACTCCTTACAATGTGGTAGTAGATGCTATATAGAATAATATATACTTATATATTACATTCCTACAGTCAGTGTATTAAGGATGTTAGAAGAAACATCCCTTTCCTCTTCCTTTTATTGAGAGTTTACGGTCTTGTTCATGTTCACGTGTGTCATCTGTTTGTGCCATCAACAAACTCTAGAAGTTTGTTATCTGCTGTGTTTGAAAATTAAACATACCCACTGCATTCATACATGTGTGCACACATGCATGCACAGATACACAAACATACATACTTTGTGTGTTTTAAATCAACTGCCTATGTGTAGTAGCACTGTATCACTAGAGATTCAGAGGAAATAGTATTCAAAGCATTTACATATTATAAAATAAGTTATATTACATTCCCCATTTCTAAGGGAAGAGTTTTACATCATAGTTCAGCATGCATGCAAGACGTGTGCTTATACTAACTTACAGTACTAGAATGCTGTTTTTTTTGTTGGTTTGTTTTAATTTTAAGTAACAAAAACATGATGTATAAGGCAACAGTGTCTTTGTATGTTGTTATTTAAATGCTTGGAGAAAAGTAACTTCAGCAGAGTATTTAGTTGGAGTATATAATAGGAAGACACAGTACACGTGAGAATTAGGTACCTCACACATGCATTTACCCTACAGAGATGTAGGGATACAGACTGGTTAATTTATGGCATGTCTGCAGTTTCATTTTAACTTGAAGCTTTATGTTGTCTGTTAATTTCTGGCAGCTTTAATCAATTGTGATTTTCATATGTACACTCAACACTTTCTTCTGCAGAAGGAAATACTTGATTTGAAAGTACAGCTGACTGACACACTGGAAAACAAAGAAGCCTGTTTAAAACAGATTATGACACTGAATGCAGATCTTGAACAGAAGATGTACGATCTTTTCTGAAAATTTTGCATTTCTTTGATATATTTCTGCTACACAGAAGTCACTGTAATATACTATGAGATAATTTTTTCTAAAATGTTTGAACTTAAGCGCACAGTATGACAGCCTTTATATATTTACATTAATAAAATATATTTTTATATTTTTATGCATGTAATTGTTCAGTATCTCTGTGACTTGTATGAATTAACATGAAGCGAAAGTACTTCGGAATGTTGACCCTGCTTTGAGCTGGATGTTGGACTAGGTCTTTTCCAGCAACCATTATTTGAAAGTTGTTTCTCACTTTCTTTCCTCCTCTTCCTTTGAGAACCTCTTCACATCACTATTGCTCTATACTAATTTTGTTAAAAAGCTTGAATTTGCAGACGCAGGCCTGAACTTTTTGTGACAGTTTTTATAATATGTTTGTAACATTTAAATTGGACTTAAAATGAAATTTGAAAATACGTGTTCATTTTTCTCTGACCCTGTATTTTAAATTAGGCTAAAGAATGAGCAACTAACAGTGGATTTCAGTAAGCTTTTATTAGAAAAGGAGCAGATAGCACAGGAGAAAAGTCATATAGCTGCAGAACTCAAGAAGCTGCAAGAAAGTTGTGAGGCAAGTTATAAACTCTTATCTGTTTTTGAAGGAGAACATATAAATCATAGGATATATTTGAAACTGCATTTGTATTTAAAAATAAAAGTAAGTGTAATTACCCTTGTAATAAGGTAGACTGAGATACTATCAGAGTTCTCACTTTGCATTTTACTCATTTTACTTGCATATGCCTTTTCCTAGGATAACAGAAAAAAAGAAGAAAATACAAAGAAGTTATTAGAAAACCTGGAAGAAGAAAACAGCCAGTTGAGGCAAGTAGAAATCATATTAAAGGATAATATTGTTTAAAGAAATAATCTTGATTCTATCAGTACTTAATGTTAGTAGTGTGCTCATATGCTGTGTTACGTGATTTCTAGTAGTATTTTTGGATTATGCTATTTGTGAAGAAAGTAAAAAGCAAATAGAAATTACGGGTGAAATGTGGTAAAAAAATAAATGACTAAACATTAACCTTTCACCCAGCCTTTGTCTCACCCAAGCTGCATTAATGAGCAGCCTTCCATATTTCGTATGTACTTTACAGTCTTAAAGATTAGAATATGTTTCACTGAAGATATAAGATTTTTTTCCCGTACTTAATATCTAGTAGGCATTTTTTTAACCTACCACTCACTTTTGCATATTTTCGGTGAACAGCTTATCAAACTCTCATGAATATTAGTTGTTTTAACAAAGCAAGTTCTTTTAGAAACTAAAATATCTCTTTTTTTCAATAGCAGTGAAAGAACTCTGAAGTTTTAAAATTTTTACTAATACTCATTTATTTGGCCTTTAGAAATGAACTAGAGTCCTGGAAGGAAAAGATGGCAAAGAAGGGTGAAGAGATTAAAAGTAAACTGGATGAAAGTGAAGAAAATGTATGACCGTCATGTGCTTTAACATATAAAAGTATAACATTACCTATAGGGGACAATATAAATGTAAAATTTCGATTTTTTTTCCCTGCAGATGCTTTTTTGAGATACAGCCTTTTGGAGAGATTTTTGTCTCTTTAACACTGTTACTAAGTAAATCAACATAAGTACATATGCTTAACCTTTTATTCTTAAAAGACGGGGACTTCCACTAGTAAATTTAATCTTTACATGGAGGCTTATGAGACCAGATTTGTTTTATTTCAGGGATGCAAACAAGCCATTTCTTTTTCTCTTCCTTTTCTATTTCTTTCTTTTTCCTTTTTTCTTTTCTCCCCTTTTTTTTTGTTTTTTTTTTTCTCCCTTTTTTTTTCGTCTTTTCATCTGTAACATTTAGTGATGTATGGGGTAGGGTTTAGCTTTTAGTATGTAGTAGAACTTATAGCTGTATGCAAATATTTTTATTTTCTTACTCTGTTTTCACACAGACTCTCACGCTGGCTTTCAATACTTAAATAAAAATAAATTAGAAGATAATCACGGCATGGAATAGTTATCTTAGCCATCTTCTACAAATAAATATAAAGTATTAATTTATTTGTCATTTTTGACCAGATTTAAAAACTATTATAATTTCAGACTAGAAGTATTGAAAATGAAATTTCAAGAAAGGAAAAGCAGTTGAAGATTCTAGAAAATAAGGTATAACCATTCATTTTTTTTCAGAAATAGTAGAGAATTTTGGTATTTCAAATAAGATTGCATGTATTTAAATATATTTTATTTTTTGTGGTGAAGCTCCAAAGCTGCTAACAAACCATTTCATTAGTATTAGTCTTACGTTGGGCTAGCAAAATTCTAACAGTATTTCATATTTGTAAGTCTGTAAACTTAAAAATGAACTTTAAAAAGTTTGGAAATTAAGTTGTAAATTTGTGCAAGCCCCATTACTTCTAATGGGACCAAAACACATGCTAAGATTTTACATTATTAGAGTTTTAAAGTTCAGTTTTAAGTTTACAGACTTACAAATTTACAAATTAATCTAGCCAGTGCGTTGTACATGTTTAAGCACTTTGACAAAAATTTCTCATGTTGTTTGTTAGAAAACTGCTATAAATGCTATTTCAATGTTTCAAATGTTTGAAATATCTCTTTTAGTTGAATAATTTAAAGAAGCAGATGGAAAATAAAACCAAGTATATAGAAGGCCTGCAACAAGAGGTAGGCCCAGTTTAAAGTCACAAATCCATAAAACATGCAGACATTTTGTGGTTACTGCTGCTATTCAACAATTACAGTCTGATGTAATGAATTTGATATAGCTAGGTAATTTATAGCATTTTCTTTTTTGTTTCGTTTTCTTTTTGTAATCTTACCTCTGAGCAAATTAAAGAATAACCTTTGGAGTTAACTTGATTTGTAAATTATCTGGTGTTTTATTTACTTTTAAAGTTTTTGTTCGCTTTTTTTAATGCGGGTATAGAAATATTGTTTTGGACTTTTATTATTTTAAGTTAGCACATGGTATCATCCATATACTTTACCAACTGTAAATAATTATAGAAATATGTCAAAATCTGTCTCTGGATTTTTTTTGTAATGACATATTTCCTGTCAGCAGTATTTTCTCCCTGATTTTGGAATGAGTAAGTCATTATATCATCGATTCTTCCTTTATAGCACAGCACAGGAGTAAATTGATGTTCTATATAAGCCACATACCACAGGAGGCAGAGGTGCCATGCATCCTGGGGTTTCTTCCTCGTCTTATGGAAGGGAAGCCTTTCATAAGGTCACAAAGCATAAAAGACAGAGTTAGTAAAGAAGCTGAGCAGTTTTTTGCCTGGAGAATTGATCTGGAACCTGAACTGCAGAAATAGATAACAAAGAGAGAGTTCTCAGCTTATTGAGAACTGGAATTTTGAGGATTCCAGACTGATTTATGCCATTATTACATGATTCTGTTAATTTATTAAACATTAGCATGTATTTTATTTTAACAGAATAAAGTGATGAAAAAGAAAATTACAGCAGAAATCAAGAAAACAAGTATTTATGAAGGGAAGGTAGGTTTATATAACTTCATGTAGAAGACAACGGTCAAATGCAAAGACAATGTATTTCTTAAGTCTCAGTTATTAATGGTAAGCATGTGCTTAATTTTTTTATGGAGCTAGGACACAGCATTCAACATTTGACAACAATGGACTCAATTTCTGGAAGATGTTACATGTTTTATCATTGGAAAATGGAGTATCAGACATTTGTAAGAGATAGACATCACATTTCAAGGAATTCTCTTCCCCCAAATACCTATTTTTTTAGTCCCTATTATACTGAACATTTATCAGTAATGTCTTCCTACTGGAAAAATAAAAGGAGCAAATAAAATATAGGTATGTTATTCATTTTAGGCAGTTTCTGCTCTGCACTGGTGAGTCTCTCATTAGAATAGTGTTCAGTTTTGTCTACCACACTTCAAGATAGATGTAGACTGCTCTGAGGGCAATCAAATGGTCTTCAGGATAAAATTCAGCTCTTTATGAGAAAACCTGAATGATAAATAAGAAAGGGTGTAGTCATATATCTGAAAAGTACAGCATCATTCATTCTGTTCTGAAGTATTTTTTAAGGGCTTAGTTGTTCAAGAATAAATAACAGGAGTAATTCTGCATTCTCAAAAGGTGACTAAATTAGAGTTAGAGATAGAAAATATCAACAAGCAACATAAGGACGCAGCTGATATCTATCAAAAAGAAATCGAAGCAAAAAAACTAACTGAAGATAAACTTCTTGAAGAGGTGAGAGTTGTTAAATGTTACTGCTGCAACTTTAATTCTTAAGTGGTATAACTTATCAAAGATACGTTTTATGAAGCTATATAGGCCAGACTTCTCACACATATGTAGCAGTTTAATAGACATGAATGGAACTGCATGCCTGTGAACAAATGTTACAACACAACAGTGTTGAAAGTTGAAATATTCTTGCATACCTTCTTAAATTGAAATATTTTTGTATGTCTTCAAAAATAAGTACCTAACCAAAAAATCTTTTTGTCAGGATATTGTCCACAGAAATTATATTCTTGGTGCAAATATACTTTAAGCAAATAAGATGATAACGTTCCTAATATTTATATTTTCATGCCTACAGTTTTGAGGATAATGTCAAAAAATGTTAGGGCAAAGTGCTTGAATTGCTACTCGGTTATTCCTTACTGCTCAGGGTTCTACTTTGCGCTTATTTGCCGCAGGTAAAAGGTTTTACATGAGACCTAGATTTTACTGGGGCATCTTTAAAAAAAAAAAAAAAAAAAAAAAAGTGTAAAAGGTGAAGGATTTGAGAAGGATCTTTAAAGAAAATAAAGACTACGTGAGAAAACTATACCTTGCACCCAGGGGGAGGGAAGAAATTAAACTGAGATTTTTGTTAGCATGTTGTTCTTAATTATTCATTATTAGAAGAAACTTACTACTAACAGGTAGAAAAGATGAGGTTACTGGCTGATGAAGCAACAGTAATACAGAAGGAAACTGATGTCCGATGTCAACACAAGATTGCTGAGATGGTAGCACTTATGGAAAAGCACAAGGTGGGAATTTTTAACGATTTCTGTGATGTGTAGTGTGTGATACTGTGTTAAATAAAAACGTTTCAATGCCAGAGTATTACAAATGATAATAAAGATCTGATGCTTGGAAATGAGTTTGAGCATGTGCTTGACTTTCAATAACTAAAAATAAACTCATTTTCAGAATAAAAAAAAGCCTACTGGCAGATAAAACCTAAATTTTTAGGAATCATGGAGGGATGTGAACTAGTCACATCATAGGTCCCTAAATGCTTTACATAACGTGTGGTTATGGCAGCAGTCCTTTGAAGTTGTGTTTTTCAAGATGTTATATCTGGGCTGAATAAAGGAATATATATTTTTGTGTTTGTCAGGATTTCTTTGTATTCAGGCTTCATTTGATATTATCCTCATGCAATATGCGTCAATGTCAAAATATGTGTCTGTCAGTTTTATGAGAACTTCTTAGTGCCTTTAGTTTAGCAAAATGTATTTTAATTGACCTATTTTGCAGTATATTTAGCATTATGAGAAAAATAATATGGCTAACTTTTTGTTTCTTTGCTTAAACACATCGCTGCCTAGAGATAAGTCATTGTCTGTCACCTACAAAATAACACTGCTTGTACATTTTCTGTTGTGCTGCAGAGGTCTGCAGAGGTCTAAATGTTTGTTCGTAGTGCTTTCTCCAGCTCCAAAGTAGTTTTATCTGGAAAAAGAAAAAAAGTGAGGTTTTAAGGTTAGATATATCTATAATTATAACAATTAGTCAAATAATTAGGCTTTGGATATTTGTTTTTTTAATGCAGCACCAATATGATAAAATGGTCGAAGAGAAAGATACAGAATTAAACCTTTTTAAGATAAAGGAGCATGAGCTGTCATCAGAAAAAAGATCCTTGGTAAGACAGACACTTCAGCAGTGAGTAATTTAATAGAGAGGCTGCTATGCTGCTCCAGTATAAATATTATAATAGAATTCTTCCTCTTAAATGCTTTTTTTCTTTAATTACACTGAAAAGTAGTGAAGATAACTGACCAATTTCCATGTACTGCATTTACTTACTGACTCTAATGTGTGTTCAAACATTAGCTCTTTTTTAAAATAAATAGGGGAAGCTGTGCTTTCGTGCCCACCTTTCCTGATAGTGCACATAGTCTAACCATACCACCCGGTTAAGTTATTTTTTTATTAGTTTTCTTTTTTCCCCCTTCTCCCAAGTATTAAAAATTCTTTTTGTTGAAAAAGTTGCCTTTTTTCCCTCCATTTTTCCTTTCTAGGAAGCTTAGCTTGGAGAAAAGTTTTAAGAGTCAATATCTCAAGACTCTGTAAAAGTGTAGTGCTATAATGTCTACCCAAAAGTTGGTATCTTTCTGACATTTCTCTTCACAGAAGTTGAATTATTCAGAAAATGAATTCTAGGTACCTCTTAGCAAGTTAGCTGTATTGAACAGATGATATTTTGCTTATGTTTATAATGAATATCTTAGGAATTTAGTGCTTTATTAGGTCTGTTTTGAGTTTTTTCTTTCCAGGTTAAGAGTAGTTAACGTTTGTATTATCTAATTGCCTTCAGGAAAATGAGTTACTGCATTTGAAAAGTGAACTGTCATCCCTTGAGGAACAGCTTAAAGCAGAAATAGAAGAAAAGGTACGTTTTTTGTTAATATAACACTATGTGACATGCTTTTGAACTATAATAATGACAGCCATGACATGCATCTTGGGGATGAAGAGTGTGCTTAATTATGCTGAGCGTGTGTACAACAACTAAAGTAAGATTTATTACTTCCTATGACAAAACATCTTTTTCCTTTTTTTCTTTTTAGAAGAGTCTTGCAAAAGAACCTCCCAAAAATACAGTTCCTGAAATAGAAAAGAAGCACAAGGTAGTTTTAGTTTTATTATTAATTAATGATAGAATTTGATGACATTTGTATGTATGCATACTGGTTGAAGTTTCATGTTAAATGTTACTGGACAGAAGACATCAATTTGCTCTTAATTTAAGCCTTTTTACATTTTAGAAAATACAGACTCACTTTTTTGAGACTCCTAAACCTCATCTAAATCTGGATTTTGCATCTATTGATTCAAAAAAAAGATCATCTCCAAATTATATTCCTATAAAAGTCAATGTAGTGGAAAATAAAGAAACTTCTTCAGGACCTGCAAGAAGTACCTTGTGCAGTCCAATGTTCAAGGTTTGTAACTTACAGTTCTTACGGTGTACTTTGAGTGTATTTTTTAATGCTCTAGAAACACTATTTTTCTTTGTGATAAACAGGGATTTAAAAGGTAGATGGCCACAAGAATATATGAATTCTTCAGTGATAACTAGAAAACAGTTTGTGAAAGGGTTCCAACTGTGTTCCATTTTTCTTACTCTGTTACCTCATTTGTCTTCCCTTCTTGGTAAATGGGACTAAAACTACTTGTTTTAAGAGGGCCTGTGAATTCAATAACATGACTAATTTTTGTTGTTATTGTTGTTTTTTACTTACTATTAAAAGAAAGTATTGTCTGTTTGTAAAGGGCAGGTTTTTCGCTTATGAAACAGAAAAAAGCTTGTCTAGCTGTAAGAATTATCAGTAGCTGTAAGATTTATCAGTATGTTCCTGACTGCTTTGTTATAACCATAAAGCCTTATGGTTCTACCTTGTCAAAAGCTCACATGAAATGTTTATATTGGAACAAAAGAATGATGGTAATTTTTGTTTTAACCTTTCTAAAGATTCAATATTGCAAACAAACAGAAGTTTATCTTCTAAGAGTGTGTGTGTGTGTGTGTGTTTAATTCTTGGTATCTCTGTCAGTGGCTTTCTGAAAACTTCTTCCTGTAGGTTTGCTTGTGTTCTTTGTGTAATTCAGAGTATGAACTGAATATATGCCCATGAGATAGAGGGTGGATATGGTGAAAGTCTTTGGGACTTTCTGTTCTTTTTCCTGTTTGGCAATACAAAAAAATATATTATATTTTTTGCTTTTGTTTGGATCTTTGATGCAACCTGGCTTATAGGTTTAGTTTTACATTCTAGAAGAACCACTGAAAATGGAGTTTTAGATACGATCTTTTTTTTTCCTAGACATATGTTGTAAAGACTCCCCCAGTACGTAAGCTGCAAAGTGAAAGCACAGATCTGCCTTCAGAAGGATATATGAGGAAAAAGCAAAAAGTGCTTCTGCAGTTGGATACTCAGTCAGATAGCTCTGAACATAGTGACCTCCTGGTAAAATTCTAAAACTAATAGTGTGCTATAATGATTTGTTATGTACACTGCCACATCTAAGAATGAATGTAGGATGTGAGGTTCTATAAGCAGGACAAAATGTATCTGTATCTTTTTATTTCATTGTCTTTTCTGGAGACAATTTAAGTATACCAAATGGGCAACCCTATCGCAAATAAGTACTACTCTATAAAATAAAAAATAATTTTAATAATTTTTACATGCTTCATGTTGAAGCTTGTAGATGCTGTAGATGCTTTATAATAATAATTTAACTTTTTCTCACAATCTAGTATTTCCAAGGTAAAAGAAAAGCAATTTCTGAATTAATTAACTTTTTTTTTTTAAGAGCATAGTTTCAGATGAAGAAATCTGTAGGAAATTATACAAAGATTATCCTTCTGCTTTGCAGTTATGTGCTATGACACCGAAAAAGGTATCTTAGTTTCTCTTTAAATTAAAATACACAACTAATCAAATTTAGTGCAGAAATTAATGGATGGCTTTATTTGTCTTCTTAGAAACCAACAACATCAAACTTAAAAACTACAGGCTCTGCACTGAAAATGACAAGTATGAGAAAAATGCGAGAAGCTGGATGGACTGAAGTTTCTAAAATGGACAGGAAAAGAAAAATGAAAGAAGCCGAAAAACTCTTTGCTTGAAATTAACATTCTTTGATTAGTACAACACAATTATTATTCTTTCAGAGTTGGTACACTGTTGCATTTTTTTTATCTTATTCAGTAGATATTCAGTATTCAGGATTTCCATTTATGTCCTTCATATGAATAATCTTGATAGATACATAACTTCATCTACCTGTACAGCGTTTCCTGTATTTCATTCCCTAAGCTGTGAGAAGCCTTGAGACAAAAAATAGCTTATGTTTTAATTTGGAAACTAGTATAACTAAGTGCTTGAAAAAGGAAAACCGTTTTTAAAGTTAACAGTCTGCCATTGAAAATACTGTTTTTGAAGAAATTCAGTTGTGTTAAATTTCCTCTTTTTAATAATAATTTAAAAAAGAATATTATCCAGTTAGTTAAGTGCTGAATGTTTTAAGTGAGCTGTTAGTGGAAGTTGTATTGTTTTGGGTTCATTTTACAGGTTCCTACCTTTTATGACTGCTTTGTTTTCAATAGCCACTACTTCAGTATGCTAAAACAGTTCTGAAATGTTTAAAATTGTATTTTCAGTAATAGTTACTTAGATTTTAAAACAGTTCATATTCATAGGGAATAGGATATGCACACTTATATTTTCAGGTTGTAAACTCAATTTTGAGATTACATTAAATGAATTGTCTGAAATGTGAAATGTGGAACTAAATGTTGTCACTTTATGTATTAGAACACAGATCTAAATGACCAGACATTCCTTCCTAAGGACTAACAGCTTTTTCCGTACAAGCATAGAAATAACTTAGAACAAAATAGATTCTGGTGTTAATCCTGGCTTAATATTGGTTCCACAACAAGAAAAAAAAATACTTCAATCCCTAAAGATAAAAAGAAGACTACAGGTACATCTATCTAAAAATCAAAATTTTGGTTTCTTCTGAAGTGGGCGGCAAAACTTAAGTGTTTCATTGTTTCCAATTAGCAATTGTGTGTTCAGGTTAATTGTTTGGATTCCTTGTACTTTATGTGTTGAGCATTGATACTGCTGCTGTTGTATGTAACTATAAATATTTTCCAAAGGTCTTAAAGAAGTTGGTGTTTTTCTTCTCCATATTTTCTAAATGGAATGTGTTGTGTAAGTAAACTTTCTGAGAAGTTACAATGCCTTTCTTCCTGGAGAGGTGTTTGATATTTTAAGCAGATCTATTATAACAACTTAACATTCCCTATATGTATCAACATTATCTTAGATCTCGCTTAAAATATTGTAAAGTCAGTTTAGCATAGTTTGTCCCTCATGGATTTAAAAGCATAGGAAACTACTTTGTGTTATTCCATTACTATAGAGTATTGAGGAGTTTACTCAAATGTTGACTTTTTTAGTGAATATTACAGACACTGTTATTACCTAGTCCTGTTTAGTATTTGTAGTGGATAACACTGAGAGATATAACAAAGGAGACTCCTAGCTTGTGTTAACACCATGTAGAGAGGACAGCTCTAGCAGGTGATCCAAAGAAAATACTTCCTTAGTCTGTTTGTTGTAGAGCAGTGTTTTTAATTAGATACTGTGTCATGAAAGAGTTAGCTAGAATAGTAATAAAACCTGACACAGCATTACAGGTATTTTAAATCGAACAAAGCGATTATGCTGACAAGTACAGAAGTCTCACATTTTCTATCTTACTTGAGAAGAATGTAAACCAGTTTGGATTGGCCAAACCCAAGCACGTCTGGGTACATTGTGTCTGAGGAAGGTGCTTCCAAGAGGTATTTAAAAATTATTTTGTCAATTATTTGCCATGACTATGCAATTACAGATCCAGTGTCTTAGTGTGTTCCTGTTTATTCAGGCTCTGGAATCCGCTCCTTGGAGGGCTGGGTGAACCCAAATGTTGCCATGGTAACCGGTGAATTTGCGATGGAGTTGGAGATTAGGCTGGATAACCACGCTAGGACTGAGCTCATCCATTTGAATCTAGCTATATAATCTTACCAAAGGTGAGCACTACATGTCAGTAGATGCTGATTTTATTTTACAGTGGGCTTAAAAAGTTTGTTTGTTTGTTGTTGTCTTCTTTCATAATAAGACACTGTACTGGAAGAATCCCTATAAACAATTTTGCTCAAAAGTATGGAGGGAAGGTATTACAGGCTCCTTCGTTAAAAGTATATGTTAAAAAAAATCCTTAGATGCAGTAATTACTAAAAAAGACAACTCTTCTTAAAGCACAAACGTTAATCCATTAAATTTCTAAGTGCAAAGGATTAACAAAACAGTTAACAGTTAACAGTTACCTGGTAACAAAAAACCTCAGTATAAGTAATGGTGTTACTGTCATCCTTAAATTCCTGGAGACTTTTCTTTCCCTTGATACTCAAGGTTTTAATGTCATTTATCTTGCTTCTACCAGGAATACCATGTGGAGAGGGCTAATGAAGAAAAACAGTCTCTAGTTTCTTTGAGCCAATTTAATTTTTGTTTGGAGCTTCAGTTTTGCAGGCTTCACAGTTTGTCATATCCGTGATGGACACTTCGACACAGATTAACTTTGAAAATTCCGCAGACATGGTCTGTTTAAATGGAAAACCCGACAACAAAATGTCGTTTCTGTGGCAACATGTCAGGATCTTACTTCCTTTCATCACTGGAGTTCTGCAACTGCATGAAATTGGAAATAATTCTTCTGCTAGAATCCTAATCTTTTAGGAATTTGGTTGTTTTTTTGTCTGCTTCTATCAACGTATTTTCTAATTCCAGCATTGTCTGCAAGCATGGAGAGGTATATCCAGAATGCTATATGCAGGAAACAAGACTTTTTCACACTGCTCTATGGATCAACCTCCTCATAAACTCTACAAAATTTTCATTCTGTTATCCTACTAACAGAACGAGAGTGAGCAGGAATATTTTACGCATTGATCAGGGATTTTTTTTTTTTTGGATATTACTTCAGGCATGTACTGAATCTCTCTGAACCCTTACAGTTCCAGAGATTCCTGGAACAAACCCAAGAATCTTATGATTACTGAATTCTGTTTACAGATATCACTTAAAACACCTCTTGTAGATGATCAGCATACTGCTTTTCACTTAATGAAAGTGTAAATAACTGATGTCAGTGAATGGATTGGCTTAGTGAATAGAAAGGTTAAAGATAAATAATTAAGAGTGTAGCTGGCGGTTCTAGCACAGAGCTGCAAAGCTGACAGCTGTAGAAGTGCATTAAAAATGTGTATTACTGAATAGCCTGTGGGTCAGCAGGAGGGTGACCGAAGAAATGGATCGATAAACATCAGATGTTTAACCATGGATTTTAGGAAACTAGATGAATGAGACCTTGTGCATTACCAGGGAGCCACAGCAGACTTTGCCATCAGTCTTGGTCTTGCTGCTCCCTGTATTACTGGGGTCTTGCTGCCATCAGACATTTAGGCAGTAGTGAAAGAATTCTGCAGTTGTATCTCACAGCCAGGGCAAAGCTTTTCTCACAGATTGACAGTTTGTGTAAATTTTTGGAGAAATTTGAATGTCTCTAACACTTAGCAAAAACTGCTGCATTTCTGACATGGGCTGGCTAAGGGGAAGCAGCAAAGAGCTTCTTTCTGGGTCTGTGCTAGGATGGAGCTAGCGTGAGAGCAGGAACAATATTCACGTTAGTTTGCGGGTCCACTTAGGTCAATTTATCACACTTCCAGATAAATGAATTTTAATTCTTAATACTTGGTCAGATATCTGTGTAATGCACTGTTTTGCATTAAGAGGCTGGGTAAAAAGCCCACAGCAGGAAACTGAGTTGCAATGAGCAAATGCACTTCTGAAATTAAATTCACAGGATTCAGCATCCATCACATTGGACTCTGCATGATAGTTCTAATCCTCCATGACAGGAAGGCTCTGGACAGATGGAACTAAGGATGGAGTGTCTATGTAGTTGCCTTAACAACCCAATTTGCAATCACCTCGAAGAATGAAATCAGGTTTGTGTGACATGACCTATTTTATGTAACACTATCTTGACTGGCATTAATTATGCTCTCATCCTTTAATTCTTTATTGCTCCAGTCCTGTATCAACTTTCTGTTATTTTACCTTATTTATCAGGGATAGATGTCAGACTATCTAAGAGTTACATAGGTCAATTTTCTCTTTAAACGTTGGCACAATATCAGCAATCTTATTAATGTTTTGAAATTTCCTGAGTATTCCAAGACTCATTAAAATTAGCATTAGCAAGCAAAAGATCATTAGCTTTGGAGTGTTGACTTAAAAATATTATTCCATATGTATTACTTGTTTAAAATATTAAATAAATTGCATATGTCAATTAATCAGCTGCCACCTCTCCAAATGCAGAATAATTTACTGAAGACTGCACTTCATCTCCATCTGCTTTGTCTTCATCCAGTGATGTCCTTTGACATTACTGTTGGCCTTTGTGATACAATTTCTCCTTTTTTTCTATTTCCTCATACCAATTTCCTACATTTTCCCACTTCTAATAGTGATTGTTTACTCTTTATTCATTTATTCATTGCTGGTTTTAGCTTTTGCCGTTACATTATCCCTTCTATCCACTCTGCTCGTTTCAGTTAGCCCAGGCCACAAAGCTGTGTGCAGCAGCCTAGAACGACAGAAAAACGAGGCCTAATATTATCCAAGAATTAAATACCTGTCAGGACTGGCTGTATAAAGTCAGTCAGAAGTCCAAAGTGACCTGGTTTATCAGGTAAACCTCAACTTCATTATATTTCTCACATTCACGTAAATCAGGAATGTGGTTTCTGTGTAAGACACACATCGGATCCAAGCCCAAACAGCAGTTCAGTGATGAGGTGTTAGCAGGAGAGCAGGGAAGAAGCCGATGGAGAAGGTGCCGGAGCTGAGGAGGCGGCGGCCGCCGGCGTCCTGGTGCTCAGCAAACACGAGGCAGCTCAACCGGCTCTCGCTTCTGCTCTTCCCCAGGTATCCCTCCAAACATCCAACACAAAAGTGTTTTTCCTGTCTCCAGGGACCGACTTCGCTGATTATTTGTGCAATCTTCTGTTCTCGTTGTGCTACAGAGAGTTGTTTCTTAAACTTGTATCCCTATCAGTTAGTATTTCAGAGTGAGTTATTTGTTGGTTGAATACTCAGGTTGTAGTTTCAAGGCCAAATAATTTCTTTGCATGTTTTGGCTAGAGAAGCGAGGTTGTTCCTAGGTCACACTGTAAAGCAATTGCTTTGAGATTTGTTATTTTATGTGTATATCACTGCATCTCTCAGTTGTGTCTGCTTCATAACAAGCAAACTGAGCCAGACTTTATTAATTTTTCCCAAACAAGAAAGTAGAATTATTTATTTGTGATTCAAAATGACTCCATTTCCATGCTAGCCTCCCTGTCATGCTACTATGGTTCTGTAACTATTAAACTCATCAGTAGTACCTTTTAAAAAGCAGTGTTTAATTTAAAAGCCCGAGGGAAGAATGACTGTTAAAATAATTAGATTTCCAGATCCAGTTTCCAGGTTAGGATATTATGGACACGTTTGTTCCTATCACATTTGCTTTGTGGTTCAGGATGAATTTTCAATAGATGACTGCGATAAGAAAGCAGCAATTCAGATGCAATTATATAAACAGTAAGATCAACCTGGAATTAGCCAGGAGAGTATAAAGCACAGACAGAGCTGGTGCTGGGTCACTGCCTCTCCCAGCTCCAGGCAGAATCGAGTTCCTGTAATAGGGAAGAAATCAGCTGATGAGAGGTTGGTCTTTCCAGACTTGCAGCTACGGGGTAAACCGGACCGTGCAGTGGCTTTTGCTATGGGAAACTAGCAGCTGGGAGCAACCAGAGGGTGATGTCCAGGTGTTCGCAGACAGTCATTGACAGCTTGTAGTTAGGGGATATAGCGCAGACCCTGGAATTGGCTTGGAGCTAATCCAGGCTTTGTTCTCAGGATGCCCCAGCAGGTCTGGAAAAAGTCAGCTTGGAAAGACAAAAAGGGGGTTTGCTGATTTGAACTCTTTGCTCATGTACTTTATTGTCATTCGCTTGAATCTATTATTTAATATTTGGCAGTGCTCCTGTATTTCATACCTCTAAGTCAGCTTGCGAGTAAAAAATACAGTGATACATCTGATGTGCACAGTTTGTTTTCCTCTCTTGGACATTATATAAGATGATTTCTACAAAAAGTATTTTTAAATCATTGATATTTTTTACCTTCTCTCATTAATTCTGGAGGTGATGTTTTCTCATGTATGTCACATTTTCAGGTCCTTTTGCAGGGAAGGAAAACCTCATGTTATTTTTCTGTGGCAGCGTTTTATCTCCCATTAGTGGGAAGTTCTACATAATAGGCTTTAATGGGAACAGGTGAACATGATCTGATGTTATTGGCCTGTTCATTTTTTTTTCTTTTCAGCAGTTGGTACTGTTTCAATTCAAGGTCTGAGATTTAGAAAGAGTTTGTCAGGCTCAAACTAAAAAAAAAAGTTAAGGTTGTTTCTACTCTGTAACTACCATAACTGTTCTTGTGAAATTCTGGAGGAAAAAAAAAAAAGAGGGGGAGTGGGGCTGGGGCAAAAAAAACTTTATTTTAACTTAGGGTTTGTTTATTTTGTTTTGTTTGTTTTTCCCGCCATCTAGCATGAGTCCCTTCTTTCTGCTGTCTCTCCTCTTCAGCCTGGCTTTTGGTCGGACAGCATCACTCTGTGCTCCTTCTGAGTACATAATCCACGTGGAGAAGAGGGAGTGCGCCTACTGCCTGGCCATCAACACCACCATCTGCGCCGGATTCTGCATGACACGGGTACAAGGGCATGCTGTTTTAGGCAGGTGTTTCTGTAAGGGCCATCACTGCAAAACAAATGCCCATTTTTGTGTGTTTGCAGTAGGAAATGGTGTGAAAACTGTCCTAATCTAGTGGTGGTTGTCATGGATAGAAAAATCATTCTCAACATGTTTCCAGCTTAGCTTATTGTGGAAGTAAGGATGAGAAACGCCAAGCTTCCTGGAGCAAGGGGTTTAAAACGTCACTGGAGGGCCTCTATAGTGAGGCTGTGGGGTCAAGATGGAGCAAGTGAGAAGCACATTTTTAAATTACTCTTACTTAATGCAAATTACTTCTGTAACTTCTCCTCCCACAAATTTTCCATGTGGTAGAAACAACGAGCCGCTGTGGTGACAATTAGCTATGGAGAATGGAGAGTATCTCACCTACAGGCATGTCAGAGACTGTGCTTGAGTTTCTCTCGACACAGCATTTTAAATTCCACTTTGGTCAGTAGGTAGCCAGTACAGATCATGGAACAGTGGTAGCTCTCGAGCCAAGCAGCAGGATGCAGTTAAAAACACAAAAGCAAGGTGAACATCTCTGCAAGGGCAGTGAGCTCCACTCATGCAGATTCTAAAGGACAGATGGGAATTGAAGGGCATTAGAAATGCCAGAACTAGTGCAAGAAGGAAGAGGTTTGCTTTTTGTATACTGGAGAAAATGCTAAAGGAATTTTGGGTCATTCATGTGTGCTTTGGTGAAACAATGCATTTCTCTTTCCTTTGTAGGACAGCAATGGCAAGAAGCTGCTCCTCAAAAGTGCTTTGTCCCAGAATGTGTGCACATATAAAGAGATTTTGTATCAAACAGCACTGATTCCAGGTTGTCCTCTTCACACCATCCCGTATTATTCCTACCCTGTGGCTGTGAGCTGCAAGTGTGGTAAATGTAACACTGACTACAGTGACTGTGTGCATGAGAAGGTTAGGACAAACTATTGCACTAAACCGCAAAAGCTCTGCAACATGTGAGCGTCCAACAGCGTGGTGGAAATGTACGGCTGTCTACTCGCAACTGCACAGAAATAAACGTATTTCACAACAGGTTTGCAACTTGGTGTGCACAAAGTTTTATTCTAAAGATGAATCTCTAGAGTTACGTTAATGAACTGGATAACCAGTAGCATGCAAAAAAAAAAAAAAAAAACCCAAAAACCCCCAAAAAACAAAAAGGCATCACAGAATCCCATGCTTATACATAGAACCGACCTGTAATTTACCTGGGAGAGGGGAAATAATTATGCAGATGTATGAACCTTGGCTCATAAATGTCAGATATTATGTGAAGAGTTGCTCAGAGACAAAACATTTAATATATTTAAGAACTACAAAAAAAAAAAAAAAGGCCACGTGTAGAATTTTATTGCTGAACACATATTATATTTTGGCATACTCTTACAGCCTTCACATTACAACTGTAAACTGCAAGTTTAAGAAAGACTTGTTTCTTTCTCTAAGCATTGAAGGTATCAGTGAAATTTCAGGTCTTAACACCCTTCTTGAAAGTAACACCATCAAAATCCAAGTGAAACTCAAGAAACTCTCTTTCCCCCCCACAGGTCAGCTGGCCCATGCTGGGGGTGCAGGTGAGCTGAATCTCATGTGCTGCACATGTACTGGTGAGAAGTGCTTCCCAAGAATAAGAAAATAAATGTAAGCCAGTCGAATGTTTGTTTTTTCCCTAAATCTGCCACTCTCCTGGGAGTGCTACCGTTGCTTTAGAGCTGAGGGCTCAGCGACAAGCTAGAACGGACCCACCACTGAGCACCAGAGCTGGTTTCTGACCAGTTTGATGGATTTCAGTATATAGAATCATGTAGAACCCAGTGACAGGGTTGCAGCAGAAAAGGCAGTTTGGTTAAATTACCCCTACCCAAATAAATGTAACGTTTGCTAAAGCAGAAGCATTGCAGGCAGGACTACAGCAGAGACATAAACAGGGCTCTCCTGACTTCTGGATCAGGATTACCATTCTGCATGTCTTAGCAAATACAACCAGAAAAAAAAATGGCATGTAAATGAATTAAATGCTAGTAAAAAGATTTTATAAATCTGAAACGGAACTACTTCGGCCCTGTGAATGTACAGCTCTATACAGATGGTGTCCTGTCACCATCTCTTTACACAGGGTACTCTCTATCTAGAATAGGGGGACAAGAGATAAGGGAAAGGTAATACTCTTCTTTTATAGCATAAATTGCCAGGAGAAAGTAACTCAGCTTGCCAAGCTGGTCCCATGTAACCTTATTCCCATGTACAGGTGCAAAGTCTAAATGGTAATTTCTGCCTACTGGCATAGACAAAAATTAGTAACTCAGCTCTAATCCTACCTATACTGCAGCTGTTATATCCATGGGAGAACCTGTTTGTGCCATTACCATCTGATTTATTAATTTCGGCTCCATTCAAAGCATGAGGAAGAGCTGAATTTTAATAAGTCTGTCTGGAAATATCTTCTGAACAACAAGATGAGTTTTTAAATTGATAACTGAGCTTTACATGTTTTGCATTTCAATCAGCTGAAATTGCCAATGTGTTGAAAATTCATTATGCTCATTTTAATAAAATTCTACTTTCATTTTTTTAAATGTAAATATTATATTCAAAAAGGCCACTTAAGTAAATCAGAGTAATTAAACCAATTTAATCAAGCTGAAAAATTAAACTCTGACATATACGAAACATGAATAAAAAAAAAAAAGAGGATGTTCTCATGTCTGGCTAAGAAGTGTCTGAAGCAGTCATTGACTTGACTTCACTTTTATGAGTTACCAGGGTCAAACTGATTGCAGCACTTATACTTTGAAGCTCAGTAATACTTTTACTTTTTCTATTTTAGCTTTTTTTTTTCTTTAGAATTGTTACTGTAGCTCCCAAGAAATAAGATATTTCAAGTTGTGAAATATTAAATAAAGAAACCAGAATGCCAGGATGTGTATGTTACAAATGGGACATTTTATTTTCCTATAAAAACGTGCTTTCCAGTTTTCAGCGTCACGAAGGGTTCTGAGCTCTCATGCTCTAATCCAAATGTCTTATTTTGACTGCAGCGAAGCCTCTGCAGAAGATGAAGGGAATCTGCTAGGACATAACAACCACATCGTTGTCGGGGACGAGGTTGGCGGTATTTACGCGCTTGTCGCGGACTCCACGCCAGCCCTGGATTGTGATCGTGTTTTCTCTGCAGGTCGGTGCTGCACAGAGGCCGTCGCAGGCCGTGCCCGGGGCTGCACGTGGAGACCCTCCCGGCACAGGTCGGTTTTGTTTAGCGAGTCGGGCCGGGCTGCCCCGGGCTCCCCCTTCCTCCCGCCTCGCGCTGCCACCCGCGGCGTTTCCTGCCCCTCGCTTTGCCCCACTCGTGTGTGAGGAGTCGGGATGGAGGAGAGCGAGGGGGCCGCGTCACCCCGCCGAAGGCAGCAGCGGTGTCACCGCGCTCGGGGCAAAGGAGCCAGGAGAAAAAACCCTTCGGCTCCAGGCGCGGGACGTGCCTGGCGGGGACAAGCCCTTAGAGGAGAATCTAGCCCGGAAAAAGCCAAGGCGCCTTGTCCTGAGGGAGCGTTTCTCGAGGGAAGACAAGGGCGGAGGGAGAGACGGACACAGCCCTGCCGAGGTCTCCGCACGGAGGCCCGGCCCCCGCGCGCGCCCCAGCGCCCCGCGCTGCTGCTTCTGCGCTCCCAGCCGGCGAGGCTCCCCGGCGCCCGCGCCGCTCTGACACGGCTCTGCGCGGCCCGGCCCGGCCCGGCCCGGCCCGGCCCGGCCCGGCCCGGCCCGGCCCGGCCCGGCCCGGCCCGGCCCGGCTCGGCTCGGCTCGGCTCGGCTCGGCCCCGCTCCCTCAGCGGCACCGCGCGCTGCCTCCGCGCTGAAGGCAAAGCCGCGCCCGCCGCTCCCACAGCCAATAGGGAGCGAGCGCAGGGCCGCCGCCGCCCGAATAGCCAATAGGGAGCGAGCATCGCCCCTCGCCCCGCCCCAGGGCGGGGTCCCGGGCGCGCGGGGCTCTGAGGCGAGCGCGGGCGACGCTCCGGCAGCTGCCGGTTGCGGCCCCCGCCTCGCGCCTCTTTCCGGGCCGTCCCCACGGTCGCCCCCGCGGTCACCCCCGTGGTCACCCCCGGCACCGGAGCGGGCGGGCTCCATGAGGGACCGTGGCGACTGCGCCGATAGGGAGCTGCGCGCTGGGCCTGGCTCCCGGCACCGACCGCTGCGCGATCCCACGCGCGGCAGCCTGAGCGGGAGGATCTGAGGTGAGGCGAGGCGGCGGCCGAGGCGGGGAGCTGCTGGGGGTGGCAGACAAGGTCCCTCTGCTAGTCTTCTGTTTCAGGTTATTTTTATTAGAATGTTGTTTGAAATTTACCACAGAAAAGTCGATAAACGCCCCTCCAGAACACACCACGCTAAAGAGAAGTAGAAAGTGATTTCAGCATCAGAAAAAGTATCAGCCCTTTTCTTGTTTTCTTTCACAACTGCCATAGAGATAATGCTGCTATAGCAGTCATAAACTGATACCCCAGGTCTGTCTGAAATCAGAACTCGTGCTATAGCAGCAAGCATGCTGTAATAAAGCGGCTTGTGTAGTGCAGAAGATTGGCATGGGCAGAGCACCAGTAGAGAGGAGGAAGCAAGATTGACCAGCTCAACTTAGGTACACTTTCTGTAAACAGCATCTGATGCTGTTTACATTGGTTTCCATCAATCATTGGTTTCCAAAGGCTGAAAAAGTATCGTTTGAATTCATTTATTTTTCATTATATATGAATTATATTTTGTAACTTTTGGGCTGAATAAAAGGGAAATATAAATCTGTAATGTAGGGGTATTACAGAGCAGTGCTCTCCAACAGCTCCTGTTTGGTCTCTGCCGGATATCAAAACTGGCTGAGGTTTTCCTGTAACAAATGAAGTTCCCACTGAAATGAATTACTCGGGAAACACTAGACAAGGAAAACAAGAATAACGATGTTAAGGTAATGTAGGCATTAGCTATTTACATCGTTATCTTTAGAACAAATTGGCTGACAAGCTAAGAAGAAAATGTGTATGGTGCTTTTTCATAATTATTACCTGGAGGGTTTTCATCCCTTTCCTCTAAATCAGGTACTCAGGACAGGACTAAGCGGGTACCTCTGGAATTTTACATCTCGTTTGAATTTAGTTACATTTGAAGAGCTTTCTTACTCAATGCCCCTGGAATAGTTTATTGGAAATGGTTCTGTATTGCTGGCAAAAAACAACCAACCAAACAAGCAAACAAAAAACACCCGAAGATTTTTGCCGTATCACAGTTGAAACAAATGAGCAGCAGCACAATAAACTGTGCACACTCTGTATCCACTCTTGATAGCCGTAACTCAGCCTGTGACCTGACCATTAAATTGGGCCAAAGACTGTGTAGAGAAAACTGCTGAACAGCCCTGCCAGTGCCTTATGTGTCTTACCATGGAAAAATAGACTATATTTCTGGCTGTTCATGGCACTAGTAGATGCCTAACAAACTGGTTTTCAAGTTTATACCAGTAATTTGGAAAACTAAACAAGTAACCCATATTCTGCCCCTGATATGCAGCGAGGATACCCATATACCCCAACAGCAGAGTTACCCTAAAGTGTAGACATCAATTATGATCTGAAAAAACAAATGCAGTCTTTAGGAAAAAAAAATCTTAGAAAGTAGGCTGCTCAGGTTTGAATTTATAATAAAATCCTTCCTTAGTACCATTTTCCCCTGTTTTCAAAAGGCACTTAGATGTGTGGGGCTTTTTTGTTTATTTTTGGAGGGGGAGGAGCACTAACCAGGGAGCAGGGAAGCAAGATTAAGTTTCTGCAAACAGCCTTTGTATTCAGTGTATCTCATAAGCAGGAATGGGCATATTCCAGCTTGCTCATGAAAGAGTAAGCAAGAAGCAACCTTTGGTCATCTCATTACTTTCTGATGCCTCAAGTTTGAGGAGTTAAAACCTAGTTGTATGCATAGACGTGTTTCAAAAAATACTAACCCTACTACATGTGGGATCCGTGTGTTTGTGAGAAGGAGATAACATTATTTCAAAAAAAATCTGTCCTTTTAGGGCAGTTATCTTGGAACCTGAACTGTGTGCCTGCCTATTACCCTATTTTTTCCTGCCATCATGGAAAGCTGCCTTGCTCTGAATGGCAAAAAGGATGCAGGTGCAACTGTCGCCACAGGTTTCTACTTTCTATCAGTCTCACCCTGGGAGAAAGCCCAATTGAACACTACCCCATTTCTTGTATAGGGCAGAATCAGTTTTAGGGACAATCTCAAGTGTCTCTGGAACCCAGGAATTGCTTTGGCTAAGTCAGTAGATACCTGCTATGAGAAGTTAAGTCCTGGTGTCAGCTTGAGACCTTCGAGGATTTGCTGCTAATGTCATTTTCCCACCTAAGACTGTCATAGGAGCAGGCGGTTGATCAGGGTCAAATTTCCTGGCCTGATGCTTGCAGAGTCCCAGGCCCTACCTTTGCATGACATCTGTGGCTCATCACCTGTGAACAGAGGAATGCAAATCTAACTCTTCTTTTGTGCACAATATACTGTCTCCCTTTCAGCTGCCAATTGTGCACTTGGCAGTTTCTCCTGCATACTTGGCTGCTCTTGCATTTAGTGCACAGTTGTCTCACTGTTATTACTGGATAGTCAAAGTTTGTGGTTGAACAATTTGCAAAGAGAAAGGACAGCCATGTAAAAGAAAGCAAGAAGTGTCAATTAAATAGGAAATATGAAACAGCAGCACACTTTCCAATGCTCAAGTAATAGAAAAGTGATAGCAGTTTGAGTTTCTTTGGGAAGGGGAAAGAGGAACAATTCAAGGGATATATATTCCATACAAACAGTGTGCACTGGAATGGATACATTTTCTGAAGTCTCATTTCCTTCTTGGAAGATTCCATGACTTTTAAATGCACAGTCCTGTTAGAAGTCATGAACCATTTCACTGAGATATATAATTTAGTTAAACTCTTCCACAGCATGCCCATTGTTTTAATATGGAACATAAGAGAATCTAATCACAACTGCATCAGAAATCTGTTTTAGTAATAATGAGAGAGACATAGCTGCTATGTGGACATTACTAGCATGGCCTTTCTTTGTGAAAACATCTACTTGGGAAAAATGAATTCCCTAAAAAGGTGAATTATCTGGAAAAAGCCAAAAACGAAAGAGATTTTGAGCCCTTAATGTACTTAACTTTCTCCGCCTGGGGAGAATATTTTTAGGCTATTTTAAAAAGACATTTTCATATGAATAAATATGAAAATTAGAAAAATAAAAATATTAAAAAAACAAACTATGTAAACACAAGCCCTGAGGTATTTCAAGAGTACAGTGTATTTTTTTATCCCTCATACAATGCATAACTGCCAGTACAAAATTTTACTTTATGGCTCTGTAAAAATGCCCTACGTACCTTTTCTGCCTTTACGTCTACAATAAAGGGTGAGAGGCTGAGGTAAGAGCCCCGTGGAAGCTGTGATAGTCATAGAAGCAGAAACAGAGGATATTAACCCTCTATTTTCACTCTTTAGCTGGCTGCCTTGGATCAGTTAGTCAGATTCCACGGGTTATCTGACAAAGCTGCTGCTTTTCTGGATACAAACCCACTCCTGCACTAGCATATTTACCATATAGAGAGTCTTGCAGCATAAAGGCATATCTGAAAAAAAAATTATTGGCCCCTTTAACTCACTTATTCTCTCAGGTTAGCCTGAGAAGCTTAAACACATTTTCCACAGTGATAGCTCATAAATGACTGAGCATCTTGGCAGTATTTCTCCTCTTCCCTCCTCTTCATTTAGGTTGGAGACCTTTGGGCATTTTTTTCTCCCCCAGAGATTTCTGCATCTGCATAAAGGTTATAGTCAAAAAAAAAAAAAAAAGAAAGAAAAAAAATATCCAGGCTATGCATGACATTGAAGTCAACAGGACTATGTACATGAATACAGGATTGCAGGAGCAGGCCCTTAAAGGTTTTTTTGTTTTCCCTCTGGGCTTTGGTAAAAATACTTACAAGATGGATCATGGGTTTTATTTTTTTTAAAAAGGCATTTGTTCTATACTAATTTTTGGCAAAAGGGTTCTATATGAAAGAGTTTCAAGCTGTGTAAGCTTATGGATGTGTGCACACTCTTGCACAGTGAGGCCTGGGAAGAATATTCCTACATACATGTGCACACACCATGTATTTCATATGCACATATTTACCTAAATAGGTATTGAATAGACAGATAACTGCTTATGTGCATATGTATCTATAAGGAGAGATATATATGTGTTTACATAGTGTCTAGAGATGTGTAAACCCCTAATTGCACATATACAAACATTAATAATCAAATTAGTTTTAGATGCCATTTTTTTCATTAAAAAGAACATTTAAACACTCCCCCCTTTTTTTTTTTGGTTCATTTCAGTTTTCTTATAACTAATGCATTTTTTTGGCTCACTTAATGGGATATTTTCTTTTCAGTATGTTAAAACACTAAATAAAATGTATTACAATTATTAAGTTGGGTAGGAAGAGCGCTTCTTGTAAAGTTTAGTGTGGGACTCCTGGGACATAGTTGTGCAGCGAGAATTTTAGATCATGTCTCTTGTATTACGGATCGCACAGCAGAGAACCATGCTGAATATCATGCCAAAGATCTAGAAGAGAAGGAATGCAATTTAGGAATCCACTTACAAAAGAGTTATAAAACAGTCTCTGTATCAGAACAATCTGAAGGCTCTCATTGCTGGATAGCAGGCAACTGCTTCTCGAAACAGGCTTCACTGATACTCAAAGTCAAAATTTTATCTGCCCACACTGGTTTACTTGTTCTAAATTCTAAATGTTGTGGCCAGTGGAACAGCTCCCAGACATTAATATTCTTAACATGAGTTGTATTGCCAAGAATAATTGTGACTGTGGGCATTACACCGAGTACTGCACCAAAAAGTTCTGAATTCCAGAATGGTTATACCTGGAGCAGCATAAACACTTCTGAATAAGAGCAGAGAATCATTCCAGAGGAATCAAGTCTGTGGAACTGCTGTTGAGCACTGCAGTACTGCAGAGAAGCCTAAGCTTTTAACAGTTACTATGCAAGGTCATACATTAAATACCAAACTGTATTCATGTTAGGGAACAGTTAACTGGATGTTAAAAAATGATTAACTAATGCTAAAAACAGAACAATGGCTGTTGCCAGAGTCTCCAAAAAATGCTTTTTGCCACAGGTTTATTCTCCAAAGCAGAGTTAGCAGCTACTTCTAGAGGCCTCACTGCTGCTGATGGGAGATGGTCAATACTAACATGCAGTTAAGCTAATGAGTCTCACTCCCTCCCCACATACCCACTTAAAAAAGAAGAGATAGCCGACCAGCCATATTCCATTTGTTAGAAACTCACAGAAAAATACAGCGACATGTTTCTGCTGTTAAAGAGGGTAAAATTTCATAACTTTTACTCTAAGATGGGAAGGCATAGATCAGATGCCCATATTTCTAGTGTATCCTTGAGGAGTGACCAGACTATCAGAAATTTGTTTCACTTGTGTTCCTTTGTATTTTTGAGTACAGAATCACATTATACAAATCACACCTGAAGTGACCTAGGCTTATTTAAATCCTTTTTACCCACTCCATACATAAACCCTTCATCTACTTTGAAGTGTCCACCCCACTCCATGAACCTGCTGCTCCTCAGGTCAGCTAGAGGTTCATTACTTTACAGTTCTTCAGGGACTCCATGCTCTTCCTGATTTCTGAATCTTCAGGGTCTCCATGCGCTTGCTGATTTCTGAATCTGAATGAAGTCATGGCAAACTCTTTGGAAAAGGCTCTCTCTTAAATACTGCATTTGATACAGACTTCCCACTCCTGCCACATCCTTGCAGCAGGGTGACATCTATTGGTCACAGCTTCAACACTAAGGAGCAGATCTTGGGGAAACGGCAATATGAATTTGTAGATAAGGAAAGATAAGTGCTTTGGTGATATCACTAGATAAATGAACTACCTTTAACCAGGTGCTGCAAATCTATGTGAGAAATATTGTTCTAACACTATGCAGTTTATATTCCATTCCTTTAGCAAGATCCATACAAAACTGATAATTGGAGAGGGAATTATGAAATCTAAGGAATGGATATCTCAAAGAGACAGTAGTTGTTTTGGAATAGGTAAGATGCTACTGTGGCTTTTTGCTTTTCAGTTCAGTCCAGGTACACACATCTTTCTTACTATTACAACAACAACAAAATGAGATTACCAGTAGATATTCTGGAGTGAATCTAGGGGCACAAAACGAAACAGTAAAACTGGAATTCACTCAGATTTGTTTGCACAGTTATAAGCAATTCTCAGAGAGAGGACACACTGAAAGTGGTAAAAAATAACTTTAGTTTTGAGGAATCTCATCAGCTGCTGCAAAACATTTGCCACAAAGCTTTAAATAAAGGAGAGGTTTCTGTGCTCAAATTTAGATAAAGAGAGCATGGTTATACTCACTGTGATGCCAGCAATTGCAATTCCAGCAATTCCAACTAAACGCAGATAAGTATCAATTACATTCTGGATTTCAACAAGGCAATTCTATTAAAAACAAAATTAAAATATTTTTATTCCTGGAAAATTATGCAGCAACCTATTCTGTCAACTCTTCTCACTAAGCAACAGATGAATATAAAAAGGCTGTTGGAATCACTATCCTAATTCTTGTTTCTATGCCTTGTGTTTTGTTGGACAATTTTCATGGTATATTCTCTTTTCTACTTTCACGTTTTCTTGTTTACCTCTTGTCTGTACAGGCTGACATGCTTAAGTCATCTTACAATCAGTTTGCCCTAAATTTAAAACCCCTTCTCTGTCAGGCTATGTTAAATCAAGAAGTTTTGCCCTTCAGGTTAATGCTGAGCCTACAAGCAGATTCCAAAAAGATCAAAACAACTGTACCCTTTTCAACAACAACAAAGCTTCCAGTTAGGAGTCCCTAAGCATGACAAAGACAGTCATTTGCCAAATTTCAGTTTCCATGGGGCATTTCCTTTAGGACTTTTATCCGTCCCATTTTGTTTTTCAGATAATGTAGTACTGTCACTCCTACCACAGGAGGCTACGAGCAGGCTTGAGAAATGAAGGCTGGACATGCTTAATACGACCTCCAAATTGCCTTTTACCTTCACCGTACTCCGTTTGGAATTTCCGTGCTGGAATTTGCAAGGTACAGAATTTGCAGGACCAGAAAACTCATGTCATCCTGATGCCACCATCTACGGTATCTTGTTCCCTGTCACCAGGGGAATTGTTTTATTGTTTTTCAAAATATGACATGTCTATAGGAAAGTCATTAGAAAAAAATGGAACAGAGGTCACTTGCCTTTGGCATCTGGATGTTTTCGGGACAGGGTAATCCCATTTGTTGTTCCGTACTACCCTTACCACAGCATTGCAGCTATATAAGAGAAAGCGAGGGGGAAAAGAGTCAGAAGAAGGGAGAAACCATAGACTTGTTGCATACTGAAAGTGAGTTAGTTGTCAACAGTAAATAACTGAGAAAAGGAAACAATGTAGATCAAGTTGAAACTTATCCTCTGTATCAGTCCTGCCTTTGGCACAGTTCCAATCACAGAACAAAAGTCTCAGAAATCAGTTTCAAGTGTCACAAGCCACAATGAACAAATATGTATTGACAAAATCTTCCAGAGGAGATTTTGATCATAATATCTCAATGAAGCACTTGGAAGTACAGATTCCTGGCTTTCAAGTAAATAGAGGTTCTTAAACAGAGAAAGAAAGTTCAAAAAACACATGCCGTAGAATGGGCGATATGTGAGATGAGCAGCAGAGTATGCTTTTGGACAGAATGCTGGGTTTGCAGGTTTGGAGATGGTGATAAATCAGAGCATTTTAGAGGGTTTGTTTTCCTGTTTGTGTATCTCCTACAAAATGCTTGGAATTCCTTTTGGGGTCAGAAGTAACAGCCATGAGAGAAGGACAGAAGTGTCCGAGGTTGTGAAATATTTGTTATAAAGAATGTGGGAATGCTGTAAAGAGCAACAAAGGACTTGGGGGGCTTGATCTGTGTGGGAGGCAATGTTGATAGAGAGGGAACTCAAGTGAGATTCAGGAAGTTACCCAGGTCCTAAACTGGGTTAGACATCAACTTTCTGGGTGGCCCCAGCTGAGTCACATTATTATGTGCTTTTTGTTCTTTCTCTGTGTTGTGCCATTAGTGATAGGATTTGCCATTAATATTATTGGTAACATTGTAGGGTCTGGGACACTGGACACAGTTTTTTCTCTGACAAAGGCAGAGATGGATTCTGATGTTTCTACTTCTCTCTGTATTTGAGTGTTTATTCTTGGACTTCAAAAGCCAAAAGACCCTTAGTAGTCACATCTTTTGTACAAAGACTAGAAGCATTAGCTCAAATTCAAACGCCTGGCCATTTTCACTTTCAAAGGCAGAGATCACTTGAGATTGGAAACCCAGTCACAGCTATCAGGAAACACAGTTATGAGACTCTGGCTTCAGTTTAAGCACCTCTGTATTCTATTCTTTTATATCTCAGTGGGTGGCATTCTGAATTTTAAAAGGTACTATGAAGCAGCAAATATTTAAGATATTTAAACTCAGGAGGACTACTCACAGCTGAGTGGTAGCGATAAATAGTCCCATTGACCTTTTCTGGATTTTTCATATAGTCGTCATAAATGTCTTCATATAATTTCTGGGCTTCCTGTATTACCTGTGGAAATCAGACTTTTCAAGTGAGAGGCAAACAAGTCTTACCTGAAATCCAGTGCAAACTTTCAGTTTGTCATCAACCTTCAGTGCAGAAAATTATTTCTGGTATAAACTCAGGCAGACATGATAGAAAATATGGGAGCTTTGGAGGCCCAATGGCATTCAGAGGGACTCCACATGAGGCAGAATCTACAGATGCTGTATTCCGCAGTTTGGTCAAATACTCATTAATTGAAGTTCACTGCTTGGATCTATTATTTGCACTATTCCCAAATTATGCCCCCTTATACAGTTCTGCTTGATGTTTCTCTTGGACATAACGCTTAATGCACCTGTAGATTTCCTTTAAAATGGGGAGTGAAAACTGCATCTCATTTTGAAATGGGACTTGTGAGAACACAAGCTTTTTGTTGACTAGAGATAAGAATGTCAGAGGATCTTCCTGGGAAAAGTCTCTGGGAAGCTTTTCAGTGCATGGCCCAGACTGTAGAGCAGTTGGTCATAGGAAACCAGTACTTACAATAGAAGTAGACTGTTACTCACCCCTTTCTTGCCTATAAAGGTAAATACTCCAGCAGTGATCTCAGCAGCAAATATCACCAATAAGCAAGCAAAAAACTGCAGAGGGAGAAGAGAACCTTACGTTAATTTACTTTGCACAGTGTACTTTATGTGGACTGCCAGTCAATCTCTCATCCTTGTCCAGGCCTAAACAGCAGACTCAGTAACTGATAGAGAAAACTGGTAAGCAGGATCAATGAGAAGAAAGCCAAGTTGGAATTCTTGTAATACGGAAACAGAGTTGAAAAAGAAGTGACTTTCATGGTAGTTTCAGATGTTAAATTAGCCATTAAAAGGTCATGAGACTTTTCAGATCATTGGCAGCAAAGATCTTTCCACTAATAACACAAAATATATGTTTATGCATGATCTTCTGGCACAGATAAGGCCCTTAAAACCTTTTACTTACTGCTCCAAGTAAACATTGAGATTCCCGCGATGCTCCGCAGCATCCAAATAATCCAACTGTGGTCATCAGAGCCCCTGCTCCCACCAATACATAGAGTCCTATGGAAAATCAGATTCAGACAGGAATTTAAGCAGATTTCTCTTCCCAATGTCTGCTCTCTATCTTGTCAAATCCACACATTTGCATCCAAAACAACAACTGAGTCTACCTCTAAGGAAGACTATTGCGATACACAGAAATGTGGCTCTCGCCAAAATAGCAGCCAGTGATTTCTTCAGAATTCTTGGGAAACCTCATGAAGACAAATGAGAAGACTTCCACCTCTCAAGTTTCTTGTCCCAAGAGCAACTCAGTCCAGGAAGCACATACTCCAAACCATTCAAAACTACTCTAACTCCTCAGTGAGGCATATAAGGCAAGAAAATCGAACACTGCTGCTAGAGGACTTATTTATATTTTGAAACCAGAGCTGAAAATGTGCTGTAATGCTGTACAGGGACAGTTTAGTAAGCTACATGGCAGCAGTACCAAACAAATCTTAGCCAACTTCTTCCTGGGACTGTGTTGCTGAAAGGATTTGAGGCTTCTGGCCAAATGGGTTGTGTGAGTGTAGAGAAATTTCATGATAAAAGTCCAAAAATCATCAGATTAAATGCATTAAGAGTATAATGAAGATATCTGGGTATAAGACTGCCAGCAAAGGCCAGGCCTGAAACAAATACAGAACATGGAAGTTAGGAGTATGCCCCTGCACATCTGCAACCCTAGTTTTGTTCCGAACTAGGCAGAACAGAGACTGTAGGGATAAGGGAAATAACACTCATGTCTGGCACCCTAATGCTGCTGCAAATACACAAGTCCAGCATTACCTTAGTATCATCTCTTTCCAGGACAAAAGGAAACTAGAGCATGAAATTCTTCTTTCCTAAGTTGTAAATGTATACTGCTTCATCTATTCTTATGCAATACACATCTTTGCATGTGGCATCAGCTTCCACCAGACCACAAGAACTGTTTGTGCACTGTCTCTGGGTGCAGTGCCAGCCAAAGTATCACAGGTTCTGTGCAGTGTATTTTAATTTTGCTCTTTGTCTTTTGTGGGCAATTCCAAGGACACAGAGTCTTGCCAAGCCTTTCTACTGCTAGAAAAATTCCCTGCATTTCCCTCCCAAGCCATGAGGGGACAGTGGCACTACAGACTGTGCACACTAGCATGCACAGCAAGTCCCACTCTCAGATTTGACCACACAAATTTCTCATGAGAACGTTCAGTATTTTCAAATACTTTGTTTAAAATATTATTTTTTATTCTGACCCAAAGATTTAGAGTTAACAGAACTGCTAACAGGTCATGTCCAATCTAGAAAACCCTACAAATGACAGTTTTCAATGATTGCTAAGAAAATGAAAAAACAAGCAAATTATAAATATGCAAGTATAGAGGATCTAGCTACATATATGCATAGAAAATTATATTAACTTGCCCAGAGCTTATCATCATGACTGTGGACTTCCTCACAGCTGCCGCTTGCTTGAAGAAATCAAGTTTCTTCCTGGCCATTTATTGTGTAGTCACTGTGCAGCCACTGGGTATCACCAGTTGCTTCCTACTCCATCCCTGTAATTACTTATTATGCAACATGAGAGAAAGAGACTCTTCTGTTAAAAAGATTTTTTTCTGAAAGAAATTTCCCATTCCTTTTTATTGCTTCTAGCCAGAGAAGACAAAGTTCTTTGAGGCTCAGGGGTAAGACCACTTTCAGGAATTTGAATTTACTTGTCTGAGAGACAGAGCTGGCATTTCACTTGCATGACTCATAGCTAAACCTCTACTTCAATCAGAACTTCCCTTTTAAGGCGTGTTACAGGAAGATCTTTTCACACCACTCACTAAACAAAGCAGAACTTGCTGTGTATCCTGGACTCGTAGTTTGCTAGCCAAAAGTTTAAAAGCACCTCCTTCCATCTATTCAGGAGAGTTCATTCCAGAGTCTGTCCCTTCTCAGCCTAGGACTAGTAGTGCCTGATACTCTCACAGAGCTATTTCTAGCTGGAAAATACTGAGGACGCTTAAAAAAATCCACAAAGCTAATGGTGTTTATAAATAACTACTATATGTACACACACACACATAACCTTTCACACAGGAAGGAGACACTTCAAGAGTTGCTTGAAAAAAAAATTAAAAGGAGCAGTTGACTTCTCAGTTTGCACTGAAGATTCCTAGTCCCAAGATCCAGGTATGCTCAGCTGGAACATGCTTTACTGGAAGGATATCCGAAGAACAGATTCAGAAACATCCTGTATGTTTCAGTATCTAAGACAGAAGCTAGAATTCCTTTTTCTATGAGGATGTAAGTAGCAATAGAGAAATACACCAACTGTAAGAAGCATGAGGAAGTTTCACCTGAAATTCTGTAATAGGAATAGACTTAAAATGAAAAGTGAGATTCTCTAAAAGGAAAGAAGAAAAGGATGAGGATGGTAGTTTTTATGGCACAGTTTTACCTAGAAACACTGTCCACCAGTGGCAATCAAATCATAGCAGTTAAAATGAGCAAAGAATTAGAGAGGTCCACAAGTTGGATGATGTTAATCTCATTCATTGCTATGGGATAGTATCATATGTCAAAAGTAACTAAGCTTCACTAGATCCTGTTCCTTTAAAAAAAAAGAGGGGGGAAAGAAGAAAAAAAAAAAAACAGGATGGAAAGCAAAGCCTTAATCATCTCCTGTTCCTAACTGCTTCCACTGTAAAATACAAAGCCCTGCCATGGTCTCCAATTTGGCATCCACTGCACAGCAGAAAGAAACAATAACGACGCTTACTCACAAAGTGGAACACATGTGTTAGCCAGAAGCTCTGCACAAAGCTCAGCACAGAGAAGAGAAGGGTGCAAGTCAGGTCAAGGTACAGAGCTTTTTTTATCTGGAAAATTTTGAGAAGACTGTCTACTGCAGCCTGTTGTGCAACAAAAATAGAAGAGTACTACGTAGAAAGGAGTGAATTTTGTGTGGTCTGTTCGAAATTTTTCCTCTTATATCTTCTTGTCTGTGTTCTTGTATCTGATAATCAAGAAGAAAGGAGGTTTTACAACTTAGTAGTTTCTATAGTTCTTTGCCATCATGTTCTGTACCACACATCCGAAATAGAAACAGACACCATGTGAAGACACAATACTGAGAACAGTTACATTACTATGACATTAAAGAAGGCAAATGTGGGACCCGATGGCAGAGACCTGCCATGCATGCAGCTGCCTGCAACTCAGGGGACACTTAATGCACCTGCATGCAAGTCCCACAGAGCAAGGCATTCTCACCCCCAAATACCTAAGCGATGAAAAGGCGCTTTCTTTTTTATCCCCATTTTAGAAAAAAAAGATGAATGAATCTTTCAAGACATCTGCTCTTTATTCTTTAGAGTGATTAGAAAGATATGTTAAGGTAACAGGAAAGTCCATGCAAAACTAATCTGAAAGGAAATGCAACTAGCTCAATAGTTTGTCCCATGGCACTTGGGTAGTGTGTGTCCTTAGGCACAGTGTCCCTCTGTCTGGCTTTATTTGACGTTGGTTGCATGTTTACCTGGCTGTTACAGTCACTTTTTCCATTTTAAATAGTTCTGCTCCTTCCTTTTTTGGGCTGGGTAACCAACACTGAACAAACCGCTGGCTGTTCATACTCCACCAAGAAAACAAGCAGCCCTGTTCCTGGCATCAGGGACCCAGAGACAGCGATGACAAGTCCTAGAACCCAGACATGATTTGAAGAGATTTTCCTGAGGTTGTGTGTGAATTAAAATCTTTGAGGCAAATGTGCCCCTCCCTAGAAGAACTTAGGCTCTGAAACCCTCAGTTGAGCACCAAGAAACAAGTAGCGCAAAAGCGTGGTTGGAAAAGATGAGAAACACATGTAGGAGGGGAAAATAACAGGACAGACAGGGCACTAGGGTGATCTGCAGCTGCCTGAAGACAAGGGTGAGTTACAGAAGCCAAAGAAGGAAATGGCATAACCGTCAGTTCGGCTGACGTTGCTCTGTGCAACGGGCTGCTTTTTAGGTAGCTGCAAAGCAAGAGAGTGAGGTGGGAGGAAGGTGAAGACAATTTACCAGGCAAAGGGGATAGTTTGAAACGTATTATCATGTTTAAGTGACTCATTAGAAAATTAAATGCCTCCTGATTCTCAGCATATTGCAAACGAAAAGCAATCAGAGACAGCTGCACAGAGTTTTCTGCTTGGTTTAATTAGCTTGTTTTGTTAGAACTTTCACTTGGGGAAGCCTTGCCTTACACTCTTTCAGTCAGGACACTGGCTTTTAGGAGCTACTTGCTAAGTCATGTGATCCAGCACAGAAACTGAGGACTGTGATCAACATCAGCAGCTTCTGATGAAGTGTTTTTTTTTGTTGATTGGTTCGTTGGTGGTTTTTTTGGTGTTTGTTATTTACTGTTACCAGTGCAGCAGGTTTTTTTTTTTTTTTCTACAGTAAGGAAATTACTGTCAGTCTCTTCTATACCTCCCTTCCTTAACTGCAGAAGAAAGGATCTGCACATAAGATCAGAAGAAGAAAGGCAGATTATTTCATTACTTAACTCTTAAGTACAAACTAAAAGTCTCTGCGAGGTCCTACACACGATGGCAGGACTGCTTGATGGTATTTCTGGTATTGCATGTCTGCACAGAGGCTACTCTGCCAACAACTCTTATTTTAAAATTTGATAGAATTTATGGGGCTATGGATCTTGGAGAGAAAATATTACTGACTGGGAGTGTAGTGCTTGAACCCAAGATACATGAACAGACCTATAACAGAACCAGGCACAGGAAGAGAAAAATTGTAGAGAATTCATGTGGACTTAACTGCTGGCAAATTCCTGCTTGTGTGGGTACCCATTACTATGGAGAAACAAATACTAATATCTTTCAGGTCCAGACATGATTTCATATCCTAAGGCATCCACCATCTAAGTGCACCTTTCAAAGCCAGAATGATGACTCAGAGTCTCAGGGAAAATGTCACAGCCATCCTGAAACTTTTACCCACAATTAGTCTGTCCCTGAAAAATGCCTGGACCACAACTTGAATCCGGGAACTGGAGCAAAGAGAGCGTAACATAGGAGAAACACTGTGAGCTCTGGCTGTGCAGGAAAAGCAATGCTGCAGTGCTGACAGCTGGGAGAAAGTCACCTAGGTTGATTCATTCACACTCAGTAGTTTTTGTTACTCTCCATGGCTGAGGCTTGCAGGGTACATACATTTCATTGTTTACTGTAACCAGCAGTGATGGAACACTTCACATTAGGAACTCACAGAGTTTTTCCTTGTGTTTTCCATGCAGCCAAACCAGAATTTCATCCTCATCCATCAAATGAAAAAAAGTGAAGAAGCAGTATCTTGAACTGTTCCTTAAAAAGTCCCTGCATTCATTTTGTTCCTCACAAATGCTGAACTTTCATTCAGCAGATACTCTGTGTACTTCGTGTATTCTCAAATTTAAGATCAGGACTAGTAAAGGAGATGTTCCAAAAAAAAAAAAGAGATGTTCCAATATACAAACACTGTTATATCTCCCAATACAGCGGGATCTTCAAAAGCTGAGGGGCTACAGGGAGAAAATTTTAGGAGGCTGCTCCTTGCCTGCTGTTGGAAACTCATCTTCAGCTCCAGCATTGATACATTTAGTAGAGCAGTGGGAGACTGTATGGGACAAAGGGTTCCTGTTCCACACTTAAAAGTTTTAAAACTAACTGCAGTGAGGAGTACAGATCACTGAACACAAAACCACAAGCAACAGAAAGCTAACGACACAGACGTGCTTGACCTTGGCACTGCTGCATGCGAGTTCTCAGGAAGACATTTCAGTGGCTGGAAAAGATGAACAGGCTTGGTTGGTAAATTGTAGTAAAAACTATTCCAGGGGACAGACAGACAGATGTGCTGCTGGTAAGGGACAAGGCTGTTTGGGGACACTTATTCTGGCTACTGGAAAATGCAAGGATGTAATTATTGATTATTTTTAACTAGAACAATTTTTCAGGTCCAGAGAGGGGAAAAAGCACAAGAAGGAAGCACAGGAAAGAAACCAGTTGGATATAGCTGGCAGGTCGATTCAAGTATGAGAGCAAAATGTGCTGTTCTTTGAAATCAAGAAAAGGAGATGTTATCTGCAAGATGGTAATCCTACACAGTGCTTCTGCCTACAAAGCAAACTCTGAATGTAGCTGAAGGTTTCTCCAAACACTACATTTGAGCTGATCTCGTCACAGGAGCATGAGTTATCATAAAGCAGCTACAGAGTTCAGTGAAACAGAGCCATAGAACTGTTTTGAAATGTATGAACATGTGTTTGTATCTCCAAGTCATACTGATGATCTGCTTTCTCTTTCAGCCCTCCGGGCAGCTGTTGCTTGTGTATCGCAGACTTATTCTATATTAAGAATTGCTATGCAAAATCCTGGCTGTCACCCAGAATGGCTGATACAGAAAAAACACCCACTGTTGAATAAACAAGATTCCTAGAAGCTCCTTGAGAAGGGCCCAATGCACAATGTCAAGGGAGACTCAGACCTGGATTCTCCAGAGTTAAAGAATTTGAGCACGACTGTCAAGTGTAGCTTTGTCTGCTGCAAAAAGAAACATTGGCACTGAACTTGTCACAGCTCCTGTACCACAGCTGTAGTCAGAGGTCATGAACAGCCTCACATTTCTGACAGCACTGGCTGCCCCATCACACAGGAGTCACAGCAGCATTTAGTGTGATTAGTAATGAAGGGGAGCAGGCTTTTGTTTTGTTTTGTTTTTCTTTTACAAGCATGCTCCACTCAGAGCACATTGCCTATTATGAGAGAGCCAAAATCTGCTGTAGAGTTTAGCCAAGAGTGCAAATTCAAAAAAGCTTTCATCATATTTATGTCCCATTCTTTAGCACTTCCTCTGATGGTGGTAACATAGTACAGCATACAGCTCTATAAATACCTGTGAAAACTAGCCCAACAATAATTGAATGGCATGGCATATAACCATGCCATTTACAAGAACATTTCCCAAGGCTTCCTAGAATGAACATCTCTGAATAGCTTTTGTAATTCTTATTCAGGACTGAAGCAGATTAAATCTTTCGGAGATCTAAATACATAGGACCCAAGAAAATCTTATTTACCCAGCATTACAATCTACCCTGCAAAACTGTGAAACACCTATGGGCTTATTCGAACCACAGGATCTATTCCTTTATGGTCAACAATGATTGTGAAGGCCAGAACACCGCGCTGTCTTGTTGAAACTTCCGTGTCAAACATAAGAACATGAAGCAGGGAAGAGTTCCAAGACATGGCACAGGGAATTCACCAGGCATAAACTGGATCTGGAGATGAAGCTGTGGTCCAACGTACAACTAAAGCAGCAGCTCAGAGAAAAGAGAACAGATAAACCACATATCCTCGCTCTGAATCAATAAAGATGCCACAAGGTATTTTACAGTAACCTGGATGTCCCTGCTAAATTTCTACCCAAATGGTTTTATTCTGCCTCCTAAGTTCCCACAGAAGCTTTGCTGGACATAATAATCTACCTGTCTTTTCCCACAGGATTGTGCAGTTTGCTAAATGTTCTGACCCTGTTGCATGTAACAAAAGTGCTTTAGAACTGAGGTGTACCAAGAGCCAAGGTCTCCATAAAGAAAAAGGGGATATTTAAAGTAACTTCACAGCCTAGCTAATAGTCCTGTGATGGGTAGTTGACTACTATAGGACACTCTGGCTCACAATTGATTTATAGCAAACTCTCAGTGCCTCCGGTAATGTCTTTAATCCTTTCATGTTTGCAGCCAAGATTGTCTCTTTGCCTGGAGCTCTCCAGCTGCTCCTCTGTCAGGGTAGCTTGATGGACAAAGCAGGACAGGATTCATTAACACTTGGCATATGTAGATGGCAAAAATGAATGTATAAATTGGATTTTATTTGGGGAGTTCATCCTGAGGGGCAATACGTTAAAACAGAAAAATCCTGAGTCTTATAATGTAAAGGAGAAGTTGCGATTGCCAATGGATGGAGCGATGCAGTTGCTGGCAGTCGAAGATAATTGCTATTTAAAGATACTAACTGACATGTAACAGGTGGCATTTTCAGAAAACCCAACTAGAATTCCTAGGGGGAAGAAAAATATTTTAAATTCCTAAAATCAGATGTGACCAACACCCCCAGCTCTCTGGACTAGGGGAGCTGGCCAATTCCTGCTTAGGTTGGCTGAACAGTTCCTGGGATGACTGAGCAGCGCAGTTTTACTTTTCAACAATGGAAGGGTTTGCTCTGATTCTCAAACCCACACTGAGGGCCTCTGTGTGCAGACACAGGGAGAACTGATGAGCACAAGTCTAACTGTGGTGCTGGCAGTGGAAGCACTGAGCAGTGACACTGCCACCATTGTCCTGCTGGCCAGCAGCTGCACAGGAGCTCGGGAGGAGTGTATTGGTGAGCCCTGTCTCACACTGCTCTCCACTGCTATTCCAACAGGATCACAACAATTCGCCTGTGAAATCCTATGTAAGGACTGGCTGAGAGAAGAGTTCCACGAGGTCTGAGGAAGCTGATGCCAAGAAGAGAAATTGTGCCACACGGGGCTACAATGCCCACTTCTGTGCTGTTCAACTCGGGATTTGTTGGCCTTCACTTAATCGAATGTGTGGTGTGTGTTGTGGGCCCCGGAATGAAAGCAGGTCTGGTGGCTGTTGCCAACACAGGCACTGTGACTTACCCATGAAGAAATACTCCGGGGATCTTTTGTCTGAAGCAAACTCTGCCATAACCCCACCAAACCGCAGCCACAGACCAAAGGCAATGACAGCCAGTCCTGCCGCCTGGAAAATAAATACACATTTTGTGATGCTGGAGGGCATCAAAGAAGCTCACTGGAACCTTTACATTCTTGAAGCCTGACAGCTAAGGACTGTGCCAACAGAAAATTCAGGGACCTCTTACTCTTATTTGAATAACTGAATTCATATTATAGAGCCTGGATTGAAGACAATGTTCTCTAGTGAAACCCCTGTCCGATGAAGTGCTGCCTGCCCAGTAGTTGAGCCCTACTGGCTTGACACACAAAAATTTTAGGACAGAAGTAATTCCACTGACTTTTTCCAACCTCCATTGTTATTCTAGGGCTAAATAGCAGGCTTTTGGGCTGAGCAGTGCCTCCTCCCCTGAATGCATTACTGTTTCAGCTCCAAGTCATGAGATGGGTGATGCGGAGGCGCCAGCTGGACATCTTAACTCATCACCATACTAAACCATAGGTGACAGTTGGGCCATTTCAAAATTGCTGCTGCTGTTGGATTGTGAGAAAGGTTCTGATTAGAGGCTTATCCAGAAAGAAGGGAGAGGTCTGTATTGCTCTTAGAGAAGTTAGGCATGTTTGACTAATTACGACAGGATATTTTTTCTATAAATCACTGTGGGAATCACTATCAGAAATATAATTTAAAAGGATTAGAGTGTAGAGTACCTTAGGTCACAGAAATGTCTGACAAAGAAGTGACTGGTGCTGTCAAATGCAAGGAAGACTTCCCTTAAATGCAAACAAGTCTAGAACAAAAAGGAGATGAGGGGAAACATCTGTAGCCAATGATCTAAAGCCCGTCATGTGCTGGGCACATCTATGAAGCTACCAGGCCGTGTGTGTGTGTGCTGGCAGACAGTTTAAGCACCGTGCATGGCAGGCACAGTGCTCTCCAGCTCCACTGCTGGAGGCCCAGAGCCTAATTCTGCAGCCACTGCCCAGCTGGTATGAGGTTCACAAAATACTTGCTTGCCACATCCTTAGCAACTTGCTGCTTTTTGTCATTGTTGTTTTCTCGAGTCTGTTCTGCATTTCCCTGCACTTGATTTAGCTAGCATAGGTACAACAATCAAAGAAGGCAGGAAAGCAGGGAGTTGAGCAGTTCAGGGTCACAGCTTTCCTCACCAGAACCGAGAAACGAATTGAGCTGTGGCTCAGAGAAGCCGAGTCCCTCTGAGCCCAATCATGGCTCTGCGAGCGGGGACTCAGCCTTGGGACTGTCAGAGCACATTAGCCAGACTTCTGTGTGACTCCAGTAGCTTGGACATGTTTGAAATGAATGCTCGAATCCAACTGAGGAGTTTCTTCCTTGTCAGTGTAACTAGAGATAACAAAACACAGCAATTGTCACTTCTGTGAAGCAACATAACGCCAAGCTTTGTCCTTCTCCCGCTGACTTGCAGCTGCAGCTGAGCAACACCACTCTGCTCACAGAGCTCGAACAAGCAGCAACACTGTGTGCTTGGAGCTTGCAGTGCTGTCACCAAAAGGGGAAAGCATTTGTTTTAACCGCGTTTAAACCATAAAGGAGACAAAGTCCCAAAACTGCCTGCTCCAAAGAGGCTGAACAGGAATATGTTACGACTTTTTTTTTTTTTTTAAAGAACAGATAATCAGATGGGAAAAAAGGCATTAAACCCCTCCCTCACAGCACATTTCTGATTATCTTCTAATGCGAAACTGAGAAGTTCACAGTTTCTAATGTGAAACAGGCAGTGTGGGGAAAAGTGAAAGAACGAAGAAAGGTAGAATGAATTAAACAGTGCTATGGCACTGTGACTGTTAAGAAGGTGTTATAAGTGGGCATAACATTCTCTTATCTCAAGAGGGTGTTGCAATAAATAGAATCACAGAATGGGTTTGAAGTGACCTCTGGAAATCATCTGGCCCAAACCCCCTGCCCAAGCAGCACCCACTAGAGCAGCAGCACGCTGTTTCAGCGGCACCCGAGAGCAGGGCTCAGCACCTCAGTGTATGCAAGGACTTCGCCTCTCAGGGCGAGTTGCTAAAAGCAGGAGCTGGTGGCTCACTGTTTGACAGGAACTTGATGGTGTGAAACGATGCTCCACTGCAACATGCTGCTGGGGATACCAAGAGTCCCCTAACGGCCTCCTGCCATTTGAAAAGTTATAGTTAAAGCAGTCACTGCTTTAAATGATTATAAGAAAGAGGTGGACTCTGCTTGGTGCTGTCTTATATCAAGTGTGTGTCCTCCTAAGAGATGCATCTCTGTAAAAGAGAGTGGATGTGGGCAGTACCGGCAGGGCACTCTTGCAGCCCATCAGGGCGCGCTCCTCCGCGGGCTCCGCAGAGCTCCTCGGGCCGGGGCAGCGCCGCGGGACCCCGCGCTGCTGGGGTGGCACCAGGCACCCGCACGGCCGGCAGGGCTCGTCCAGCATAACGGGCAGGGCTTGTCCCGCACAACGGGCAGGGCTCGTCCCCACGGCGGGCAGGGGCTCATACCCACAGTGGACAGGGCTCGTCCCCACAGCGGGCAGGGTTCGTCCCCACGGCGGGCAGGGTCTCGTCCCGCGGGGCCCGCCCGCCCCGCGCGCGGCGCTCACCCAGAAGGTCAGGTTGAAGATGAAGAGCAGGATCTTGATGCAGCGCATCCCCTCGCGGCCCGGGCCCATGGCGGGCGCCGGCTCCGGCAGCAGCTCGCGGCGCGGGGCGGGCGGCGGGGCCGGCCCGGCCGCGGGGAGGCAGGTGCGGGCGGCGGGGGCCGGGCCTGGCCTTGGGGCCGGGCTCCCTCCCGAGCCGCCGCCTCCCTCCCCGCCCCGGGCGGCGCAGCGGGCGCTCCGGGCCGGGAGGTTGAGCCAAGCACCGTGTTTTACACATGCGGGCATTAAACATCACGAGCGGGATGAAAAACACGGGGAGAGAAGTCCAAGGATAGCACGAAAAGGGGCTTCCTCTTTAAAACTATTTTCCTTTCTACCCCTCAACTAGGGAATGGCCATCTGCTTCTCAAGAGCTGATGGAAAAATGCTGAAGGTGCTCTGTACTCTCAGCATCTTAGATCTCTCTCCTCTCACAGAGTTTTCAGCTGCTGTTTCCTTTCACAGAGTCTTCAGGCTCTGTGAGTCTGAAGCTGCCTGCAAGTCTTTTCCCAGAAGCACAATGTGAGGCAGAATCTCTTTGAGAAGTGGCTTTTCTATGTTAAAACATGTGGGTTTTCTATGTTAAAACATTTCCTCTCAGTATTTAACAAGTGAATGTCATTTCCGGTTCTAAAGTAATTGAACAGTGTTACCTGCCCATTTATTTATTTAGAGTGTGTGGGAGTGCGGTTAGGACCTGTTTTTCTCAAGGTCTGTTTGGGAACCGTGCAAA